>NC_141600.1:18339460-18646127 GCF_047967505.1 Dipteris shenzhenensis
AATATACAATGCTCGTGAGAGAGATCTAGTGTCCCACCAAAGAGTGGACACCTGTACTTACAAAATACACCGTTCTACCTCTGTGGCACTTCTAGAACACTCAGCTTGCGTGCTTCCCTAGAGCTTGAGTTGAGCTCTTGGTCTGCTGCGGACTGCCACCTTCGTGCTCTTGAAAAGGGTCTTTAGGCTGGCTGCCTGCCGGAGCAGCAAAGGATGGGCCAGGGGCATCGTTCAGAGGAGCTCGAGAGGAAGATGGCTTAGGAGGCGAGGGATCAAAAGGATTCAACCTCGGTCTCTGTTCAGAGGAGGCTAGGGATACATTGAGCGTATGTCAATGGGAGGCCTCTCGGGCTCTGTCAGCCAATCGACCTCTCTTGCTCTGTCAGCCAATTGACCAACCAAACCTCGGCGAGTGGGTCCTTGGCCGGGTTGGTGATGTCGAAGGCATTGTCAAAACGAGTCACATAACATTTTGCGGGTGTGACTCCCTTCTGCCATTTGGTCTGCGGGTCCTTGCATAGGTCTCGAATATTATTGCGCACGGCAGCTGCCTCCGTGATGTGGCTGTCAAGTAATTTCTCTACCTCCCTAAGTAGTTCCGCGTAGTAGTTCGGAAGGGTTGGCATAGTGGGATGCGGCAAGGCACGGATCCGAGCTGCAATAAGGCACTGCTAGGCCTTATGCATATCATGCTAATGAGCTGCTCGGTCTTGGACAAAAAGGTCAAAATCTCTACAGGTGCGAACATTTTTGGAGTGACCGGTTCGAGTATCGCACCGTGGAGAGGTTACGGTAGGGTTGGAGGGGGATTAGGGTCGGTTGGGTCGATGTGTCGCAGGGCCCTGTAATTGATAGGGAATCGGTGTCGATCGAGCACTCGGTGCAAAAGTTCAATTGCTGGGGTGGTAACGGGGATCACATCTTGTCTCTCCGAACTGGGCTCTGCCTAAAAAACGCGCTCAGGTGAAGTCTACAGGTGCGGTCATAAATTCTAACCCATTCCATATTCCAGGCCGTACTTGTCCTGAACACCCTCCAGATGGTACCACATGCCACGCATTTGATCTTGGCAGGGTTCCATGTTGTGCTGCTACCATACAATCTCAAGCAGCTAGGTGCATATGTTGATTGTGCTGCCCACATGATAACCTATGTGCTGCCCATGTGGCAGCCTCATGTCTTTGATTTTCTTTGGCAGCAGCCAATGTGCTGCCCATATGGCAGCCCCAACATACCCAAGTCCACCTCCCCCACCCCATGCTCTCCTCACATGGGGGCTTACAGATGCAGAGGTAACTTCTCCAACATGAGCAACTAGTGCTAGACGTGTAAGAGGTGCCATGAGAGTTCTCTGTCGAGGATGAGGAGCAGCTGCACTAGAAGATTTCTTGGGCTTTTTCTTCTTCTTTGGGCAATCTCTAGCAAAGTGCCTAAAGGCCCTCCATATCTGACGGTGATCCTGTTTGCTTGCGATCTCAACTCTGTTGAAAAAGTGAACCATCTTGGCACTGGAGCATAATATGGTCATCTGATAAGATTCCCATCCCTAGAAGTAGTGGATTTGTCCTAGATCCTTCATCTTAAATTCAATACCACCTAGTTCTCCCTTTAAAAAAATAAAATTAAAAAATTCATACCACTTAGTTCTCCCTTTAATGAATCCAACCTCTCCAAAGAATTTCAAGCAATTATCTAAATTATCAAATATAATTATCTTATTCACAAACATTAGGGCCTACTGGATGAGGTTGCTAGGTCTCCGCTTTCATACATGGCAACTTCTTTTTTGTTCATTCCATGTTGCTGGTGACATCGCAAACGCGTCCGAAACGGCCCAAAACCCCAAGAACGGCACTGGAAACGCTGGAATCGGACATCCGGAGGCTCGAAAACGGCCAAAAAAGGCCGAAAAATGAGATTTGCTGATAAACGCGATTTGGTACCTTTCTCCCCGACAAAATCACCAAATTCTGCACAAAAAATAAATTTTTTAAAGATTCAAATTAGATCACCTCATTAATGTGACATGCTTCTACGAACATATAGTACTATTTCTTTTTCTTATTTTCATCTTCTTTTGTTAAATTTTCAATGTTACGTTGGCCCACACCTGATTGGTTGAGAGCCTATTTTCTCTCTCTTCTAAAAGGCCCCAAAATGAGCTCCCTTTTTTTCTAATGTGGTATGGAGAATGCTCCCATGGGCCAAATGCAAAGTGGTGCACCCATCCCATAAGTACTTGTTGAGATAACACACATAGGAGCACATTTTTTGATGGTTGTGCATAACACTAGGGGAAAAATAGTATATAATGTGTGATTGAGCATGCAAAGCATATCCGATGGGTGCAATACTTTGCACAAACCTCAACCTAGGTAATACTTATTTTTTTTCAATGTGGCACGCCAATCCGATAAGTACTTGTTGGAATAACAGACCTAGGACAATGTTTTTTGACGCTTGTGCATGACATTAAGGCAAAAGCGGAGGTTCATGCTTGGTTGACCATGCATATCATATCCGATGGCCTCAATACTTTGCACAGGTCTCTATTCATGTGATATTGATGTGCATGCAAAGTGGCATGCCCATACCATAAGTACGTGTTTGGATAACACACCTTGGAGCACTTTTATTGACGTTGTGAATAACACTAGGAGGAAAACGTTGTATAACGCATGATTGAGCATGCAAATCCCGATAGTCAAATATTGAAAGGCGGGGAATGAGGTCTACATGAAGAGCAGCAAACATCCAATCCCTAGCTTGTGATCTGGAAGGGTGGGACCCATGGATGCGTGCAAAGAGAGTACTGGAGCTTTCCAACTCCACATCCTTTTTGAGTTGCAGCAGCTCGTCTTTTGAAAAAGTGATGGTTCTCATAGCCGGTGGAAGTGGTTGAGGAATGCTTGGATGGGCAATGAGGCCGATTCAAACACTTGAAAAAACTGTCTGTCGCTTGTAGAGAGAGAGAGAGAGAGAGAGAGAGAGAGAGAGAGAGAGAGAGAAAGTGTGTATTATTGTCCACTAAAGGCCAAAATGGGCCCATGGGACCTCAAGAACTCTGCATACAAGATAGCACAAAATCAACGTGCCAAAAAGAAGAGGCATCGTCGAATATCATCTAAGTGCTACGCAATACAATGCAAGTGAAAGTACATAATGTCAAATCTGAGCCTAAATACAAAGTAAACTAGATGCAAGAAAACCGCCCCTGGGTGCAAAATGGGGGGATGAGTACAATATGCCAATGCAAAGATACAAGTCCAGGTGTCACGGAGTCTGAGAACCAAAATAATACTGGAAATCCTGTCCATCGACTCTGCCTCCTGCTATGAGAGTACAAATCTGAGCAAAGGTGAGGTGAGCGGCTGGTGGGGCGAGATCTCCATGAGTAAGTCTCCTCTGAAAAGCTGCCATCATCTTGGATCGTCTGGAGATGAAGTGGCGAGTACGTCCCCTATGTAACAAGATCCTGCGGCGTCTACAAACCATCTCATATGTACATCCACAGGGTGGAGGCATGTGTCCTGTGTGAGCTCTGACCTCCTCATGCTCCTCCTGGTCTCTGTCCTCTGGTATAGCGTGTGCTTGAGCTCTATCAGGCTGGGCTCTATCACGCTCCGGTCTGTGCTGATGGTCTCTGAGGTAGTCTCGTCGAAGCATAGTGGCCTCCCTGACATAAAGAGCTAGGCAATGCTGATCCTCGTAGTCCATCACTCGTGAGAGAGGTCCAAAGCCATCCGTGAAGAGACAGTGGAATCTACCTCTGAGCTCATAATATAGCGGGCATCTACAAATGAAGTGCTCCTCTGACTCCACCTCTCCCATGGTGCAACAAGGGCAGATCCTGGTCTCTCGGCCTGGTCACCGTCCATCCTCCATGCGTCGCATCCTACCAGCCTCTATCTCGAGCTGATGCGAAGAGACTCTAAGCTGGCCAAGGGCAATCCTCGGTGAGTGGGACATGTGGATACCTGTATAGCCTGGTGGAATGACAAACCCATCCTCTGAGATCCGAAGGAGGTGGTCACGATATGTGGCCATCTTCGTCGGAAGCTGCGTGGGATAAATCCAAGTGCGATACGTATGAAGCTGCAGCAAGTTTGCTCTCGTGACCTAGCTAAGCTCGTGGCGAGTCAACTCGAGATGAGGGGCATCCATGCTGTATCGGAAGGGAGGCAGTTTATCCATGTCTAGTCCAAGAGATGTGAGCCACCAAGAGAGAGAAGAAGAAGAAGAAGAAGAAGAATATATTATCGTCCTCTGAAGACCAAAACCGGCCTATGGGACCTGAGCAATACAATATCACAAGTACATGAAAGCTCCTCCCGAAGATGGGAGGGTGGAAAAAGAAACCACCTTCTAGGATTCAGGTGGATTCCTATGCTTGAAGAGCTTATACACAAATGTTCCTAAAGCTGAAGGTGACCCTTTATGCAGCAAATCAGCCAGTTTGTTATGTCCCTCAAGGAGGTGATTGAACTCTTCCCTAATGTGTGCATAGTGAGGGCATATCATTACCATGTGTTCTTCTGTTTCAACCATACCTTGATCACATAGTTGGCATATTCTACTCTTCCTTGGCATCTTTTTCCATCCCCCTGTTTCTATTTGCAGCTGGTGTGATCGGGTGCGAAGTGAGGCTAAAGCCCTCCGTTTATGCACTGCTATAGGTGTACATATGTACTTCTGCGTTGTTGTCTCCCTTCCTGTATAAATTGACCAATATTCGGGGTTGATATATGTGCGATAGTACTCAAATTTATCTTTGTTTTCTGCTGTTTGCCATTTCCAGTGTAGTGCATTCAGCAGGTCATAATGAAAAGCCTCTTCATCAATCTCCTCTGAAGAGTAGTTTAAATACTCTTCTACTTCCCACTTCTTGAACCATTTTTTTAGGTCCTGTGCCCATCCGGATGTCAAAATCTTGCCCTTGTTTGTCTTTTGAAGCTTCTGACTTTCATTCCATGCTCTCTTTGGTAGCCTTTCATTATCCATGCACTTGACCTTTGTGATGTATCTGAGTACTCTCTTCAGAGCATGTAGCTCTATGGGTATACATCCTGTCTCTAGGAGTAACAAAGAGTATGGTGTAGTAGCCTTGATGCCCAGGTGCCTCCTAATGAAAGACTTTTGCATTTTCTCTATCTCATTCCACGTTGATGGAGATATACTCCCACCCCATACCTCTACTCCGTAGAGTACTGTCTGTATCACATATGCCCCAAAGATCATATTTCGTACTTGCCACCTTCTCGTATTGCTATTGTTGCACTCATTTTCAAATTGGAAGTATTTTGCCCATCCTGCATCAAGTCTCCGTTGCACACAGCTGTTCCATCTATTATTGGCGGGGATTTCAATACCCAAGTATTTGAATGAGTGCACTGTCTCAATGGGTTGTCCTTTATATAAGATTTGGAGGGGGCTGCTTGGCTGTATAGTCTTGACTATCATGAGTTTAGTTTTGTTGACATTAATAGCCATCCCACTCTCTGCACAAAATATGCTGAAGATATCCATCATTTTTTGCATCTTACTTTCATTATCAGTGAAAACAACCACATCATCTGCGTAAAGAAGCAACCAAATCACGAGACCTGCTAGATGAGGGCTGTATAACTCATCTTTACATGCTTCTTCGTTCACCAACTCCTCAAGTCTATCAATGCATAGGCCGAACAAAGTGGGTGAGAGCGGACATCCTTGTTTTACCCCCATATTACTATAGAACTCTTGTGACATCCCATCCTTACATTTTAGTTGACATTTTACTTTCTCATAAAGTCTAAAGACAGCAAACCTTATTTCCTCGGGCACCCCTATGCATTCCATTCTCTCCCATAGCACATCCCTAGGCACTGTATCAAATGCCTTCTTAAAGTCAATGAAACAACAGAAGAGTGGCTTCCCCTTGAGGCGGCTTTCCTCCATCAAAACTCGAAGAGTGACTAGGTAATCCACTGTACAGTGTTTTGGTCTGAAACCAGCTTGTCCCATTGCTCTTTTATTTTCTTTCTCTGCCCAAGCACTCAATTTTGCCTCTACTATTGTGCTATATAGTTTGGCTAGAGTGGAACATACCATAATTGTTCTGTAATTTGTTAATTGATTGCGGTCACCCCCTTTGTAGATTGGTTTGATCCAATTCTCTTGCCATTCTGTTGGGAAACCATGCATCAAAGCCTGATTTAGTGCCATTGCTATGTGCCTTTGCGTGTGCTCATTGGTCCACTTAATGAGTTCAGCCACTAGGTGTAGAGTGTCTGCTGCCTTTCCATTTACCATTTTCTTGAGGCCATCTTGTACATCTTTCAATGAGAAAAGACCCTGAGTATTACTGCTGAGAGGTATGCTCACCATGGGCCGAGCCTTGGGATGTGTGTAGAGCTGTTGAGCATATTCCAGCATCTGTGTTTCTGTAAAATCTCCCATAATGTCATTTGACCTTTGTTTAATTCCTTTCCATGCTCTTCTAGGATGCTTGATAAAATCAATTGCATCAGTCCATTCCTTGTTCACAATATGTGCACGTCTTTTTTTACGTGTAAGTGCATGGAGCTGTTTCTCAGCTGCTCTTTTCTCATCCCCCATTGGGATCCCCTTTAGTGCATTCCTAGCTGCCTTGCACTCAGCATCAAACCAAACATTGTATGGTAGCCCTTTCTTGCATTCTTTATTGCTCTTTTTGTACCCCAAAACTGACTTGGCTGTAGTGAGAATAGCATTTTTCAATTCTGTCCACCCAATTTTCTGTTTTCCCAGCAGACACGTCTCTAGAGTTTCAGCGTACTCCACCTTCTTTGCCTCATTTATATGATAGTTGCCTTCAACTGTTTTGCGCTCTTCTAAAGTTGCCTTGGCAAGTAATATATTAAGCTCCACATATAGTGGTGTGTGATCTGAATCAGGGGACTTTGAGCCAAGTGAGAAATTGTGAATGAGATGGCAAGCTTCCAAACCAATCAATGCATAGTCGATCACACTAGCCCCTCCACTGGCAGGGAAACAAGTAGGGGTATTTGATTTTGGGAAAAGGGCTGTGCCATTCACCACCAACATGTGCATTCCAATTTCCATTCATCAATTGCTCCAATGCCCTACCATGTGCATTCACTTCCTTATCCTTCGAGCATCTACACCAAATGGGGTCAATGTCTATCTCATGTTCCTTGATGTATTCTTGCTGAGTGGGATAGTGAAACTGTAGATCTCCTATCCGTGCATTGAAATCACCAATGAGCAAAACATTTCCTTTTTTGTTGAACATAGCTATATCCAAGCACAGGTCTCCAAGTGGCTGGGTTGGGTCAACCTCATGTCTTTGGTAGAAGGGAGATTCTCTATGAGGAATGTAGCACCCTGCAATGTAAAGTGGTGAGTGCATTCCTTTTACCATGATCCATATGAAGCGTTTGTGGATGTCATCTTTGGCTATGGAAATCATGTCTTGTATATGCTCCTTGTATATGCATGCTACCCCTCCTTGCCCTCGTAGGCCAACTTGCTTTTGCCAGATGGAGTGCACCACGTATCCATTAATTTTAGGAATTCTGCATATGTCCCTTTCCCAAGTCTCTGCGAGAAAAATAATGTCTGCATCATGCATAACTTCATTCAATCCAGCCCCTTTATGCCAAGGGAAACCTCTACAATTCCAAAACATGATCTTCAACTTCTTTTGGGTTCCATAGGCCGCGTGTTCCTAGAGGGCCTGTTCAGCTCCTTGCTCTTTTTTTTTGATTCGGGCCTCATACATACGTCTCCTTTCTACATATGTATGAGAGAGAGAGAGAGAGAGAGAAAGAAAGAAAGAAAGAAAGTGTATTATTGTCCACTAGAGGCCAAAATGGGCCCATGCGACATCAAGAACTCTGCATACAAGATAGCACAAAATCAACGTGCCCCAAAGAAGAGGCATCGTCGAATATCATCTAAGTGCTACGCAATATAATGCTAGTGAAAGCACATAATGTCAAGTCTGAGCCTAAATACAGAGTAAACTAGATGCACGGAAACCGCCCCCGGATGCAAAATGGGGGGGATGAGCACAATATGCCAATGCAAAGATACAAGTCCAGGTGTCAATGAGTTTGAGAACCAAAATAATACTGGAAATCCTGTCCATCGACTCTGCCTCCTGCTATGAGAGTACAAATCTGGGCAAAGGTGAGGTGAGCGGCTGGTGGGGCGAGATCTCCATGAGTAAGTCTCCTCCGAAATGTTGCCATCATCCTGGATCGTCTGGAGATGAAGCGGCGAGTACGTCCCCTATGTAACAAGATCCTGCGGCGTCTACAAACCATCTCATATGTACATCCACATGGTGGAGGCACGTGATCTGTGTGGGCTCTGCCGTCCTCGTGCTCCTCCTGGTCTCTGTCCTCTGGTATGGCGTGTGTCTGAGCTCTATGAGGCTGGGCTCTATCACGCTCCGGTCTGTGCTCTCTGAGGTAGTCTCGCCGAAGCATAGTGGCCTCCCTGACATAAAGGGCTAGGCAATGCTGATCCTCGTAATCCATCACTCGTGAGAGAGGTCCAAAGCCATCCGTGAAGAGACAGTGGAATCTACCTCTGATCTCATAATATAGCGGGCATCTGCAAATGAAGTGCTCCTCTGACTCCACCTCTCCCATGGTGCAACAAGGGCAGATCCTGGTCTCTCGGCCTGGTCGCCGTCCATCCTCCATGCGTCGCATCCTACCAGCCTCTATCTCGAGCTGATGCGAAGAGACTCTAAGCTGGCCGAGGGCAATCCTCAGTGAGTGGGACATGTGGGTACCTGTATAGCCTGGTGGGATGACAAATCCATCCTCTGAGATCCGAAGGAAGTGGTCACGATATGTGGCCATCTTCACCGGAAGCTGCGTGGGATAAACCCAAGTGCGATACGTATGAAGCTGCAGCAAGTCTGCTCTCGTGACCTGGCTAAGCTCGTGGCGAGTCAACTCAAGATGAGGGGCATCTATGCTGTATCGGAACGGAGGCAGTCTATCCATGTCTAGTCCAAGGGATGTGAGCCACCTAGTGAGTCTGAAGTACCAGCAGTATCGGGTCCCTGATCGTGCCAACTCCATAGAAGATGCAAGTGCTAGCCATGGCAACCGAGCTCTGCCTGCTGCTGAGTCTCCAAACTCCCTGACCCTGTGCAGATACATGACCGACTGAAACGCTGCATCCAATGCAAGGGGAGTAGCTCCAAACTCTGCTAGTATGATCTCGTGCGGAACTGTAGCCTTGGCCCTAATGAGCCGAGAGAACATGATGATCTGTAACCTCTCTACTCGTCTCCAATCTGCAGCGCCGAGGTCTCCTGCCCAGAAAGGAGCTGCATACATCGCAGCTGGTCTCACCAATGTATCAAAAAGCAAGGATTTCGTATCGGGATGCTGAAAGTGGGACTGAAAACACTGACGCTCAAGATGAGCCAACGAAGCATACCCTTTACTAATCCTATCTCGTGCTGCATATGTCATGGTGAAGACCGGTCCCCTGAAAACTGCCCCCAAATAAGTGTACTCTCTAACAAGCTCAATGGGCTGTCCGTCATAAGTGAAGTGAAACTCATCCATGCTGTAAATACGATCAGAGGTGTTGAAAACCATAACCTTGGTCTTGCCAAGGTTTACGGTCAACCCCCTGTCATGGCAAAACCTGTGGAGTGCCTCAATATGTGCCTGAAGGCCCTGAGCAGTAGAGGAAATGAGAACCACATCGTCCGCATATAGGAGGATAGGAATGGAGGATCCTGAGAGAGTAGAGCCCACACCACCTGTCATCTGTACAAACATCTCTAGCTCATCAATGTATAATCCAAAGAGAGTGGGAGAGAGCGGGCAGCCCTGCTTCACCCCAATCGTGCTGCATACCTCCTCTGAGAGCCCCTCACGTGTCCGAGCCCGACCAGTAACCCTCTCATACAAAGCCATGATAGCCCACTGTATCTCTCCACTAAAGCCCATCTGGCGAATCCTCTGAAACAATCTGAATCGCGGAACTGTGTCAAATGCCTTCCTGAAGTCCACGAAGCAACAATAAAGCCGTTGCCTTCGTGACTTCGCCTCCTCCACCAGTGCCCTAAGTGTGAGGATGTGGTCAAGTGTCGAATGATCCCTACGGAATCCAGCCTGCCCTCTGGCTCTGAGTCCTGTCGTCTCGGCATGGTCATTTATACGGCTTTCCAAAACTGATGCAAAGATCTTGGCCATAACGTGGCCGATCATGATGGTCCTGTAATTCGACGGCTCCATAGGGTCCCCCGACTTGTGGATAGGTACTATGGTATTGCCTAACCAGGACTGTGGTAGGCCTGTACAAACAGACTCATTGAAGAGATGGGAAAGAACAAAATCTAAGGCATCAATCCCATGGATTACATACTCCGCTTGCAACCCATCATGATCCTTAGCTCTCCCGTTCTTCAATCGGTGGACTGCTGCAGAGAGAGAGAGAGAGAGTGTGGAGGGCTGAGTGAGAGGAGAAGTTAAAGCCTGCGAGGGGGAGATGTTATGGGTTGAGAGGGGGAGAGCAAGGGGCTGGGAGGAGAGTGGTTGAGAGGAGAAGCTGAGAGAGGGCTTTGGAGCTACAGAAGGTTGCAGGAATGAATCTCTTCTAGGAACGAAGAAAGAAGCAGGTTCTATCTAATCCTAGGCGGGAGTACAACAGATAAATGCGAATTGAAGGGCCGCTTTGATGTCCTAGATCAATAGACGATTTCGAGCAGATGGGGGAAGCAATGTTAGAGAAGATTTGAGATTTGAGACAACACAGTACCTGGAGCGGAATCACATTTTGGAGCAGCAAGATTGAAGAACCTGGATCTGAATCATGTTTTGGATCAGCAAAAAACCTGGAAGAGATTTGCGATTTGAGATAGCTTGAACCTGGATCACGATTTGAAGTAGCTGTAGTCTGGAACTGAATTGTGAATAAGAGCTTGTACCTGGGGTAAAAAACGCGCTGTAGAGCAGCTCGACTGGAGTGGGTGAGGGAGGGAACAGAGAGATGATCTGAGAGGGGGTTAGAGCTGCGAGTTGCAGCAGGCTAGAAGGGGGAGGGAGAGAGGCTGAGCAGAGGGAGGGGGAGGGTGAGGGGAGCAGGTAGCGATGGAGAGCAAGTTGCACTCGTGTTGTGATAGCTTCTAGTTTTACTACTACATTGCTGCTGCATGATAATTGCATTGACTTCTTCTCGAAAATGGAGTTCAACAATAATATATCACTGTAGGTGCTCCAACAGGAAGTCAGAAAATGATCAATAAAGTAATTAAACTCCATGATAACTGGATTGTCTACTTCTCGCAAATGGAGTTCAACAGTAATATAACAGTGTAGGTGCTCCAACATGAAGCCAGGAAATGATCAATAAAACAATTAAACTTCATTCTACTGATCTAGATTAACTACAGTGCAATTATGGATTAATTAGGCTAACAACCTTGCTTTTAGATTAGATGTAGTTGAACTTAAGAGTCCTTTGAAAAACTTGCCCCCTTACAATCAATTAAAAGGAGTCTAAACAATGATATATCCTAGGCCTCCTAGGCTTATACCTTGGCTGGTCGGAGTGTGGATTTGTTTAAAAGAGCTCACAAAAGACGAGTAAGCATGTGACCAATGAAGGCTTGACATTTCCTGTATTGTTGAAACAGTTGTTCTCAAACCCTCAACAAACTAATCGGAGGTACTCTTTTGCCAAAACTTACTCAGAGCTGAATGAGATGAGGATACCCACATAAATATTGTCTGCCACCCACTTAGCATCTATACTAGAGTAATGCCGAAACTGAAGTTATACTTGTCTTCATACCAGCCTTCTTCCATTGCCGACGCGGTAGGTCCTTCATAATGCCTTCTGTTACTCAGCTGCGTTTTTTAGAATTCTTCACTTTTGCAGCTCCGAATGTCTCCCGGATTGCTTTTTAACGTGTTGGGATGGTAGGAAGCAAGTGGGAACAAAAACACAACAGCTCGTGTCTCATCTTGTGTGTACTTTTTGTATGCTGTCCCTCTCTTATTGTGAGTTTCAATGGGTCGCCAATCAGCTAATGACTCACATGAATGTTTTTTGGCGAAAAGCTTAACCAACCCTTGTTTCCAACTTGCTGGCATCTGTTGGGTTTCCCATGCATGGTTAGCCATTAAAGCAATGCAAGTGAAAGGGCATCCCAATACTGCAGAAAAAATCCTACTATCAAACCATCCCACCCCGGACTCTTCCATTTCCCACATGCTCTAATGGCATCTTTCAATTCTCTCTCCAGTGCTCCATCATTGGCTACACACCAGCAGGACCTCGCCCCCTTCCGAGCTCCCCTTTACATTTACACCTTGTGAGGCCGCATTGTACTGGCTAGAGCCGGCATGGCCTAGTGACGTGGATTGATCGACATGATGACGAGGATTGTGATGATGATATCATTTTAGTGATGATATGACTATGTACTACTTAGGAGCTAGCATTCAGCATGGGTGATGATGCTTGTTTGGTAGCTCCACCCTTTCTACTCGTTGTATCAGGTTTTCTACGAGGCTCATAGACCCATGTCTTCCGTAGACTACTAACTTTATTTATTTCTTTCTCCTTGAAAGGAACCTCTAGCCGCAATGCTTGTTGTGGAGAGACAATAGGAGTGAAATGTTGAAGAAGCTCATGATGGGCTAACATGATAGCATGTGATGGAAAATCTGTTAGAATATGAAGTTAAAGTGGGTGTATTTGTGTGTCCTAGGTCCCTAGGACTTATTTTATAGTCTAGTGAGTCCTAGACAGCAGTGCCACGTGTCATATGGAAGATTATCCCATATGCATTGTGACTTTCTAGAGTCTAGAGGCTCACACTATATAGTGCTGTACTTGTCTTGAGTTTTTTCATATCAGCCAACATCAAGCTATCTACATGTGAGTATTTTGGTTCATTGCTATTATTTCCATTTGAGCTCATTTCTATTATGCTTGCAATCTTTCCTTTCCGTTCCTAGAGATAGCTTGCTATATGTTCCTTCATGTGGTATCAGAGCTATGTTCCTAGCTCTGCTTTCTCTTTCCCTTTCCCTTTCAAGAGGTTGAGGTGAGGGAGGCCAATGAAGCTACTCTACCTCATCCTCCTTGGAAGGCTGCCCTCTTCTCTCCTTCCTTGAGCTCTCTTCTCCTCCTACCCAAGCCTCCTCAATGGGAGGAGTTGACTTGGAGCTGATTTACCTCACCAGCAACTACCCCTTCTTCAACCCAAAATGCATTGCCATCGTAGCCTTGCCTCCAACTGCTCCAGCCCGCTGCAAACAAGCCGTACAGGCCGTACGTACTGATCTGTACTGCACCAGGGCCGTACAACAGGCCGTACAGCATGCAGTACAGTTCGTACATGTTGTACGGACTGTTCCGTATAGTAGGGACAGTTTCAGCCTGCTCGTACTGATGTGACATGCCCGCCATTTGCTCCTTCTGCCCAACATTCTCTTGGAGCTGCTGCCCGCAAGTTGGTGCTTGTATTCTGCCCGTCATTCTCTTGGAGCTGCTCTGCTGATTTTACAGTTTTTGTCCTTCTACTTTTGTCTGCCATGAAGAAGTTCCAGACCTGCTCCAGCTCATGAAGAACTTATCAAGGTGATATTTCCATAGTTACACTTGCATTTCTACTCTTTTCCAGCCACGGAGTCTTCCAAATCAACTACCATTTCGTTCGAGAAGTTTTGTGGTAAGAACTTCCCTACATGGCAAACAAAGATGCATCTTGTACTTATGAAAGATGAAGTGTGGCATGTTGTTAGTGGCAAGGAGAAAAAGCCACAATCAGATGAAAAGAAAATTGCACACTGGGAGAATCTAAATGACAAAGCTCTTTCTCTCATTGGTTTGGGGTTGGGTGATGAAGTTATTCATCATTTTGATTTTGACTTCACTGCTCATGACTTAAAATCATCAGTTCAAAGGTATTCCTCAGACAGGAATTCTTCAAGCTGCAAATGAAGCATGAAGACTCTCTTCTTGCTCACTTGAATCATATGGAATCCCTTGTCACTCAGCTTGCTAGTCTGAAGGCCCCTGTAGGGGAAGATGATCAAGTTGCTGTGCTCCTCGAGCATTGAGGAAATTTCCAAGTACCGGGAGATCATACCAGCATTGCGTGTGATACAAATGGGTTATCATGATATGGTTGCTATGCTCATTGATCATGAAAGACGGTATGCAGACCCTCCGGACTCCACTGTACTATAATCCAAGGGCAAAGGCAAATTCAAGCCTTTCAAATGCAATCACTATGGGAAGCTTGGTCACACCGAGGATCGCTGCTTCCAGAAGGTTGCCAAGCAATAACACAAGGATCATTCCAACTTGGTTGGGGCTGCAACAAGTGAAGACGAAGAAGAAGATGATGCTTTGACACCGGCTCATGCTTTTACTACCAGTCTATGTACCTGATGATTGGGACTTTTGTTTCTGATCTATTCTATGTGTGCTTGGGTACTCTGCCCTGGGTAGTCCCCCAAAAATGCTTGTAATAATGAGTCTTGTATCCTTGAGTCAATTAAGGTTCTCAGCCTGGAAAGTCCTCCTCAAATGATGTTTTATTTCCTTTATGAGTGGTGTGTGGCTTCCTAGCAAGTCCTTCTATGAAGCCAGGAGGGGATGTATTGTGGAAGCCTTTTTATTGGTTTTGATGAGTCTCTCTATCAGGCCTGGCCGAGTTCCAGAATGTTGATGCATTTTCCCAAGACGGATTTGTTGGGTCAAGTAGCCATTATTCATTTGAGCCTCTGAGCTACTTGGGGTGCATAGAGCAGTAGACTCCATCATTGTCATGTTCTGTTCTTAGCTTCATTCCAGTAGTCCCTCACCTTTCCTTCATGGGGGGATGTTAGAATATGAAGTCAAAGTGAGTGTATTTGTGTGTCTTAGGTCCCTAAGACTTATTTTATAGTCTAGTGAGTCCTAGACAGTGCCACGTGTCATATGGAAGATTATCCCATATGCATTGTGACTTTCTAGAGTCTAGAGGCTCACACTATATAGTGTTGTACTTGTCTTGAGTCTTTTCATATCAGTCAACATCAAGCTATCTACATGTGAGTATTTTGGTTTATTGCTATTGCCTATTTCCATTTGAGTTCATTTCTATTATGCTTGCAATCTTTCCTTTCCGTTCGTAGAGATAGCTTGCTACATGTTCCTTCAAAATCAGCCTGCCCAAAATGTGTAGCAAAAATGCTTTGGAATTAGTCCAAGTTCCATCCAGATTTTTAACTCGGCAAATACTAGCAGTTTGCCTCTTATAATGTAAGCTCTTAAAAAACTCTTTGGAAGAGCAGCCTTAGACAGTGAAAGCTCTCAACCTGGCCCTGATTTCCCATTTTTCTAATTTTCTGCGATCATTGCATCGAATAAAGTGAGTATCCTGACATAGGCAAGCAGCCTCAGCTTGAGATAAATCTCCAAAATGACTGATTTCTGTCAATTCTTGACAGGTGGTTTTAGCTTTGGCAGCCTCCTCCTGGAGATTATGCATATATTTCCTTCCATAATCCCGAATAACATGCTGCATTCGAGTCACAAATGCTGTCCAAGCATAATCAGCATCAATGTGACATTGTGTCCAAAGGGGAGCAATTGCATCCATGATCATATTTTTGTATGCCTCATGCTGTGAATAGCTGTTGTTTATCAAAAGAAGCCTTTTGTGAGGCAATCTGTCCTGTTGAAAGTGATAAAAAAACAGCTGCAACTAGAGAGGAGCATGCTCGGAATGCGGGAATGCATAATCAGCCCACATCTTGCAAGTAAAAGCTCCATACTACTGTGCATTAAACAGACACCATCGATCTTTAGCAAGCACGATAATTGGACTGTGCATTATGCTGAAAAGTATAGCCAGGTATGAAAGTCATGTCTTTTTCTAGAGATCAAGTAATCCATTGCAATCTCTCAGAGGCAAGCATATGCACATTACCAGATGTATTATCTCCTGGCTGCAGTGCATTATTAAAATCTCCACAAAGAAAGGCATTTTACCTCCAAGGATTGTGCTGCATTTCTTGCCAAATCAAAGTTCTATGCTGGACGATTGAGGAGCATAAACCAAAGCAAATTCAAGAATCTCTCCATGTAAAAGGCATTGTACAATCAACCATCAACCATTCCAGTCATTAAGAGCCAGCAGTGGCTGAAGGGTATATTTCACAAGAAGCACTACCCCAGAATAGGGGTTATCACCCACACATGTGAATGATGTGCTTGATGCTGTTGGTATGGTCATCTCTTTTCCGGTCTTGGAATTCTTCTTGGCATTAATGATGCCTAATTCATACAGGCTAGGGGGTGGAGGGGGTTGGGGGGTTGGGTGGTGGTGGTGGAGGGGGGGGGGGAGCGGTCAGAGAGTATGGTTTGGGACAGCACTACTGGCCCTTGTGGCATCTAGTATCATAGTGCTCCTAGATTTTCATCCAATACCTCGTCTTGAGATTGTTGATTGCCTCAAAGACTGGTTTCTTCAATTAGACGATCATGTTTGTCATGCGCTACCACTAGCTGACATCACAGGTGCATCTTTATATAAAGTCTTGTTGAGTTTCTCTTCATGCCAATCGTATCTGATCTATGGCACGCACCTCTCGGTGGTGACTCAAAAGATTGCAGCATGTCTGGTCTTCAAAACTCCCTCTTTGCGAGTTTTGAAGGGGCAGTTGCGAAGAGGGAGTTTTGAAGACTAGACATGCTGCAATCTTTTGCGTCACCAGTGAGAGGTGCATCCCTCTTTGCCAGTGGGACCCCAGAGAGTGGGAATGGATTTTTGTAGGGAACCAAGAGAAGAGCCTTCCTGTTTTTGGTTACATGGTCAGTAACGCTAGGAAGTTCTAGACCAACTGTAGAGGCTGGAGACCTTCCAGGGCCCCTCATTGGGAGAGTTATCAGGTTTCCGTTGATTTGCAGAGGGTCTTCTGGTGGAGGCTTTTTACATCACAAAGAAATAGAAAGGTCACCTCTAATTTTTTGGCTTTTTATTCATGGAGGGATTGCAGTGAACAGGTGGAGGTCTAGATTTGGGGTAGACCCCACTTGTCCTAGGTGCTCGTTTGTTGATGAGTCAATTCATCATTGTCTATGGGACTGCAGGCATGCGAGAGCCATTTGGATGGAAATTGCCAAGGTCCTCAGTACTTTTTCTCCTTCTCGTTTCTTCATGACGTGGGGATCATCTGCTTGGCTCTCCCTGTTAGATTTTCTATGAGTGGAAGGATGCTTCTTGGGCCATATCGATTCGACGTCACCTAGTTGAGACTTGCTCTTTGGAGGATGTGCCTATCTGCCGCTATAGACCATCACATGTTGATGGAGATAGCGCTTGGGAGATACTGGCTAGCATCATTGCTTGAGAGACTTGGAGGGCCAGATGCACAGAGGCCTTAGACAGATCTCCTTCGCACACCTTGGCCAATATTGGGGCTGACACCGTTCACACATTGATGGCCAGTTGGGCGAGCATGCGGGGTTCTTCCCAGGCAACCCCAGCTAGGAGGGTTATATTCCTTAGGGAATGGAGGGGTTTCCCCTTTTTCTTAGAGACTACAGCAGGGTTGAGGTGGCAATTTCAGCCTCTACCTTGGTTTCTTTCTAGCTCATTTTGAGTTTTCAGTTCCCTATTTTAGGGGGGTTTCCTCATGCGCATCATGATGTATTTCAGCTTTGAGCTTGCTCACGTGGTTATTATTCATACTTAATAGAAGTCTTTTTCATGAAAAAAAAAACTCCCTCTTCGCCAAAAGTTCTTTCTATGGCGAGCTTTGATTGGTGTTCTTTCTTTCGGACAGATCTTAGCTCGTCATCACATTGCTCTTGCCACTTGTAGATGATGTCTGTCCTCACGCGAGTCTATGCCCCATCTGTTCTGGCATTGCCCGGAGTCTCGTGATTTCTTGATTTTGCTAGAACAACGGCTTTAGGCTCGTTTCCCTAGTGCTACTTTTGGCAAGCAATCCTGGTTGTTTGGTTTTCACCCAGTCAGGTAGGGTTATGATCTTTTCTACTGGGTTCGATATTGGACTCTATGGAACCTATGGAAAGATTGCAACCATTGGGTCTTTGGTGATGTCTCTCTTGCTAAATATCAGTTGTGGCGTGTATCTTTATGGCAATCTTATTGCCTACATGCACGGGATCTGGATTATCTTGCCTTCTTGTCGTATAACGACATCTTTTGATGCTTGTAACTGACTGCCCCTTCTTTTGGGACTGTTTCTTGCAATACAAGCATACATGGATTTCACCCAAAAAAAAAGTGTGTGTGTGTGTGTCTCTCTCTCTCTCCCAAAAATATTGAGAACTTTGTCAGCATAATAAATTGTTCACATTACTTCCACATTTATTCTTTGCTTATGATCCTTTAATTTTTTTTTTCAATTTAAACTCTTCTAATTCTACATAATCAGTGTTCTTACCAAACACATTGTTGTAGGTGGAGTGCTTACAACTCAATGGTGTGTTGCAAGGCAAAAATCTAGTATATTGTGCTTCCACTAGGTATGTTTTCTAATTTATACATTTGGATCTTGATGCTATTTCAAAACATTTACCAAGGTTTTTTTTTTTTTGGGGGGCAAAGAAAGGAACCCTCTATTAAAGCTTGAAAGACTTCATACAAGACAGCAGCCCCGAAGGTGCTGAGTATGGGAAAAACCGGGAAAAGGTTGAAAGAAAAACTGGCCTGTTTTAGAGAAACCCAGCTCACTGCCTAGAGGATCTGTGGTACTAGGGCTAACAGCCAAGTGGGGGGACTATACAACCAGCGAATCCCTCGCGGAGTGAAAATGTAAAAAACTCCTGCAGGCCAAGCCTTGCAAAATCGAGCACGCCTCGCGAAGTCGCCGTAGAGCCTGGGGTCCCACGCTCCCAAGTGGAGCGGAGGGTGTAAATGATATCTTGCCAGATGGTGACCAAGGTAGCCGAGGGTGGAACCGGATGCTCACCCATCACCAGACTGTAGCGAGCAACCCAAATGTTCCACGCAGTGATAGTGGCTATTACCTCCCATACGCTGTCCTCCTAAGGAAGAGGAGCCAGGCTATCAGGAGGGACTGCCAGGCTCCTCTAGACTGGTGCACAAATCTTGCAAGACTACCGTCGAAAGGTGATCCCCCTAGGCCACAAGACCATCAAGTCATCCTCTTTGTCTGAAAGAGCTACTTGTAAAAACCTATGGTCAGGTCTAAAATCTCTTGCGGGTCAGTGTGCATGATGCCTTGTGGATCTCGAAGATGCTGCAGTTGCATGCTTGCTGATCGGGGGCTCTCAAACCTGTCCCTAAGCCAGTGATAGCAGTGGTTCTAAACATGCATATGCAGAGATAAAAAAGGATGCATCAAACCCTTTCAAGAACCACAAGTGCCATTATTGCAAAAAGCCTAGTCATCACATCAGTGAATGCTCCAAGAGGCTTGCAAAAGAGGAGTCGTCCAGTATGGCTGGTTCAGGCTCACCTCATCATGCAAGTTTCGATGATACTTTTGCTGATTTTGTTAAGCATGATTGTGCCTTCTTTACTTGCAGCTATGATGTTTCTTGAAGTCACACATTTTCAGCGTGAATGAGACGGCTACTTTGATAGCGATGCTTCCTGCCATATCACCTCACACCTCAGCAGAGGGGCTTCAGAGACACCTAGAAGCACTACAGTCCTTTTGTGAGTCTCATGATTTGAAGGTCAACCTGCGTAAAACCAAGGTCATGATCTTCAATACATGTCGAGCCATCATGCGTCAGGAGCAGTTGTGGGGTCATCTATTGAGATAGTTTCATCATACACTTATCTTGGGGTTATCTTCTCCGGACCGAGCTTCACTATGAGACCCGCGATGCAGGCACGCTTGAGTAGAGGGTATGCCTCATTGGCCAGGCTAGAGAGGCAGTGCTTCCGCTCACACTTTCAAGATCCACGCACCAAGGGGTTGCTTTTTGACTCCTTGGCTCGCCCAACGAGGATGTACGGCAGCCCTTGTTGGGGGCCAGACTTGTCGGATACAGAGTGGGCCCGTGTGGAGTGGCTACAGGTTCTCATGCTATCACGGATGATTCGTGGTAAGTCATCCGTTCCTCACCAGATCATTCAGGTTGAGTTTGGGTCACCCCCTTTACAGCTAGATGCTGCATTTCAGGTCATCACATATCTGTATCGAGTTAGGGAATATGGAGATTATACGTCGGGGCGTAGCAGGCTACCATGGATAGCTCTATCCTCTTCTATGGCACTTGCAGCAGGAGGAGATCAGAGGTGCTGGTATGCACGTACAGAGAGATGGTTTGAGTGACTGGGGCTCCACATGGATAGACTACCTCCCTTCCAGTATAGCATGGATGCTCCGTTCTCTCCCCTCTTATCACACGAGGTCAACCAGGTTATCCGTGAGGATCTACTACAGCTACACACTTTTCGGACCTGGTTGGAACCGTGTGAACTCCCAGTGAAGCTTAGCTTCTACAGAGATCACTTCTTACATATCACAGCGGAGGGTTTCATTGACCCACCAGGATACACATAGATTCACCTACCCCACTCGATGAGGATCTCTCTTGGGCAGTTCTGGGTCTCTTCACACAGACTTCGCATCGAGAGCGGCAGAGCAGAGCGACTTCCCAGGGAGTGGCGCATATGCACACTATGTGACATATAGGAGGTTGAGACAGAGGAGCATTTCATCTTCAGGTGTCCTATGTACTATGAGATCCGAGGACGTTTCCATTGACTCTTCAGAGATAGTTATGGGATTTTAGCCCATTTCCTCTCCTACCTAGACTAGCGGTGTTTGGCAGGTTTCATTCATGAGGCACTTAGACACCGCGAGAGGATACTCCGAGCATGGAGACAGGAGCATACTTCTTCCTCGGTTGATCCCTCTCAGAGCTCTATCACGGAGTTCTTTCAGCTAGATCACATGGACCCCAACGAGACGAGGCCTCGACATGACCGTGACCCGGAGCCCGTGACCCGACAGCTCAGACAGAGGGTCGACACACAGATCACACTTGGAGACATCCCCTCCTTGTTTAGAGTCGGAGCCCGACCGACGGGGGTCACAGTAGCCCTGGTTAGACGCAGAGCTACGACCAGGAGACGTGCCAGGACCGCACCTCTGAGTGGCCGATATCACTCTATTGCCGACTTCATGTCTCCACTGCCTCATCCATCCTGATATCTTGCTGTTGTTGGGGATGATGATGATATTGATGATGATGCTGAGATTGATATATAGTCGACCATCGACATGACTATGTTGTACTTAGGACTTAGTACTGCCATTCTGCATTTTTGCCTTTTTTGCATTTTGCATTTTGCATTGGTATGGACGCTCGTTTAGTAGCTCCACTACCACAGCTCGTTGTATTAGGATTTTCACAGTCTCATAGACCCATCGGTCTTCCGAAGACTTTAATAAACTTTCTTTCTTTCTTTCTTTCTCTGATCAAGCAATACCGTCTGATGAGCCCTTGTTGCAGCAAGGTGCTCCTGAATCCAAGCATCTGAAGGCCGTTTCTACTCTTTCCTCTACAAAGCTGCCAACTGCCGGCGAACACCAATCTCATGTTTGAGAATATCTCGTCTCCTGGTACGAGCAACTGAGAGGTAGAAGTTGCTAATACCAGAAAGGGTAGTAGCTACCTGTGATGGCAATGGCGGGCCACCTTGGACATGAGAAACCCATATCTGTAGGGCTGCCTCTATAAGATCCTCCTCTGTGTACAAGGCATGTGGAATCCTGATGCTGGCAGATCGGCCTCTCAAGTGAGGCTCTGAGATAGCTAGCACAACAGGAAAGTGGTCTAAAGTGAAAATCTTAGCAGCAATGCATACCGATCCACCTCTGTCAAGTGCCCAATCATCTACATAGAATCTGTCAATACGTGCATGAATAGGCATCTGCTGCCTCCTGTTTGACCAAGAGAACAAGAGGGACTGTGGCTGAATAAGAAAGGCATCGTCCAACCAAGTATCTCTGCCACAGTAGTGAAAAAGGAAGGCATCCCAAGCTGCTCTCTCCAAACAGTGAAGTCCTCCTTCTCTACCCCCTTTTTTGTCTGACGTAACTCAACCATGTTAAAGTCATCTCCAATCACCCATGAATCCGCAATGGGGGCCCAGGAGAGCAAATCCTTCCACATAAAGACACGTTCCCCTCTAATGTTGGAGGCATATAGGTTAAGGAAACCAACCTTACACCCTCCAATCAAGAGAATAATCCAGTGACCTCTAGAGGGAATAATGACTCCGTGTCCAACAACCAAGGGGAGAACTGACTGCGAAACTGAAATAGAAGTGCCCCCCCTAGTGCCCAAGGCAGGCGACTAAAAAGTATGACTAGAAAGCAGTTTGCCAGACTTAGGGCAATCACTGGCATCCAACTTGTGTTCTTGGATAAAAAGGATATCAATAGCACCTCCAGTGACACCTGGATGAAGCTGATTCCAGATCAGCTACCTACGGCGACGGTGTGGAACTCTGCCTAGGCCCTGTATGTTCCAGCTGACTATCCTCATCGACAGGAGGATGCTGGATGGAAAGGCTCACCCGACCTAGTAGAGGAGACCAAATTCCCCTAGTCCGAAACACTCCTGCTGAGGGCATGAAACTCAACAGGTGAAAGGATCCCTACACCTGCTGAGGGGGAGGCCCTGTCGAAAGGAATCCCAATGACCGGGACCCCTAAGGTGGTGGGCATAAACTCCTCATCATCCATGAAAGTCGCCGAATTAGCCATTCTCGAAAAAGAGTTCTTGAGAAGCAAGTCTGGCCGAGGAGTGCGAAGAAGACTTGCACTCGTGGAGGAAGGAGGAGAAGGACCTGCCAGGCCTCTATCAGCAGATCTGGAGCTGGGAGTTGAGGAGGCCTGTGGCTGGGTTGAAGAAGGATCTGTAGTCCTCATCTGTGCAAACACTCCCTCAGCTGTGGAATGAATAGTCTGAGGGGGAGAAGTATCGGTAGCCCCCTCGTGATCAGAAATGAAAATGACTGGGGCTGGTGCATCTGAAGTCCCCTCCTGATGTGAAACTATAGTATCTGGGGCTGCAACAGCATCCACCTCTGGAGTCTGGATGGCCTCTGTCTGAACCGGATCAAGGGTCTCCTCCCGAGGTAAAGGAGCCACTCTGACCACTCTCCAACGTGGTACTGGGAGTGTTGTAGGCTTTGGGTGCCCTGTTGCCCCTGGTGGTCTTGGGGTGCGCGAAGCAGGGCGCCCTGTTGCTCCTGGTAGTCCTGGAGTGCATGGTACAGGCCGCAGGGGAGGTGCAGACGGGGTAGTATGTGAAGGAGCCGCACTAGAAGACCTCTTGGGTCTTTTTCTCTTCCTTGGGCAATCTCTAGCAAAGTGCCCAAGGGTCGTGCAAATCTTGCACTGATCCTGTCTACTTGCAATCTCGATTCTTTGTCGAAAGAGAGAGCCATCTGGACGCTGAATCATGATGTGGTCATTTGAGATGTTAGGGTCAGAGACAATGACCCTAACTTGAGGCACCCCGTCCGCTTTGACTGCCTCTGCCGAGGAAGAAGGCATGCCAGGAAGGGGGGGAATCTCAGTGACCACTCCAAAAGTGGCTCCGGTAGTAGCAAGAAGTCGATGGTAAACCTGAGGAAGACCAGGAAACCTGATGAATAGTGATGTGACCTGACTATCCTCCTCGACTGGATCAAAGCCCAAGGTGTAGGGCAAAAGAAAAATCCTCCTCGAACCCAAAGCCAGGGAATTAGCTTTGAGAACAAGGGCTGTGGACTCGTGCGAGTCGAAAATCACTTGGAAGAATCCACCTCCCAGAAGTTGAATATCCCTGAGGTGTGGGGCGAGATCTCCCGGTAACGCTGCCAACATCCAGTCTCTAGCCTGTGATATGGAAGGATGTGACCCAAAGATGCGGGTGAAAAGTGATGTGGAGCCCTCTAAGTCCACATCTTTCTTGAGCTGCTACAACTCGTCTTTTGAAAAAATGACGGTTCTCGCGGCCGGTGGAAGTGGACGGCTGAATGGGGATCCATTCGCCAATCGAAGTGAAAAGGTCGATTTCAACACTGTTAAAGATCTGTCCGTGAAACTACTGCCCAGGACGCCCTGAAACAGGTGTAGTAAGGAGGAGAAAAGGAGAGGGTAGGAGAGAGGGGAAGGGACGGAGAGGAGAAGCAGAGGGGAGCTGAGATAGGATAGAAGGGAGAGGGCTGACGGGGAAGGAGAGGGTAGGTGACGAAGAGGAAAAGAGGGGGGGGGTTAGGAGGGACGGAGTGGGCGGGTTAGGAGGGAGGAAGGGGGCTGAAGGCGGGGAGGGAGAAGGTGGGTGGGGGAGAGGAAGGGAGGGGCCAGGTTAGGAAGGGAGGGGGCGGGGGGGTTAGAGGAAGGGTGGGAGAAGGGGCGGGGGAGGGAGGGCGCGGGAGAGGGGAGGGAGGAGAAGGGGGAAAGAGGGGGCAGGGGGGAAAGGGGGGGGCGGGGGAGGAGAAGGGGGCTGGGGGGGCAGCGGGGGGGGGAGAGGGAGGGCGGGGGAGGGGGAAGGGGAGGGAAGGGGTTGGGGAGGAGGAGGGGGCGGGGGGGCAGCGGGAGAGGGAGGGTGAGGGAGAAAGGGGGTGGGGGAGGGAGGGGGCGGGGGGGCAGCCGGTGGGGGAGAGGGGGTGGGGGAGGGGGAGGGGGTGGGGGAGGGAGGGCAGCGGGTGGGGAGAGGGAGGGCGAGGAGGGAGAGGGAGGGGGCGGGTGGGCTGGTAGGGGGGGAGAGGGAGAGCGGGGAGGAGGAAGGGAGTGAGGAGGGAGAGGGGGCTGGCGAAGGGGAGGGAGAGGAGGAGAAGCAAGGGGAGGGAGAGGGCGGGCAGCAAGGGTGAGGGGGAGGGAGAGAGAGGGAGAGGGGGCTGGCTGAGAGAAGGAAAGGGGGGGGGGCAGCAGTTCACGGGGAGAGGAGCAGCTCAAATCCAACTGATGTTGTCACAGACCACCAAGTAAGCACAAGCGGTTTATATGGCTGAAACTGGAATTTGGTGACTACCCTCTCTTCTTGGCAGGATGTTATATACCTCACCATGAGTCCCTTTTCTATGCTCGGAATGGAATAGATTCAAGTGATGCATTTGAATCACTATGCCTAGACATTGCAGAATCGAAAGACATTGGCAAGGTAATAGTCATGGGAGACCTCAATGCTAGAATTGGACATTCGCAATTCCAACCTATTATGCACGATGAATTGGATAAAGAAGCTGCAATTGAAATAGATGCCTTGTGGCACAGGACATCAGAAGATGATACTGTAAATGCGCAAGGAAGAGCGCTTAGGTGTATGATGAATGGGCTGCATATGCCAATTTTGTATGGGATGCAACGCTTTCCAAGGACCAACAAGATGACATGCTTCTCTGCAAGCGGGGGACATAGTGTCCTTGATTATGTCCTGGCCCATATCAATGCTCTACATGATATAGAAACTTTCAGGATAGGAGAGAAGTACCTTGAGTTAGACCATCTCCCACTATGGTTGAGTCTTGGTATTCCAACTGAAAGAGAAGTGCAGAAATTTGCAGCCACTTCAAGAGGCTTCCGTATAGATCAAGACAAGCAGAAAGACTATGCCATCACGCTAGATGCAAAACTGAATGCAATGGCAATCACACCCACATGGAAAGCCCTCAGAAAAGCTGTGACACTGCAACACAAGGACAGAAAGAAGAGACATAAAGGGCTGCCCCACAAGAAATGGTATGATGATGAATGCAAGCAACTACGCAGTGAGCTGAAACATATTTCTGATATTAACCTCTACAGACAGAAGGAAAAGCAATACAATGCCCTCATGAGGAAGAAGAAAAGAAATTACATTTTAGAAAGGGAAAAATCTGATTTGCTTACATTCATCAAGAATCCCAGAAAGGGGTGGAAATAGGTTAAGGGCCAGAAGAAAAAGGTCATGAGCAATATCTCTGATGAGGAAATGCTGGAGTATGTCACCAAGCTCTATAATCATGCCAATGCCACAGAAATGGGAAATGAAACAATGTCATGCTTCAGCCAGCCCTTTCACTTTTGAGGATGTTGAAGCAGGGTTGAAAAAGATGGCAAATGGCAAGGCCTCTGACCACATGCACATGTGTGCTGAACTCTTCAAATGGACAGAAGACAGGGCACGAAAATGGCTATCCCACATACTGACAAATGCTTTACATCATGGCTTCCCTCCAGATTGGCAAGAGAATTGGGTTCAGCTTCTATTCAAAGGAGGAGACAAAAATTCAGTCACCAATTACAGGACTATAATGGTCAATTCCACACTAGCTAAACTTTTTAGCACAGTGCTTGAGGCAAAGATCAGCAATTGGGCTGAAGAGGCCAAGAAGAGGGCCATTGGCCAAGCATGCTTCCGTAAAGAACATAGAACTGCAGATTACCTGGTCACATTAAGAGTACTCATGGATGAGAGCAGGCTCAAAGGAGAAACTCTTCTGTGTTGCTTTGTAGATTTCAAGAAGGCATTTGATACAGTCTCGAGCGGTGGACTATGGAAAAGAATGCAAGACCTCGGAGTCCCTCTGGCACTAAGGGTAGGCATCTCTCGCATATACGAGAAGGTATCATGCAGACTCAGGCAAGAACATGGACTGTCAATCGCCTTCCAAAGTAATATGGGGGTGAAACAAGGTTGCCCTCTTTCACCCACACTGTTTGGAATATGCATTGACAAGCTAGAAGAACTGATTAATGAATTTGCAGCAGAAGAAGGGATACAAGGGCCCAAGCTTGGGCTATGGACAATACTATTGTTCCTATATGCAGATTCTTTTCGCTAATGACCCTGACTCCATGCATCAACTATTAGAGGTACTACAGGTCTTTTGCACGGAAAGTGGATTGCAAGTTAACACTGCCAAAACCAAAATGATGGCAGTATGCACCACCCGACCTAAACATCCCCCGGTTATCAGCTTTGAGGGGCAGCCCATTGAATATGTCGATACCTTACATATTTGGGAATTGACATACCAGCCGATCACAGATGGTGGCAATGTGCACAAAGAAGGCTGGATACAGGTTGGGGGAAGTACTATCAATTTGAAAACGACTGTAGGCACACTGACACCTGGAACTAGAAGATTCGGAATATGTTGTTTGATGCATATGTGGTTCAAACAATGTTATATGGAGTAGAAGTATGGGGGGGCAACACTAGATGCCCTTGCTCAACCATACATCAGTACTCCCATACCTCTTCTCTATCGCAGGAATATTGCCAGATTCCGCACACGGTCACATACCTTGGCAATAGAGATAGGAGCTTGGCTAAATCTGCCACGATATGTCAGAGTTTGCAGATTCTGTGATTCGCAGACAGTAGAGACAGAGGCACATATAGCCCTACACTGCCCCCGATATGCACACATCAAAGACGACTATCAGTAGATACTGGCAGAGACACCACTCAGATCTCGTTAGTTCTCTCCACTGCCTCTTCGGCAGCATTGGGATCTTTTGTCACTCGTCTTTTTTTGTACCGTCAAGAACTTGAAAATTCTTGACCCCTCCATAGCGGAGGAGATTTTTGTACTAAGGATTAGGTCCCATGGGTCATTTTTTGGCCCCCCGAGGACGATAATAAAATTCTACTTCTACTTCTACTTCTCTCTAGGTATTGAGATAAAATGAGTAGAGGGCATTCCATGTAAGGGGTGCATTTGTACCTTATGCGACATGCAAGAGGTTAAGTCAGAGAAGCACTTTGCATTTAGATGCCCCATATACTACGAGATACTAGTATGCCACCATTGCATATTAGGGCAGATTTGGATCACTCAGTTTTCTTGTCCCTGCATGCAAGTCAAAATCCTGAGGGCTCCCATCCAGATCCTCGCCGCGTTACGACAGCTCCAAAGGCAATGAGGGATCGTTTCGAGAACTCCAGCAGAGCAGCAATGACACTGTCCCTCCACCCGCATGTGCTCCAACCACGGGCCTATGGGCAAGCCTTTGTGGGCGGCTAGCCAGAAGAATAAGGAGATCTTCCTTGGCTGCAAACAGGACCATAGGCGTGTCTTAAACCTGGAACGGACCTCCTGGGGCACCCGCTGGGCCACCCAATGTCTCCCTCGAAGGGGCCCATGTCGAAGAGTCCATCTGAAGCCTCCTGCAGCGCCTCCTGCTACTCCGTGTGGTATAGGAAAAGAAGGGCACCTTGTCCACTTGCTCTGCAAGCCGACCTTGGAAGGCCAAAACCACTCTCCCGGATCCCACTGAACCTTCTACAAGCCGACCCTGGAAGGCCAAAACCACTCTCCGAGATCCTACTGAACCTCCCTTAGGGGCCTACCTTCCCAAAGCCAAAGGCGCTATCTGGGGGCATCCTGCTCTAGAATACTGGGGGGATCAATGTACCACTCCTTCCCTAACCAGCCCGCAACTTTGATCATCTGCCAATGAATCCCATCCAAACTCCCGTCCATCTCTGGGTCTCTCTCAGTGAGTGCCTGCAGCAAGCCTCCGGGCCCTACACGGAAGAAACCGGACTGCTTGCTGCCTCCGGGCCCTACACGGAAGCAAGCCTCCAAGCCCTACACGGAAGAAACCGGGCTGCTTGCTGCCTGGCTGCTATCGGGCGCTGTGGTTGTTATATCATGCCCATAACATTCGACCGTACGGGCACTCTGGTGTGGATATTTATCATTTCTTTTGTTCATCCTTGCATGTGTCTCTCCAAGATGCATATTCTCTTGGAGACCTTCCTCTGGCCCAGTTAGAAGTGTTTTATCATTGCTTTTAGTTTATGAGCTGTAGCTGTTCCATTTATGAATGTACATTCTTCTTAATGAAATATTGTTTCTTACAAGAAAAAAGTGTGCACGTGCGTGCGCGCACGCATCCCATTTGTGCGTGGATGTTTGTGCGCGTATACGTATTCTAGGAGTTCTATAGGAGCAGTGCCTGCCTATTATCCATCCTTTGGTAGTCCTTGATTGTTGTGCTTTTATAATACCTAATCTCTGTATGATTTGGCTTATTCTTGATTTGGGATGGAAAGGAGTTGGGATTATCTGGCATTGGATTGTAGTGTTGATGGATGTATACAGTTCTGACCGTTTTATTTACTTGGGTGTAGTGCTGGTAAGAGCCTTGTCGCAGAGATTTTAATGCTCAGGCAGGTTCTATTAACAGGGAAGAAGGCTCTCCTTGTTCTACCATATGTGTCGATTTGCTCCGAAAAGGTATGACAGATGTTATTGTAAATGTAGGTAGATAGTGGTAGATAAATAATGTTACTGTACATGTAGATCCTGAGCACACAGCAGTTCAATTTACTAATACGTTGTCAGTGTGTCTTTGTTATGTATTTATTTTGCACCATCTTATCACATACTCAAAACAGAGATTCAGCTATCAGTGTATCTGGAGACATTTTTAAATATGATAATATGGCATGCATTTACTCTTTTCGAAGATATGTGTGTGTTTGCCACTAGCTTCTACTTATTAGACGGGGAATCTTTCATGCATCACATAGAGGCATTTATTCTTTGAAGATCACCGCTGAAATTCTAAATAGTTTTTTCGGTTTGTATTGGAATTCCCAAGCCCTGCTTTTGTGTGGTTTGTTACGCAAGAAATTTATGGTGCAGGCAGATCATTTGGAATCACTTTTGGAACCACTTGGAAAAAAGGTCTGCAGTTTCTTTGGAACTCATGGGAGTGCCTCCCTCCCAAGGGATACATCTGTAGCAGTTTGCACAATAGAAAAGGCAAATTTTCTAGTTAACAAGTTGCTGGAGGAAGGACGTCTGCCAGAGTTATCAGTGATTGTTATTGACGAGCTTCATATGGTGGGTTATTTGTAGTTGCAGTAGGTAGGGTGGCTCTAATACTTTGGCTTAGAAGTAGCATTCAGTCTTTGATACAACCACAAGCAGATGCTTGCTTCAAGAAATTAAAAAAAAATATTTCTGTAGTATGCAGCCAAAATGTATCAAGTCATAGCTTTTCCTTGCTCTGAGCCATATTTCCTACGTGATTTTTCCCATCAGTATTTTTTTCGCTCTTGCAAGCAAATATTACTCGATAACATTCATAGGTCATTGATAAATGTTTCTGTCCAAGACAGGTTGGTGACAGGGATAGAGGTTATTTGTTGGAGCTGATGCTGACAAAGCTAAGGTATGCAGCTGGAGAGGGAAAGGATGGTTCTGAGAGTATAAACAAATCCGCTGAAGACAAACTCAGAATTGCCGATGGAGCAAGTGATCAAGGTTCCGGCGGCTTGCAGATTATTGGCATGAGTGCCACAATGCCAAATGCTACAGCGGTAGCTGACTGGTTGCAGGTCACTTTCAAAGCCTCCATTTTGTTAGTACTTAATATTCCTGGTCAGAAGTAGATGAGATGTTGTTTGGACTTACACGATTTTCAGGAAAACTTCTGATTTTATTGAAGTGCATGCACTCTATCGCAGCTTGGTTTGAGTGTTTAGGTGAACTTTGTACATAATCTATAAACAGTTGAAACGTACTGCTGGAGGTATGATAATTTGGTATGTTGATGCAGGCGGCTCTTTATGAAACTGAATTCAGACCTGTTCCACTTGTTGAGTTTATCAAAGTTGGCAATAAAATATATAATAAGAACATGGAGGTTGTACGGTTGATTCGGAAAGGTGCTAACTTGGCAGGGAAAGATCCTGACCACATTGTGGAATTGTGTCATGAGGTGAAAGCTTGCTTTGTCAATTGACATTGGTGGATTCTACAATGTGGAAGAGTGCAATGGCTTGTGAAGATTCAACCTTTTTACAAAATCCTCAATTGATGTTTGCAGGTGGTACAGGAAGGACATTCTGTGCTTCTGTTTTGTTCCAGTCGCAAAGCATGTGAAACATCTGCGAAACATGTTGCAAAATTTCTTCCAGCTTTCTCCATTATATCGCATAATAATATATCTGGGCCAGAGAGTGCAAAAGTTGCTTTGGAGGAACTTCAGAAATGCCCAGCGGGTTTGGATCCTGTTCTGGCTGAAACTTTTCCTAAGGGTGTTGCTTATCATCATGCAGGCCTCACGGTATAGTAACTAGCTGTTCCTAGCTATTTTTCTGAGAATTGACACCAAGAATATTTCATATATCTAGGAGCCAAAATGGTACAGCATGTGCTGAGAAGAGCCTTCTGTTAGATTTAGTCGTAAGCTGTCGTGATTGCTTAACCTTGACAGGTTGAAGAGAGAGAGATGGTGGAATTATGCTATAGGTGTGGAATTGTACGTGTTCTTGCAGCCACATCAACTTTGGCTGCTGGTGTTAATCTGCCTGCTAGAAGGGTTGTATTTAGGCAGCCTCGGATTGGACGCGACTTTCTTGATAGCACGAGGTATAGGCAGATGGCTGGACGAGCTGGACGTGCAGGCATTGACACAAAAGGGGAGAGTGTAAGCTACTTCTGCACTCACACTGATCAGTCTCACATGGGTCATGGGCAAATAAAAAGTTATTGGTCCATCTTGGGGTTCATTCCAATCATTGGCAAATAATTATATTGGACTATACATGAAGTGCGACTTAAACCTTGGAACCTGTGCCTGGAGTTGTTACGCACAAATTGCATTTTCCAAATTGGCAATTTGGCTCCATGATGAAATTGCAGCTCTAAGCAGGTGACTAATCTGCGAGTTGCTTTTGTTCTATAGGGACGTCCTCACATCACAATTAGGTTTAGACCCCATCCAGTGCTTGAACACATCACCTACTGGTTTCTTTCTAGTGATTTTCTCCTCGGCACAACTTCTGGTTATGCATAGCGTGTAGAATTCTTATGCAATGCCCAAGAACAAACAAATTTACTGCGAAGAAAAATTGGTTTCTTTCATTTGTGAAAGGAAACTTTGTCTTCACTGGGTTTCTCTAGAAGCTAGCTCTGATGCTAATGTAAGATTCCCATACACACCAATTACTCTTGTTAGATGCTTGACTAATCATTTTCTTTCATAGGCCTAAGCAGAAAGGAATTCTATACACTTCACTTGGAAGGACCTTTATTTTTCTGGGTTTCTTTTAGAAGCTGTCTCTGATGCTAATGTGGATTCCCATACACATGATTTACTCTTGTTAGATGCTTGACTACCATGTGTCTAGCTCCCCTCCCATAGACCCAAAGTACATAGTCAGGGAAGTACGAATTTGTAGAGAAATCTTGTTTTATTTAAGTCCCCCTTGTTTTCAATATCTAAGGGTAGCAAACCCTTACAAATGATAAGCACCTGTTCGTGTATTCATTATCTTTGATACCGATGTATTATTTATTCTATGGACTCAAATACAGACCCTTGTGCTTTTATAGAGTGAAGGACAAAGACATGCCATTTGTACATGCTTTAATGCTTTATGATTATTTATCGGGAGGAGAATGATAGTGCTTTGATGATTTATGTATTTTCTTATGAATAAGCTAGTGCCACAATCAATTTATCACCTAACAAGATTAGTTGTTTGCTTAAAAAAAGCTGAAATGAATTCAAGATGAATAAAGTGAGTAAACTCATTATTATTCTGATGTTTTTATTTTGGGGTTCCTATTTTGCAAAGGAGATCATGGTACCAATTTTGTCATTTTGATGGATATATTGTTTGTTTACACCTATTGCTGACTGTTCATTTAAACTCAAGGGCTTTTGTCTTTGATTCTGCAGATATTGATTTGCAAGCCTGAAGAGTTGAAACGCATGTCTTTGTTGTTAAATGCCGAATGCCAACCATTGCAATCCTGTCTTGCAAAGGATAAAAACGGTATGACTCGTGCTATTTTGGAGGTTGTGGCTGGAGGAATAGTTCAAACTGCCAATGATGTGAAGCGTTATGTCCAGTGCACCCTATTGAGCTCCACTCAATCATTTGAAGAGGTGGTTAAGTCTGCACAAGACTCATTGCGCTGGCTTTGCCATCGCAAGTTTTTGGAGTGGGATCAAAATATGGAACTATACAGCAGTACTCCTCTAGGGAAAGCAGCATTTGGAAGCTGCCTAAGCCCTGAAGAATCACTGGTATGAAGATGCTCAAAGCAGCATAGTTGTAAGAGTATTTCATATGCTGTATGTGCACATTTGGATATATGATACGATTGAAGTCAAATAATTATATTATGTTTAATAACTTGAGGATTTAGGGAAGAACTAGAATATGATTGAAGTTAAAGAATTATATTATGTTTAATAACTCGAGGATTTAGCAAAGAACTAGAGGATTTGCATATATGATATGATTGAAGTCCAAGAATAATAGTATGTTTAATAACTCGAGGATTTAGCGAAGATCTAGAGTGCTTAGATTGGTATGTATTGAATATTAATTTCATCTTTTACTCTTTGTAGCCTTTTTTTAAAGAGTACTACATGTGAACATTGATCCCTGAAATTTATATTATTCCAATTTCTAGCAAAAAACATGGACCATACTATGGAATTTGATCAAGTGCATTCCTCATGACTCGTTCACTACTAGCCTTTGAAGGAGTGTGTCATACACATCTTTAGTAATCTACCCATCACCTACACTAATAGCACTCTTGTGAAAAGAATGGGCGTTGACTTTGCAGAGGGACAGAAGTAGCAGAAGTTGATTGGACACACATTGAAATCTTTAGAACATGATTTACATACTTCCATGCCTTTAATGTTATGATCATTCATCATTGGAAGCCTCTTTTTATAAACCAGTTTTTCACATAACAAAGTTATGCTACTTGATACATAAACATTCAGCCCTGACTATCGCAAAACTGGATTTTACAAAAGTAATCTGAAGGCTAATATTCACACGAAGAACATGAAAAGACTCTCTGACTTTCCACTTGAATTTTGAGTCTATTGACTAAAGGTCTCGGAACCACAAAGAAAAGGTTGGATTCCTTGATGTTAACAAAGAGGGCTGTTACTAACAATGGCCTATAACAGAACAGAAAGGGTAGGACAAATGAGGGGAGATACGCATGAAGAGGCCTGTCGCCTAGATGAGATATGGAAAGAGGACGTTGCTTCAATGCCATGATATAGGGTACATCAAGACGAATTGTCCACAAAAACAAATGGGGATTTCTCTAGAAGCAATGGCCATAATTGCACCTATGATAGAGGATCCGAAAGCCTCTATTGTCATTGTGGTCCAATATCAATAGAGGGGAGTGTATATCATGAAGGGAACATTGGTAGGGATGTCCATACTCAGAAGAAGGGATGAGCATGGCAGACCCTTGGGTTTTCTCCTTATATGCAGTGGTCTAGATGGGAGGGAGGTCTTGCTTCCTCGGTGGGCTCTTGGAAGGATTTCAAAAGGCTCCCATATGATCAACAATCCCAATTAGTTCGCCACCTCAGAGGAATTGTAGGGAGGATTCAACAGATAGATGCTGCTATACATATGGATTGGGTACTCCCAAGTGACATATACCATTCTTCTGATATTTGGCTAGGAGCCTTTATGAGATCAGGAATACCTCTTTAGGTCATAGGACTTTCACGTTTAGATAGGGATGCCTTGCTCTTTGATGTTCATTTTGGGGGTAGGTTGTCAAGATCATCCTTATGCATTTTCCTTTGCAGCCTCTCAGGTTGTAGGCTATGTGGAGCATAGTTTCTTGAATTCAGGATGGTATCTAGGCCCAAACCCAGATCACATTCTCTTGGGCTCTTGGAGACTTTGGGTTTTGGAAGGGTCCCAATTAAAAATTTGCAGTGGGATCTCTAGGACTAGGCATGGATTGATGTAGGACATTGAGAGAAGAGCCTCCCCTTCTTTCAATGCACAATGAGTAATGCCAGGAAATTTCAGTTCAACTTGAGAGGTTGGAGGCCTACAAGAACGCCTCATTGGGAGAATTTTCAAATTTCTGCTAACATGTAGAAATTATTTTGGAATCGACTCTGGAAACCCCTCAAGAATAAAATGGTCACTCTTTTCTTTTGACTTTCTATACATGGAGGGATTGCAGTTAATCAGTGGAGGTCGAGGTTTGACGCAGATCCTACTTGTACTTGATGCCTTTTTGGTGAGGAGTGCATCTAACATTGTCTTTGGGACTGCAGACAGGCGTGGATTATTTGGAAAGGGATTGCTAAGCTATTGAGAACCTTTACACACTCCCCTTTCTATATGATTTGGGAAAAAATGGCTTGGCTTTCCCTTTCCAGGCCTCAGGTTCTATACGAGAGACATGACTTCTCTTGGGCTCTAAGGATTCAACGAGACAAGTAGTAGAGTCATGTTTCTTGGATGATGTTTCAATACTTCTACACAGATCTCCACATGCATTAATTGATACATCTTGGGAGATTCTGGCGAGCATTTCAGCTTGGCATATTTAAAGGTCTAGATGTGTAGAGACCTTGGACGGATTCCTAGGTTCATCCCTCTCACACCTTGGCCAATATTTCTCAGGGAATGGAGAGGGTTGAGATGTCGTTTTCAGCCTCAACCTTGGTTGTTTTATTGCTCCATTTAGGAGTTTATTTTTGGCCCATTTAGGGTGTATTTCATGTATTGCATGATGTTTTGTCTCCCTTGAGTTTTCTTAGGGAGGGTCTTTCATACTCAATAGAAGTCCTTTTCTTGGAGAAAAAAGAGACTCAGCAGAAGGGAGTCTAGATTAGATGCTTTCAAAGGAGGTAGCAAGCATGGGTTGTCTACTTGACTTACGTAGACTTTCTCTCCACCTTTATTCACGACTTGACAAAGCAGTTCAAGATGTTTGAAGCATACAGATTCATATGTGTGGTATGGAACGATGTTAGAACCGTTACAAAATTATATTGCCCATACAAAGACAAAAAAAGGGATTTCTTTTATCATACCACCCAGCCATGCAAACTCACAGACAATGAAATGTGATGGAGGAAGAGAGACTAGAGCAAGCATTTCAGTTGGCAAGGAAAACACACATCCACACACTCCAACTATGCACAGACAACCATCATCAGGCTGACTTGAGAAGGTAAATGTTCCCTTAGTACTTCGGTGTCCGAACCGCTCTCGATGAGCAAGTTGCAAGTATAAGCTCCAACGTAACAAACAAGGGCACACATCCTAACATTTAAGTCCCGGGATATAGCTACGTAGCCAAAACCATAGATGGCAGCAAGTACCTAGCTGTGGCCTGATCTATACAAGGAGGAAACCCCTTTGATCCAAGCATCTGTAAATCCAAAACGGTGAAGGGTGCCTTCAAGAAAATCCCAATCCACCCTATCATATGCTTTCTCAAAGTCTAGGAGTAGAATGGCAAGTCTCTGGTCGCTCTGCATAGCCCACTTGGAAGCATCCTAAAATTATTGTAAAAAATGCTTTTGCCATGCACAAAGCTGGTTTGCGTATCATGAATGAGGTCTAGAAGAAAGGGATGCAAACATAAATTGATGGCTTTAGCCAGTATTTTGTATAAAGTGCTCGACCAATAGCAGCCAAGTTTTGCCAACTTTGGCTATTGAGATTCGCTACATTTTGTATTAGGTATCCCATTGAATCTTGAGGCTTCCTATCTATTTACTCTTTGTCTGATTAAAATCTCATTGCACCCTATTGATCAATTCTAGAAGTATGAACCAATTGTTGCTAGTGATTTCGCAAATCTTTGTGGCCCTGTAGATTTGCTATTTGATGGCCGTCTCTATTGTTGCTCCATGGACATGGGGATCAAGATTGAGACAGGTGATGCTTGTGATAGGGTGAGCTTGTGAACTCTTTCTCACGTGCGAGGATAGCACGGGGTTTCATCACACTCAATACTATCGGCTCATCCTTTACTAGGAGCCTTTGGATAAGGAGCTCTTCCCTTTGACAGAGTGATAGGTCTACATTGGGATACCAAATTTCTCCAACCTCCTTTTGGGATGAGATGGATGAGACCCTTTGTAAGTGATTCAAGCATCTCACCCGAGTCCCAAACGCCTTGTAGGGCCGAAGTAACACGATTCCCAATCATATCCCAAAACGTGATGAAGAGCGACGCCGCCGTTTGAGCCTGGACACTTACCCTTATGGAGGGCAAGAAGCGCAGTCCTGAATTCTGTGTTAGTGAAAGGTGCATGAAGTGAGGCTCGCATATTTGGTTGCACCAACACAGGAATACATTGCCATATAGCATATCTGGCATCATGTAAGAAATCCTAGATTTACTATATTTAGAACTGTGCTAAGGAACAGAAAAGAGACTGAGATAGCAGAGAACAAGGAATAATTATATTGCTTGAATGTCTGTAGGGTGGATGTGATTGTCATCCATACAATTTGGCCTCTCTTATATAGAGAGTGAAGAGTCACACATGAAAAGGTGTGTACTCCAAAGGACATGTGCATGAAGAGGTGTGTACCCCTTGTGAAGGGTGTGACCCTTGATGAGAGGGTACATTACAATAGGAATGTCTCTTCATTAGAATGTCTCTTGTGAAGGGTTATGCCTCATTAGGAAGTGTCCCGTCGAAAGGGCAAGAGTTGTGCCTCTTAGTAAGTGTCCCGTCGAAAGGTCATACCCTTCCACAAGTGTCCATTCATTAAACCATCCATAAGTCTAGAAAGAGAAAGGAATACGTCACAGATCGTGACATCCCCTCCCACTCAAAAGAAGACCCTGGTGGAGATAATGAACTGATGTAGAAAATATCACTGTAAATGCTGAAATACTGCTGTAAAAGATCAGGGTACTGCTGTAAGTCTTCATCAGACTGCCAAGTAGCGTCGGAGTTGTCCAGATCTCGCCAAAGAACAAGGAATTCCGTGATAAGTCGATGTCGAGTCTCTCGCTGTCGATGGTCCAGAATACGCTCAGGAATAAGGAGAACATAATCGTCTTCGATTTCTGGGACATAATCACCTGCAGGAGGAACTGCTTCATCGCTTGGAATGTACGTCTTTAGCCAAGAAATATGAAATGTTGGATGGATTTTACCCCATGATGGTGGTAATTCCAATTTGTAACTTAAAGGTGAATTTTTCTTGACGATCCGGAAAGGTCCATAGTATCTGGGTCGCAACTTAGGAAACACAGACTTAACCGTCTTATAGTGATGTGGGGCTACAAATAATAGCACCATGTCACCAGTGTTAAATTCCAGGTGACGTCTATGTTTGTTGGCAGACCGTTGATACCTCTCTTGCGCTTTTCGCATATGATCCCTGACTTGCAGTAGAATGTCTTGCATTTCTTGAACCAGTTGATCAGCTAGGGCCACTCGATGTTGAAGTACAAAATTTGTTGGTACAATCGGAGTGTGTCCATAAGCTGCTTGGAATGGAGTCATGCTGATGGGCACTATGGAAAGAGTTATTATAAGCAAACTCAAGGAGTGGTAGATACTCTTTCCAGGCTGCGAGGCGTGACTGAACATAATGTCGAAGCATTTCTTCCAGAACTTGGTTGACTCTTTCAGTCTGGCCATCTGATTCTGGGTGGTAAGCTGAACTGAACAATAGAGTTGTACCCAAAGATTCGAACAGTGAAATCCAAAAGTGACTGGTAAACTTAGGATCTCTGTCGGATATGATATTCTTGGGTAATCCATGGTGTTGGAAGATGTGTTGTATAAAGAGTTTGGCTATGTCCGGGGCCTGTGCACTGCTTTTGCAAGCAACAAAGTGTGCCAATTTGGACAAGCGATCAACAATTACCATAATCTGAGTGTTACCTCTGGAGGATCGTGGTAGTGTTGTAATGAAATCCATGGAAATACTTTCCCACCTTTAAGTTGGAACTGGAAGAGGCTGAAGAAGTCCTGTTGGAAGTCGTCGACTTGCTTTCATTTGTTGACATGATAAGCAAGATGTAACCATGTTGATGACATCTCTTTTCATCTGAGGCCAGTAGTATGTTGCACTGAGTAACCGATAAGTCTTATTGATGCCTGGATGGGCAGCATAAGGAACTACATGATGCTCTTTTAACAAAAGACGTCGAACATCCTTGTCATGTGGTACATAGACGCGATCTTGATAATACAGAAGGTCGTCCGTATAAGAATAGGATGAGAAAATCTTCTGTTCGGAAGTCGAAGGTTGATCTTTGGAAAGAACCTGTACTGCTGTGCCGAAGTCTTTATCATTGAAATACTTTCCTTTGAATGAATTCGGAACATCCACAGATAATGTAGAGATTACCATGGCTGATGCTAGAGGTAACCTGCTGAGAGCATCTGCAACTACATTGCGTAGTCCTGGTATTTACTCAATGGTCATGTGAAAGTTGGCCAGAAACTCAACCCAGCGTGCTTGTCGAGCGTTCATGACTGGCTGAGTAAAGATATACTTGAGAGAGTGATGGTCTGTCTTGACCACAGAGTCGGCACCCATGAGATAATGTTTCCAAGAGCGATAAGCATGTACAACAGCAAGAAACTCCTTATCATAAACCGGATATCGGGTTCGGATATCAGAATGTTTATGGCTGTCAAAAGCAATAACTCTGCCTTCTTGCATCAAGACTGCTCCTGTAGCGATGTCGGAAGCGTCGGTCATGACCTCAAACGGAAGATTTGGGTCAGCAATAGCCATAACTGGTGTGGTAGTGAGTGCTTGCTTGAGTTGTTGGAAACTATACTCTGTTTCGGGAAGCCATTGAAAAACTGCTGTGCTTTTCAATAATTCGGACATAGGAGCTGCGATTTCGGAGAACTGATAGACCTTTGTATGGTAAAAGTTTGCTAATCCGAGAAAAGAGCGGACATCATGAACATTCTTAGGAGTAGGCCAGTTTCGGATTACCTCGACCTTCTTGGGATCCACAGAGATGCCTTGAGCGGAAATAACATGTCCCAAATATTCGAGTTGGGTCTTGAAGAACTCACTCTTCTCAATGTTGATGTAGAGAGAATTTGCACGGAGAACTTCAAAAACTTGGTGAAGATGTTGTTTGTGCTCATGTAGGGATCTGTTGAAAACGAGGATGTCATCGAGGTAAACGATGATGAACTTATCGAGGAAAGGCCTGAAGATGTCGTTCATTAATGTCATGAATGTGGCCGGGGCATTGTTTAATCCTAAAGGCATGACCAAACATTCATAGTGTCCATACTTTGTTTGAAAAGCTGTCTTGTATTCATCACCTTCTCGTATGCGAATTTGATGATAACTTGAACGAAGATCAATCTTTGAGAATTGTGTTGCGTGTAGAAGTTGATCGAAGAGGTCATCGATGCGAGGCAATGGATACTTGTTTTTGATAGTGAGCTTGTTGAGGGCTCGGTAGTCGATGCAGAGGCGCATAGACTTGTTCTTTCTTTCCACAAGTAGTACAGGAGATCCGAAAGGACTGCGACTGGGCCGAATGTGACCTTTGTCGAGTAGCTCGGTGACCTGTCTTTGGATTTCTTCATTTTGAGTGTGAGAAACCCGATAAGGAGGTTTCGACGGTGGATTACTGCCGGGAATAAGTTCGATTGGGTGATCCACTGGTCGTCGAGGTGGTAACTGCTTTGGCAATTCCTGTGGAAAAAGATCCAGGTAAGGCTGGAAAAAAGGTTGGTTGAGGTATTCAGGAGGATCCTTTGTTGGTGTCTCCTCTACTGCCGTAACCAACAGAAGTGAAGTCTTTACTTGGCGTTTACGAACCCACTTCTTTACTTGTAGGGCAGAGGCAACTGGGGTTGAAGGAGAGTCCCTAGAACCAGTTAGCTCAATAAGTTTTCCCTGGTGGACAAACTGGATAGTATGGCTGCGAAAGCTGATTGATGGATCATAATCGTATAGCCGCTGTTGTCCAAGTATGACATCGTACCGAGAAAGAGGCATTATGTCGAAGTTCAACTTGTCCGTATAATGTTGGATGCGAAAAGACAAGTTTTTGATCTTGGTGTTGCACAAGAAAGTTGTTCCATTTGCGAGTTCAATCTGATAGTCCATGAGGCTAGGACCGGTGGTCAACCGAAGTTTATCGACCACAGAACTGGCTAGGAAATTATGAGAACAGCCACTGTCGATGAGGATGGTGACCGTTGTTCCACGAATCGATCCTTGAACACAAAGTACTTGAGTGGCCAGGGAAGGTTCGGGGTTGCTGGCAAGGCTCAGGTGGATGGTATTCGCCATTCGAACAGCTTTGCCTTTCTTGTCTTGTGCTGGGGTAGCATCTTCTCTTTGGGAAGTGCTAGGTTCCATATTGGAATTTTGTGTGCTGGAGCTGTTCTTCTTGTCAGTGGCCGCACCTTTATGTTGGGGATGTCGGTAATGACGTTGTGAAGAAGAAGAAGCGCGATCCTTGGAGGAGTGCTTTTGTTGGAATCCAGCAAATGATTTCTGAGGCTTCTGGGGATCTTGAGACTGTCGCTGACCTTGATTACCGAAGTTTTTTCGAAACCTGGTGTTATCTTGAGGGCGAGCACCTTTGGCCATAGGAGAGTTCTGTGTGCGATTAGCACTCTGCTTCCTTGTGTTTAGGAAATCTGTAATGCGCTCTGCGTAAGCAATAGCGCCATCTGTGGTGGTGATGTTTGCTTTAAGAACATCAATGCGTAACGAGGGATTTAGGCCTGAGATGAAAGCATGAAGGCGATCATCCTCAGTTAAACCATCAATCTCCAGCACCAATGTGGTGAGCTGAGAGATGTAGGAAGACAGGGAACCCGTTTGCTCCAACTGTCGGAGTTTTGAACGTGCTTGGAAGTCCGCATTGGCAGGTACAAACTGCTTACGGAGCACGTGTTCAAAACGTTCCCATGTTAACACACTTTTTCCGTCCTTTAAGCGTCTTTGCCACCATAGAAATGCTGTATCCTTCAGGAGGGAGGCTGCCAAGGCGATCTTTTTGCCTTCCGTGAGGTCAACAGTGTCAAAATACATGCGCATTTTAGCGAGCCATTGGTCAACTGTTCGGCGATTACGTTGACCAGTGTAGGCTTCCGGAAGTTTGACGTCAAGTCTTTTAGCTTTGGAAGCTTGAAGTAATCGGTAGAGAGCACGTAATTCAGTGTTTTCTACCTCTGGTGGGAAAGAGTCCGCATCGTCGTCGGGTTGCGTCACGTCATCCTCTGTATGTGCTGGACTTCGAGAATCTTGGAGTTGTTGAACTTTTTGAACCAGGTCGGAGATGCTGTCCTGAAGCTGAGATATTTGAAGTTGTAATAGAGATTCACTTTGGACGTTGCCTTCAGGGGTCTTTTTGGGACTTGATTCTTTAATCTCTGGAGAGGCTTCACGCGAGCGGTGCGACATGTCGGAAACCCTGTGAGAAAAGCGCGAACTTGCGCTCTAGTTTGTACCATTCCTGAAAGAGGATTCGGGCTGCTTCCTGAGGTTGCTCATATTGGAGGGGGCAGGCGAGGCAGGATGGAACCACCCGTGGAAATCTGGTAAGGGAGGTCCTGTCTGAGGTAACACTGGAGATTCTGAAAATGGTGTTACTGCTCGTGATAGGACAGGGGTAGGTAGTAGAGTCCACGGATCTGAAAAAGGGTAAGGAGCTGCTGTCGGAAGAGGAGGATATCCAGGAGAGGGAGTGCCTTTAAAATGTAAAGACTGACTTGGAGAAGGTACAACCTGTAGAGGAGGATATCTGGGAGCTGAAGGAGGTGGAGAGTACCCTGGAGATGCCGAAGGTGAAGGGTAAAACCAAAAATGAACAGCAAACTCCTGAGGAATATCGTGTTCCGGATATCTTCGTGTCTCGTGGAACACAACCTGTACTGTGCTGAGGAAATAATGTAACTGAGGTGCCTCACGCAGAAGGTAAAGGATGTGATCCAAGTCACTCGGAGGGCACGTGACACAGAAGACCCAAGATGCAAAGGCTCCAAAATGGGCTGGCTGTGCAATTTGAACACGATATTGTGTAGTAGCAGATGCCTGTGGTGTCCTTGAAAGGCCGGGTGAATTACCAGGGGTTTCCATGCTTTAATGTGGATTCTTTCATTTGCTGTAATTTGTTAAAGAGAATCCTTAAAAAGCAGATTGGAAAGACTCCACCTGGCAATACTTTAATCTGCCAAGTTATTGCGTAGAAGAAGGCTGCAAATCGTTGTCCGGAGGTCCATGTTGCAGTGTTTTGCGAGGAGAGAACGAGGCTTGTCGGGTCCGGGCTGTCAACGGGCTGTCTTCATCGCGCGAATAGTGGCAACTGGTGCTGAATTGGCAGGGCGAAAATGGCGAAACAAGGAGAGGGCAGCAGGCTGTCAGGAAAAGGCAGGTATCCAGGGCTGCAATGGCAAGGGGACTGTCAGCGAAAATGGCGAGGCAAGGGCTGGCAGTAAACAGGCTGGCAGCGTGATTGGCGAAACAGGGACTGGCAGCGCAGGCTGTGCGGCTGTACGGCTGTACGGCAGGCTTGCGCAGGCTGTACGGCAGGGCAGCGAAAGTACGTGCAGGGTTGTACGGAATGACTGCGCAGGGGGGGTACGGAAAAGATGGCGCAGGGCTGTACGGCTGGCTGCGCAGGCTGTACGGCTGGCTGCGCAGGGATTTGCTCGAGATCCGTACGGTGCAATGAAGAGGTTCGCCTCTTTTCGTTGGGGGCTGCCCAATGAGTTAATTGCCCAAAAATTAATTTGGGGGTTTAGTTTAACCCTAGGGTAGCTAGGGTAAACCTAGGGGTAGGGGATGGGTTTAATTTTTGTCCCTTTTTACCCCTCTAGGTACCCTTTTGTAGGTACTTGGGGCCTAGGAGGTGTGCCTATTCAAAGGGGTGTGACCCTTGGAATAGGTGCACCTGTTCATGAGGGGATATGTCCCTATTGTTAAAAGGGATGCGACCCTGCATGAATAGGTATGTCCATTTGCCCACGATGGGGTATGTCCCATGAGTGAGGAGTCGAGACTCGTCACCAAAAGGTGTGTCCCATGGTGGAAAAGGTGCGTCCCTTGGTTTTGGGACAGCCCAAGCACCTGAAAGGACACGATTTTGGCCGTGTCCATTCACATCAACTTGTGATGTGAGGGAGATGGAGAGGCCAGGATGACTTTAGGCCGGGTAGGCGTTATAAAATTTTACGCTCATCCTCTCCATCTCTTCCATGCACAATGTGCACGGATGTCCTTCTAGCGGCAAAAATGTATCAGATCAGCGCTAGAAGGTGGGGGGCATTTCCTACAGGCAGGAGCGAATTTTGGTCTGATACCACTGTAAGAAATCCTAGATTTACTATATTTAGAACTGTGCTAAGGAACAGAAAAGAGACTGAGATAGCAGAGAACAAGGAATAATTATATTGCTTGAATGTCTGTAGGGTGGATGTGATTGTCATCCATACAATTTGGCCTCTCTTATATAGAGAGTGAAGAGTCACACATGAAAAGGTGTGTACTCCAAAGGACATGTGCATGAAGAGGTGTGTACCCCTTGTGAAGGGTGTGACCCTTGATGAGAGGGTACATTACAATAGGAATGTCTCTTCATTAGAATGTCTCTTGTGAAGGGTTATGCCTCATTAGGAAGTGTCCCGTCGAAAGGGCAAGAGTTGTGCCTCTTAGTAAGTGTCCCGTCGAAAGGTCATACCCTTCCACAAGTGTCCATTCATTAAACCATCCATAAGTCTAGAAAGAGAAAGGAATACGTCACAGATCGTGACACATCATCTATAGCTTGTGCACTAAGATCTGCCCTGAGAAGGGAGGCATAAAATTTGTAGCTATGTTCAAGACGGGTGGTTGCTCTACATAAACCTCGTCCTTCAGATCTCCATTGAGAAAGGCTGTTTTCACATCCATCTGAAAGATGCGCTACTGCTAGTGAGAAGCAACTGCCAACATTGTCCTGATTGTGGCCATCCATGCAGTGGGAGCAAAGCTATCTTCATAGTCAATCCTGGGGTGTTTTTGGTATCCTTTAGCCACAAGTTTGGCTTTATGCTTGTGCAAAGCTCCGTCTGGCGTATACTTGGTTTAGTAGATCCACTTGACACCGATAACTGCCCGTCGCAAAGGCGAGGAATCAGCTCCCATGTCCCGTTCTTCTCAATAGATTCTAGATCAACCTCCATGGCTTTCTTCCATTCCCCCTAAGAGAGTCTTCTTGAACTGAGATTGGCTCCTTATCTTGCATGATGCAAGACATCGAGGCAGAGTTAACTTGTAAGGGTGAAGCTTCCAGAAACTTTTCCTTACTACCATGGTATGATGGAGATATGTGTTGAGAGGGACCCACTCTTTGGAATCATCAACCTTGAGGACAAACCCCTGTCCTATGGAAGAAGTCAAAGAATCCAAAATCTCCAGCTGTACAAAGACTATAGTGATAGTTGCATTCGGGGAATTGGTACCCTTCCCTTGTGATCACTGGGGGTACTTTAGTGACCTTTTTGGCCATTGCATATACTTTCCGCCTTCAATGTTTCCTTCTTTGCATGAGATTTCTTCTCCGAGGAGGTAGAAGAGTTCCACTTCCCTTTGCTTCAGCCTTTGTTTTCGGGGCAGCCAATTCTTCTGCATCTCCCCCTTGTGGAGGATTCTGAAAGTGCCAAGCGCCATTGGCACACGTTCTTGCTACGAGGGAGTGTTCCACCTCCCACTCGTGATCAAGGAAGAATAAAAAGCAAAATACTGGGAGGAAAGATGAGATAGTAGCATAATGCTCGTGTCTTCAGATGAAATCTCCTTCCTGGCTTGAAGGACCTTGCTTTGTAGTGCTTGAAACTTGTTGATGTGTTCCCGCATTGTAGCAGACAAAACAGATTGAACACTCTCATTTGTACCTCAAGAGATACCCTCTTCATTGGGGAAACATGATTGTAGAGTAATGCCAAATGCTCCCATATGCCTTTCGCCACCAGTGTCATATGCTTGATGTGATTTATGGCCTAAGGAGTGCAATTGAAGAAAATAAAAGGACGTACCCGTGCATTAACCCGATACGAGAGCTGAGCCATGGTCTCGGCGTCCTGTTGCTTAAGGATTCCAAGGATCCCAGGCCGTCTATCTAGTGGTCACCCATTCTTGACTGACTAGACCTGTGTATGTTGTCTGTGGGATCAACACCATTGGACGGCTGAGGAGTGAGAAGAGGAGCTCATCTGACAGTGGCTCAGGATCTAGCGAGGGCTAGTGCCGAGAGAGAAAGTCGGTGATAGAACATTGCCATCGCTTGGCGTGTCTGGGTCTATTTCTCCTCCTCTCTAGTCTTCGTGTTGTGGCCCATTGTCTGACAAGTGCTATCGTCACTCTAGCGGTCTATCTCCCCACGCCGAAGGGAGAGGATATGTCTACAGCCCTCATGTGAGTGTCCACTTGGGGTCGGATTTGTCCAGTTGTGTCCTTTGGCTTTCTCTTGCATTTGATCCCTTGCTGTCCTTGGCTCGTGTCATTGGAGAAAAAATCCATGATCATGCTTTTATTGAGCTCAAATGGTTCTTCATGTGCTCTCCTCTGTGCTAGTATGAGTTGATTTGTGTGTCTCTGGGCCTCAAAAAGGAAAATAGCCACCGGCCACTCCTTTGGATGTGCTAGGAACTCTCTTAGTGGGCCAACACCGGTTCTGAAAAGATAGGGGTGCCTCCACGTATCTCATAGTATAGAGGACATTTGAAAGCATAGTGATCCTTTGTCTCGGTCTCCTGCATATCACATAAAGAGCAAATCCGTCTCTTGCGTGGGTCCTCTGGTCGTCCTGTCTCAACTTGTAGCCTATGTAACGATACTCAGAACTGAGCCTATGGAGATCCTCAATGCATGTGGGAGATGGATCTAGGTGTAGCCTGGCGGTTCGATGAATCCCTCATCTGAGATCCATAAGCAGTGATCTCTATAGCAGATGAGTTTCATTGAGAGCTCAATAGGTGCTAACCTGGTCCTGAATGTGTAGAGGTACAAGAGCTGCTCTTTGATGACCTAGGCTATACTGAAATGGTGGCAATCTGTCCATCTGTAGGCCCAAGCCTGCGAACCATTTGCGTGTCCGAGCATACCAGCTCCTTTGACCCCCCTCTGCCTCCAATGCCGTAGATGAAGTCAGGGCTAGCGATGGCAATCTGCATGGTCTTGCTGTCGTGGTAACAAAGTCTCCATTGCCTTGTGAAGAATCAGATTGGTGACTATGTTGCGTGTAGAGCAACATTCGATCTAGACTAGTGTAACAAAAAAACGTGTTTCGAGGCACCGAAATGCGACGAAACATTTCACCCAGAAACGTTTGACAAAATGCCCGAAACGTGGGTTTCTTGGGAAAACCGCCATGGTACAAAAAAGCCCGTACTTGATTTTTGACACTCTGTTTTGCATCGTTTTGGCCGCTGATTTGTTGCTCCTGCTCCATGTTTTGCTTGCAAATCACTCCCTACACTCTCTACTCTACCCTCCCTTGCTAAGCCCTGTCTTTTGAATTGATGATTGACTTGAGTCTTGAGCCATTGTATCTCATTCATGGGCATTGAATATTAAAATTTACCTTTGTAAAAACCTTAGAAAACACAAATCGTCATCTACAACTCTGCACGATCGCAAGCTGCCCGCCCTTGCTTTTGCCCGAGGAATGACCTAGAGCTGCCTACGAAGCAATGTTGCTCTCAATTTGCACCGCCTTTTTGCTTAATCAATTCGTGTTTGCTGCTGCCTTGCGTTTGAAAGGCCGATCAAATCAAGGAATGGCAAACACACAGCATTTGCAGGCGGTGTTGAAGAAAATGTTGAATAAGTGATGCAACAGAGCACTAATTAGCGGATGGGAAGAGGAAAACGGATCGGGCACACGATCTTGCAAACAAGTGGCATGCCAACGAGCTAGAGAGCAGAACAGGCAAAGATGAAAGGTAGAGAGGGGGGGAGGTGGAAGTTATCTTTGCAGTTGAGAGCGCATGTCAATCGTCTGTGTGAATTCTAGGATTGCAATTTTCCACTCCTCATGCGGCTTCGTTGTCTGTTGTTGACGGCAACTATATTGAGGCTTTTGCTAAGATGCTGCACAACGGTATTTCTTCCAATTGGTGGGATTTTGTCAACTAAGGCGTCTTTAATAGGTGATAGCACAATGATGTGTGGAAGTATGAGCCGCTTTGTTACTTCAGACACGCACAACATCGTCTACTTCTTTGGAGACACTGGAGCATATCTGGAGGCTTGACTTGTTGAACACTTGGCTAATGGCGATCGAGTGAATTGTTGCAGAGGTTCTCTCTAGATCGGTGTCACAAGAAACGTTTCTAGACTTTGACAAGCGTTTCGCCTAGAAACGTGGGTAGAAATTGTAGTTTTTCATAAATTATATATACTTTATAAATGTCTTCCTCCAGAGAGATGGAAGGAGATAGACGTTGGAGAGTCTCCTCCTATTTCTTTGTATGTTTACCCATTGGGGATTATTGATGGATGGATTGAGGATTGAGAGTCATTCATGTGTGAGTTGATGCGTGGATTGGCTCCCCTAGTTTCATGACTCTCTCTCTCTCTCCCCCCCCTCTCCCTTCCTCATCACCTTTCTATACGCTTTTAACAGGGAAGCATTCCCCCTGTTAACATGGTTCACCACCAAATCTCTCTGTCCACAAAGAGCTTGCCAAATCTATAGTAACATTTTTCTAAAATTTATTTCAAGAGTTGATGACACTAAAACCCTAGGGCCCGTCCTAAAGCGAGGGAGCTCTTTGTTTGTGTATCAAAGCCATTAGACTTTTGCAAATTGATATTGGCAGTGTGGCCAAGCAATAGCGGTGTGAGAGGAATTTGAGCTTCTCTAGACTAATTGATGAGCCCTCCACAAACAAGGCCATACCATTTGCAAAGTGTGTGTCCTAGATCTTGTTCTCTTGTCCAATGGAAAGGTGGATCCCAACCAGGGTTGCTGGTTGAGATTTTTAAAAGTAGCCTAGGGCCTCTGCTAAAAAAAGCAAGAGGATGGGCGCATTTGTGATGGACTTACCATGTCTTGAAAAAGCCTCTCATGTTTAGCAATTGGATTGAATTTACACCATACAATGCATTGATGCCTCTGATCCATCCGATTGACAATCCTAGCATCTTCATAATACCTTTTAGAAATTTTGATCCACCTGGTCGTAGGCCTTCTCCAAAGTTAGGAGGAGGTTTGTGAGAGGCTAAGATTCTTGTCAAGGCTAATCAATAGGCACTTTCAAAAAGTGAAGATATATCCACGATGCTTCGCTCTTGAAGGAAATCTCTGTGAGTGTCATGGATGGTATTGGGGAGTAGAGGTTGTAGACACAAATGGAAGACCTTACCTAAGGTCTTGTAGGCGGTGGCTAAGAGGGTGATTGGTCGCCATTACATAGCTAGTTAAAAGTCAGCTTGCCCTCTTGTGCTATTGTTGGGCTACAATAATGTCCTCCTATTGGGCAATATATTGCTTGGAAGAAACTAAAAACATGTACATTGCTATGTATAGCCTTTTCTTACGTGTATGCACCTTAAGGCCATGGTGTAGACCCCAAAGACAAAAAATAGGGAGGCTACCTTATAGGCTATTGGAATTGCATACTTCAGCCAAGCTTCCCATCAAGAGTGACATGATGTACAATCTGGGTCCATCTCCTCCATTTTGACCCCACCATAGGATTAAGCAGGGCTTGTATTTGGGCTTAAACGAGCCCTCAATCACAAGGATACACCAAATTTCAGCTTGCTTATTCTAACGCTCAACATGGTATGCACATATCTTATTCAAAGAGTGCAAGGTTTTGAAGTTAACAAAGCTATATGAAAATGAAAAGTGAAAAGAAGATGCTTGATCATCATCCTTTTATTGAGTATTTTTGGTTCGACCGCCGACATCATATAGGCAATACTTACATATATTGATTGTCATGGTTCTTAGCCTTGTGCACGTCCTTTTACAATGTGCAGTAGGATTTGATTGCCTTGATTGATCAAAAAGTTGATTAATCATAGTTTACTCTTCGGAGCTTTGATTTGAAGGTTAATACGACTTGGACTCCAAGCCAATGGTAGGATGAGAGCTTGTGTAACATTTTGGCTTGCTAATTAGACCTTGGTTATATTAATCATCTGTTCCGCAAATAAAAACTATCAAAAGAACAACAAATTGGTTGACCTCATGCTCGATTTCTTCTTTGTGTTATAGCTTTGTACACTTTTATTTTCTCGATTCATTCATTCATTCTCTCTCTCTCACTCTCTCTCTGCATCCAAAGCTTAATAATAATGGATGTTGGAATGATATTTACTTGTATTCCAAATTTTTCTGTTGTTTTAGCGAGTTGGAAATATCTAACTATTATTTCTTCATGTTTGGCTGTTTATTGTTGTGATTTCCCATGCAGGTAGTTTTTGAAGACCTTGCGAAAGCTAGAGAGGGTTTTGTTTTAGCGTCAGACCTTCACCTTGTGTATCAGGTCACACCCATATATGTTGAGCTTGAGCCGGATTGGAGCCTTTACTACAAAAAATTTGTTGAGCTTTCACAATTGGATCAGGTGAATGAGCATATACTCTTTTTTCTTGAGTTCTTGCAAAATTGACAATGATTGAGCTGCTTGTCAATCGAGGTTAAGGTCGACGTTGGAGATGTTCACCTACACAATTCACTCTGTAAGACCGTAGTGCATATTACCATTATACTTGGTTGTAGAAACAAACTTCTTTCATGTATAAAGCATCCATACGATTTTCTATGTATGTGATTCGCATTATGCCTTGCTTTATGTGTGAAAGAACTGGATTTGTTTCCATTTCTAGAAAGTAAACTTGTATGATTTTATTAGCAGTGATTGACAAAATTGCATTGATGTTGGTGTTTGAATTGTAATTGTGCTATGCATGCTCCTTGCAATACTTCAATTAATAAGAGAGAAGGAAAAATTGTGCTCAAAGTCGTAATTTTTTAAAGGTTCATAGGATGGAAAAACTATAAAGCAAAACATTTGCATGTTGCATTAGAATGGTTGATTTCTTTGACATGACCTATTGTATCGCAAATATATAAGCACAAGGTTTAAAGTACAAGTTGTTACCAAATTTCTCCCTTTCCTTTCTCTACAGTTCCTGACTAATATTGAACCTGCGCACTAACTCTTCAAGCTCACGGGCGATGGCAATTTTCTTATACCTCCCAGCCAATTCTCAAGGACTTGATACGTATTTTTCCACACACATATCTACGTTATTTCCCTCATACTTATCCTTGAGACCCACATCTCCCTAGATAGTTCCTGGCCACATGTTTACATTTTAGGCCCTTACTTAGATGCATCCTTTTTCACCCCTCTCTTGGAGTTCCTTTAAAACAAATTGCCCCTTGGCAATTTTCACATTTAGATGCACCTAGGCCCAAGCCCTATTAGAACTATCTAGTCAATGCCATTACGCCCTCACCTAGGACCTTGGCAGTTACTTCTCTTGACCATTTAATTACGCACATTAATTATTACAAAAGTTGGTCATCTAAGAGAAAATGCCCACCGATCTATCCGAGGTCATGCTATCTCTACTAGAGCATAACATTCCTTCCCTCTTCAAGCATCAGCGTCCTCGATGATGAAATCTGGGAATGCTCTCCGTAACTGGTATACGGATTCCCAGGTAGCTTCCGATAGAGGCTGACCATGCCATGCAACCAACACCGTGGGTATCTTCCGATTTCGTATTTGCATTGTTCCTCGGTCCAGGATCTTTGTTGGTTTGTGCCTTGCAATATCCTCTATCTCCTGAAACAAAACCACACCTTCGATTAGTGAGTCACCTGTATGCAAAAATTTCTTTAAGCGCGAAACATGAAAAACCGGGTGCACCTTACACCCCGGTGGCAATTCTAATTTATAGGCTACACTGCCTATTCTCTTTAGAATTAACCACGGCCCACAGTATCGAGGTGATAACTTAGGACACTCTCCTGAAGTCAACGACTTCGAGTGCGAAGGAATTCTGAGAAAAACTTTTTCTCCTTCTTCAAATACTCTTATAGACCGATTTTCATCCGCATACACCTTGTCTCTATCCATAGCCTGGCGGATGTTAGCTCTCGCAAGTGCTAGCATCTCCCGCATCTGAACTACAAAGTTCGCGGCACTAGGCACTTTCTGAGGTACTCCAACTATAGTTGGATTAGCTGGTCTATAACCATAGTTCAGTTCAAACGGACTGAACCCAGTAGATGAATGTTTTCTATCATTGTAGGCAAACTCCAACAATGGCAACCACTTGTCCCATGTATGTTGCCTCAATGACACATATGCTCTCAGCATATCCTCTAAAGTCTGGTTGACTCTCTCCGTCTGACCATCCGTCTCAGGATGATCCCCACTACTCATTCCCAACTCAGTCCTTAGTGTCTCAAATACCGCTGTCCAAAAGTGACCGGTAAACCTGACATCTCTGTCTGACACTATGGATCTAGGCAATCCATGCAGACGAAATATATGTCTAATAAACAATTCCGCTACTTGCGGGGCACTAATAGACTCTCTAGTCAGAATGAAGTGAGCCATCTTGGTTAGACGATCAACCACCACAAGGATAGAATTATACCCTCCTTGTGTTGCAGGTAGCCCTACAATAAAATCCATGGAAATGCTCTCCCACTTACTTAGTGGTATTTCCAAGGGCTGTAAAAGTCCGGGTGGCTTTACCCGCTCGGCCTTACTTACCTGACACGAGAAACACCGTGTCACATATTCATGAATATGCTTTTTCATCTTTGGCCAAAAGAAATCTCGCTTCACGAGATCATATGTCTTCTCGACTCCTGGATGTCCCGCACACGGGCTATCATGGCACTGTCGAATGACTCTCTGCCTGAGATCATTCTGACCAGGTACTACAACCTTGCAATTTCTAACTAGCATACCATCCCTTATGGTATATCTTGCATAAGTTTGGTCTTTTCTGGATGCCAGGTCATCCTTTTCATTTTCCCCGGGTTTTAACACATGAGCTTTAGGCCATAAGCTCTGGACAAACTCGTCCACTTTTTGAGTTTCTCTTATCTCGGTCATTAGAGCACTCTCTAATACCGTGAAACTCAGGTTGTGCATAATGCGAGACAACGCATCAGCCACCTTATTATCTTTTCCTCTTCGGTACCGAATCGTTAGATTAAACTCCTGCATGAGCTCTGCCCACCTAGCTTGGCGGCCCCTCAAGTCAGGTTGTTTACAAAAATAAGGTGAGAAACTTGGTTGAATCTGCCCCAACTTAAGGTATTCTTCCAGTTGCCTACGCACCTCTGCTTCTTCAGTAAAACTCATTTTATAGGGAGGTCTATTTACAGGTTCTGCCCCCGGGATCAGTTCAATCTTATGCTGAACTTTCCGCTCTGGAGGTAACCCATAAGGCAGTTCATCCCTAAAACATTCAGAGAACTCCTCTGTTATAAGATTAGCCAACTTGGCCATCTCATCACTTTGCGTAACATCAGTGCTAGTCGAAGAATCATTCACCGACTCTACCGATGCGGTGCAAAGGTACAAAAACTCTACTTGAGCCTTCCTGATTTCCATCACGGAAACCAACGGTCCCTGAGGTATATCTTTTTCACCTCGCAAGACATAAAGCACATCATTCATCTTGAATTGATATACGTGCTTTTTCCAATCAATGGCTGGATTCTTCCTAGAATGCCACGCCATTCCCAGGGCTATATCTGCATGAGCAAGCTTGGTCATTTCAAAATCAAGCTTCTCAGCATAGTCCTGAATCCGAAGCTCCAACTGGGTAACCCTTTGGTCCCATACTTCAGTTGAACTTCCGTCTGCCATCCTGACTGTGTACGCATAGTCAGATGGACTTGTCTTTAATTTCAGCCTCTTCACGAGCTTGGAGTTAATCACATTGTGAGTTGACGCTGAGTCAAACAACACAATGACATCATGATTGGCCACTTGCCCTTTCATTTTGATCAACTCCGTATCGTTGAAGGCTGTATACCCCGTTGCTGCGGGCTTAGATAGGATGTTATCAGGTGCACTCGTCACGAACTTAGCAACAGATACACATAACAAACAAGGTACTAACCTCTGAGAAGGTCCCGCCAGTTGCATCTGCATATGTTCCGCACTGGGACTCTCCTGCATTTCTACGTCGCATTCAGATATTATCATATTAGCCGTGCGACGATCTTTGTTCAGTGGACAATCCTTCCACTGATGTCGCTGAAGGCAGCCGAAGCACAATCCTTCTTTCCTAGCTTTCTCTTTTTGTTCAGGGGTCAATGAGGACTTTGACCAAGCCCAGGCTGCCATTGGAGTTATTTTCCTTTTCACCCCAACGGTGGTACTTGTTTTTGTTGGTCCCTCAACCGGCTTCACCTGCTTGGTTTGGCCTCTTGGCTGTGAGACACTTGTCTTTGAAACCCATTTCCTCTGAAATCCCCCTTTCCTCGGGTGCTCATACTGAGTCCCTGCCTGCACAAATCCACCAGACCTGCCTCTGGCATCCTCATAGTTCAGGGCTACTGCTATAGATTCATCTAGTGTAGTCACATATTTAGCCCGAACTTCCATTTTTATTTTTTTTCTTTTTCGCGGAAACTCCAAAAGTACGGCACTTCAAATCCCTTTCTGTACCAGACGACTACTGCAGACTGAAAACTTGAAATATATGTAATAAAAGGAAAGAAACGCCCCCTGGATATCCTCGAAATTCGATAGCAAGTGTTACCAAATTTCTCCCTTTCCTTTCTCTACAGTTCCTGACTAATATTGAACCTGCGCACTAACTCTTCAAGCTCACGGGCGATGGCAATTTTCTTATACCTCCCAACCAATTCTCAAGGACTTGATACGTATTTTTCCACACACATATCTACGTTATTTCCCTCATACTTATCCTTGAGACCCACATCTCCCTAGATAGTTCCTGGCCACATGTTTACATTTTAGGCCCTTACTTAGATGCATCCTTTTTCACCCCTCTCTTGGAGTTCCTTTAAAACAAATTGCCCCTTGGCAATTTTCACATTTAGATGCACCTAGGCCCAAGCCCTATTAGAACTATCTAGTCAATGCCATTACGCCCTCACCTAGGACCTTGGCAGTTACTTCTCTTGACCATTTAATTATGCACATTAATTATTACAAAAGTTGGTCATCTAAGAGAAAATGCCCACCGATCTATCCGAGGTCATGCTATCTCGACTAGAGCATAACACAAGTCCATTTAATTTCAGGTCCAAGATCCTCTCTCACGAAGTTCTGAAGTAAGTTAACTTGTTGGAAGTATCTAGCTGAGTGATCTTGTAGAGAGTGTAGGCTTTCACTAGAGGAACATACTAGAGATAGTATTGTAAATGGGAAAAACTAAGGCCTTTCTATGGAGCATAGTTTCCAAGTCATTAAGGCTATGTTCCAAGTTATCATAAACATAGTGTCATTAGATCCATTCTCGACACTCACTCTTAAGAAAGAAAGAACTTTTATCAAAAGTCTTCGGAAGACAAATAACTTTTATCAAAAGTCTTCGGAAGACAAATAACTTTTATCAAAAGTCTTTGGAAGGCCAAAAGGGTCTATGAGACTAATATAGAAACTGATACAATGAGCCGAGGATGGAGCTACTAAGCGGGCATCAACATCCATGGTGAGCATAAAAGGAAACCCAAAGTCCTAAATCATGACAACATCAGTACACAGTGAGAGGTCTAGCGCTGTCGGAGTGGCAACAAGTAGGAGCATCAACTCTGGGAGGGGTGCGTCGATGTACGAAGCTGTTATGGTGGCATATAGCCTGTGATAGGTCACTGGCGACTATCAACACATGTTCCGTTGCGGTCTCCTGGCTACATCCCAGTGAGATGTTCTCCAAAGATGCACGGGGGTCTGAACATTCTCAATATTCAAATGCATCTACTTGCTCACAGAGGGAAAATGATGTTGCAGTTTATGCAAGGAGATCAGCCTTGGGCTTTCATGATCCGCTTTCTTTTATTACATATTCATACTTCTGCTTTTGGGCATTGGCAGCCTACTTAGTGGGATTTCCTATTTGGCTATATTCAAGGCAAGATTAGAGGCTGCCCTTTTGTCTCTCGTCTGCTTCTTGATTGGAAACATATTTTATTACACTTGGAATGGAATGGTCGGGATTCTTTGTCGTGAAATTCTTTGAGGGCTGACAACATTTATTGGTCTAAAGTATTCCACCCTTCTTTGGCCATACACGAACCCAGACATTCTTATTTTCTCTCTTTCAAAGGCATTTTTTTTGTGGCGGATGTACTTCAAGATGATGGCACTCTTTTATCCTTTTCTATGGCTGCTAGCAAATACGGTTTGGGAGCTCATTATCGTCCTTTATGGCATAGGATTTCAGCAATGCTTCAACCGTTCTTGCCAGTACCTCGTTTGGAACTTCAAAATAGGCTTGAGGATTGGATTTTACATTCTTCTTCCTCTTCAGCCCATCCTTTGAAGCTCTCACATATCACAGTGTCATCTCTGTATTAAGTGTCATTATTTCCGCCTTGGATTTCTGATAGAGCAAATACTGTTTGGCATATGGATCGCCCACTAAAGTGGTGGAGAAAGCGAGTGCGTCTCCTTTGGCATTATAAAGTCCCTCTTCGGCAACAGCTTTTTCTTTGGCGAGTCCTACTTGGCATTTTTCCATCTGGCCAGTTACTCGCACATAGACATATTGCTGTTTGCCACAGATGCCTACACTATGCTGAATTTGTGCTTCACATCTTCTGGCACTGTCCACACACTTGTGATTTCATCGCTCTCATCCGACAGAGGCTTCGAGCGAGATTTCCTACTGTTACTTTTGGCAGGTTTTTCTGGTTGTTTGGTTTTCATCCATGTATGGGTATGCTACTGGGCACTGTGGACTTTATGGATGGACGTAAATCATAGAGTCTTTGGTGATCCCCTATTTTCATCTTTTGTTTTTTTCAAACGATCTCTGTAGCAATGATTCTATGATTGCGCTCAGGCTCGTTTGATTGATCAGGATGTATATACAGCTTTTACTGAGATTTTCAGTTGAGTAGTAGTTACTCCACTTTCGAAGTAACTATGAATGTAATTATTTTACAGCAATAAAAGATTTCTTCCCACAAAAAAAAGAAGAAGTAAAGTACAAGGTGGTTGATGTGGAATGCAATCTAACTAAAAAAGGCGAAGGTGTGTCCTCATTAGTTGATATGTTGGAGATAGATGTATCAAGAGGATGTACCTTTGGGGGCATCTCACGGTGTACGGCAAGGATTATAGAACGTAAAGGCGCCAAAGTAAGTGGGGGAGCTATGGCCTCTTTATGTCTTCGGACTATGTTTGTAACCTATTGTTGTTGGCATTTAGTCTTTGTCTGTGAGAAGATCGTGGGCGTCTTGTTGTCACTAGTCTCCTAGATGCATTGATATGGACCCCTCTTTTCAATCGACTTGTCAATATATCGGAGATCTTTGCTATGGTGTTAGTAGATAAGGTAGTATGCTTGTCTGGTTTGCCGGTCCATGGAATCTGCTCGATGGTCAAGCCTTGTGCTATCCCTATTGTCATCACCCTCTCCCCCCATCCTCAGCTTCTCTTGATAAAACAATACCACGGGCTCTTTGATAGCTGGTATCTATGTCTCATCTCCGAAATATTAAGTGCCAAGCATCTCTAGATTGTTATGTGATGAAATGCGACTGCTAAAGCCTTCACAGAAAAGGGCAGTGGAACAAATATTGGATCTCACAATAGGGGCTGCATTTGATGATCCAACGGTCCTGGGTCTTGACCTCTTGGGAGTCACACATCTTGTCTTGATTCTCGATCTATGCCTTGATTTGTTCTAAGTTGACCCGAGGAGATCACCATTTGAGTTATTGTTGGTTCTCTCAATGAAGGCTTCCTTTATGATTATGCCAAATCATCAGCATATATTTGACACTCTGTAAGAATTGTAAGAGGGGGCTCATTCAAATCCTGAGTTTGGTGAACCCTCCTATGATTTGTGCACGCCAAAACCCCTTGATCCCCCCTTGGACAAGCTAGGAAGTGGAAAACATTGCCAAGGTTTTAGCATCCATCTCTATAATCCATCATATGTTGGTAACAAAGGGAAATCTTGTTTGACCCCTATGGTGCAACTAATTTTCCTAGTCTGCCTTGGTGCTATACACTTTGTTTATTGGTAACAAAGTTCAACCGTCTTTGACCCCTAGGGTGCTTACTAATAAATTGAGTCCATCTTGTTGCTCTATGGGCCTAGAGAGACTCTCATAAAGTGCCACTACTGTCTAGATATGTGTCCAATCTTTTGCTGATCTAACCTCTCTAGAGAATGAAGAGGTGCGTGAAGTTTATTACCCCCAACTTCATGTCACAGCTAGGTATCCGCATCACTCACTGGAGGTGGTGCCATAACTACTGTGAAGAAGGAATTTTGTGATCTGCTGCTTTGGGGATCCATGTATTGTTGGAGGTCTCATGAGTCCGGATTGGTGTCTAGTGACCTTAGATACAAAGAGAGCAGCATCATGCTTGTCAGGTAATCGATGATCCAACTCATGTTTAAAAACCCACAAGAGATTGGAACTATTAATCAGACCTCTTACCAAATACATCAAAATAAAAATAAAGTCCACAGAGTTCCCTACTATCATTTCTCATCCTGATATCAATGTATTACATCCTATGCCATGCGATTACTTGAGGACGTCAGGTGACAGCCCACTTACCCTGTTTTCTGATTTCTTGACTTCACCCACTGCAGTTCTTTGTTTCAATTGGGTTGAAATGAGCTCCTCTTTTGTCGAGATCTTTGTATCTTCAAGTTTGTGTGGCTGCTGGGAACCTCCATCTTATCATCCTTCTTTTGAATGTAACCCATCTTTTGTGTATGAGATTGCCTCCTTGTCAAAACATGCCGGCTGATTTTTGAATAAAGTCACATGTATAAGCACCTCCATCCTTACAAGACTTAGCTAATAATGCAACAGTTATAACATCTCGTGTATTCTCTTGTTGGGCCTCATGTTTCACGAATTTGAATGTCAACCTAGCCTACCATTGCTTCTATGCGTCTCCATCTGTGTTATAACCCTTTGATTGACAACATGAATAGTCATGTGGAGGGAAGGTAGTGCATTTCCTGTACTCTCTAAATAGCTCACTTGTGCTTCCATCTCCAAAAGCTTCATGCATAGTTGTTTAGGCTCTTGCTGTAATTCCCTTGGGATAGAAAAACTATGTACCCCTATGATGTGCTAGATGATCTAATGCTTGAACTTATTGGTTGCTAACTAGTTGCGGGTGAAAGCTGCTTCAAAGCCTTAACCTTTGGATGGCCAAGCCCTTGCAAGGCTTGCCCTATGTTGCCGCCTTTTAAGCTCGGCATGGGCCTATCCCAGAAAGTTGAGATTCAGTGGAGTTGAGTGGGCTGAGAGAGAGGGAGCTGGTCTTGAGCAAGGATCACCGTAGAGATGATGATGACGATTATAGTATTAATGTCCGCCGCTCCAGGTCAAATACGGCCTATGGGAGCAAAAACAAAAGTACGAGAAAGTCATGTGAGATCTAGCGAACTAACCATAGACGTGGTCTATTGGATGATGGTGACCAAAGTCGTATTGGTAGTATGGGCCTATGGGTGGCTTGTATGGGCTGGGGGCGGGTTAGATTGAAAGATAAGTGTGAGTGGTCTCCTCTTGGCATAAGGGGATGTACTATGATATCAAAAATCTGTGGTATGAAAGCAAGAGATTACATGACGCAATCTACCACATTGTGACTATCTACATGTGGCATCATGTATATCTCCGTAGACATGGACCTCTGTAATCCAATGTAGATGAGCAGCTCATGATCCAGCAAATATCTATCGTATTGGGTGATGGAAGATGCGGTCTTGTGGCTGAACTCTCCAAGCTAAAGATCTGGGAGTGCTAAGGCTTCCCTCGGAAATCCAAAGTCTTTGCTTGTGTGTCCCTAGTCTTGGCATTGAAGTCCCTAATGAGTAAATCTCCTCGAGGCAATCCTAGCATAACTAAATGTCCCTGCAGGGAAGTAGCATGATGTACATGTGTCTGGTGTGGGATTGCGCGATTTGGATCCTCATGTAGTGAGCATGCTCAACTGTGCTAGTGATTGTGATATATGCTCTAGATGGGATTGGAAGAGAATTCCACTCCTCTTGACCCTGACATCAATTTGATTGTGATATGTGCTATAGATGGGATTGGAAGAAAATTCCAATCCTCTTGACCCTGAAACTACTGTGTCTGTGTGGCTCTTTGACTAGTATGTGGATTGCCATGTGTATCATAGTTATGGGGAAACAAGTTTCCTAGATGAGTTTTGAGGGGAACACTGTTTCAAGGGTGTCCATGATCAAAATTGCCGTGACATGCTTCCCTACGGGGAAATGGCATGGGGAAATGTTTCCCCACCTTGGGGAAACGCATCGTTCCCCTTGTTCAGCGCACACACAGAAAACTCTGCGTTTCGCAAATCCGTGCCATTTATCCTCACCGTTTTTGATCGCCCAGCTTCATCTTCACTCCTTCAGCCCTCTCCACTCCAACTTCAGCCCTCTCCCTTTGGAATCTGAATGGTCATTGGTGCCTCCTTTTCTAAATTATAAAAGCCCCTTGCTGACGTGGTATTTTCCCGTTTCGGTCCTCCCGAAAAATCTTGAAACGTTTCTGTTTCCTTGGTCCTTGTTTCCATTTCCGTTTCTGATTCCCCTAACTATGATGTGTACCCATGTGCTTTGGGTAGTCCCCTTTCTGGGCTTTGCTGTGTCTTAGTATGCACTATGAGATTGTTCCCTGAAAAGTCTTGTTGAAATGGCCTATGAAACAAAATGTACATGCAACAGATTCAGATGTGCACTCCATACAGAGGCATAGATTGGATGCTGAGTAGGGGATGGATATTCACAAATGCCCACATCTGACTTCCTTTGTCTCCCTCTTTGTAGTGATCTTCAAAGCTCAAAGCTCAAAGCATCCCTCATATGTTTCTCCTCAGAACTAGGGTGAGAGGGATACACAACCGATCATGTGGAACTATATTTTCATTGATGACTTAGGATGTCTGCTAGGCTACTTGAGATACATGCAATGGTTCTAATGGGAGAGGGGACCCACCTCCATGGTGCACGCTTGGAGAATCGATGCCCTTGCCGGAGCATCACATTATCCATCAACGCTTACGAGGCACTCATAACGGACCCTTTAGATTGACCTTAGCATACCCCTTGACTGGCTACAAGGAGCAAGTCAGATAGAGGGCCCATAGGTTCACTAGCTAGGTGTGAGAACAAGAACATTGTTTCCCTACATGTCATTTGCATTCTGGAGTTTTGGAGTTCGGGAGGAGAGACAACTCTTTGATGAGGTTGTAGAGGGTTGGAGACTCGTTAGAGTGCTAGAGCAGGAGCCAATTGAGGATGTTATTCTTCAAAGGGTTGGCTTAAGCGATGGTTGATGCTAGATAGGTGTGCACCTGTTGCTTGTCATGGGTGATCCTTAGAGCCTCGGGCTCTATGTAGATGTCCACTTCATCACGTGCCTTGGGACCTTGGACAGTGGATTGATGCAGTAGCTCCTTACATGACACTTTGATTTTCAACTAGAAAGTTAGGAATGTCAGTTGAGGCCAACTCTAGAGCTTATGCGGGATTCCCACCCAGAGAGCACATTGGGAGTCCTCTGACATCAATTTGCCAATGCAAACCTTCTTTTGGAGAGGACTTTGAAGGTTTTACTGGAAGAGAGAGATTTTCATGTTTTCTAGCTCTTCTAGGATGGTGGACTCTTGCACAGACCCTTGGAGTAGACACCAAATGCCTGAGATTCCTTATAGTTTGGGAGTCTGTAGGTGGACTAGCTTACTTAGTCCGTTCCAAAGATCTTCTATGAGGGAGCAGATTTGAATAGGGCCACTCTCAATCTCAAGGGAGCCCCTCAGCTTATCACTCTAGATATAGTGCTTGTTTCCTTACACAGATGTCATGCCCCCTCTATGCCTAGACCTGTGCCTCTGAGTCACTCTCAATGACAACCTAGACCTATGCCTCTCAGTCACTCTCAGTGATCTGGGAAGATATTATACACACCTTTATGACCACTTGGGACTCTGAGACTGGGACCATGGCTTATTTTTACACCATCGTAAGGCCTTCATGGCATTCCACTCTCCGAACTTAAGAGCTTAGATCTTTTCCATTTGATTTAGCAAAGTTCTTTCACAGGAATTTTAGTGTTTCCATGTACTTTGGCCATACTTAATAGACGTTCACTTTTTTGCAAAAAAAGAGAGAACAGGGATTCAAAGTGGGCATTCAACATGTGTTTTATGTACAGCAGATCTATAATTTTCATTGCAGCACATAAAGTCTATATAGAATACTTTGTCCAATAGGGGTTGGGAAACTTGTTTGTCAATATATAATCCTTTAGCACCACTGATGAGTAAAGATCGATGAATAAATGGTGTCATTGCACATGCATGCATTGATGCTTCCACTCTTCAACAGATTAAGTCTATTGCCAAACTGCAAATGGCCATTAATGTTCATGATATTGTGTGTTCATACAAAGATGGGAGTTTCTTGGATGCTCTCAAGTTTTGAAACACCATTAAAAAAAAAAAAAAGACGCTCAGTGTTTGGACGTGGTTAAGAGTTCCATGCAACTTAGCTTTATTCTCATAGTAGGCGCTGGAGTTGACGGACCGACGGCCTTGGATGTAGACCTCCTAGAGTCCATAATTATAACATGCTTTCATTGCGAGGGTATATCCCTTGTCATATCTTGATCTATGTCACGAACCTTTGTGCTGGCCAAGGGAAATCCTCAAGCATGTGGCAGGTGGATCTCAAGGTATGTAAGTCTTGGATATAGCCAACTTTTTTGAATTGAAGGAAGTGGTCTTTGTGGAATTGATGCTTTGTGGAAAGCACAAAGCATTAGTTCCACAAAGACTGCTTTCCAAAGCATAAGAGGTACTCATCCAGATCCAACAGGTACGTAGCTGTAAATAGTTTGATCTAGTTAATAATTGCAAGGTCGTGGCATGAGGATGTAGTTGTAGGTAATTGTGCATCACATGATCCTGCAAGCCATCCTATGACTCAAACATGCCAACAACGATAATTCCCATCTTGGGGAAGCTTAAGGAGAATAGTGCCAATGTATGCAATGGCTTATCCAACTACGGTGGTGGTGCTCTTACATGGTGCTTGGATGATCTAATGTAATGAGAATGATACATGCATTACTTGTAATTGTTTTGTCCTAGCCCACTTTTGGTTATTCTGTGCTTACAAAGTAGCCCCATAAATAGCTGTCAGTCTGACTATGGATGGGGTCAACCTATGGGGTTGCATTGTACTCTCAATTCAAGATGGAGATCTCACAACATTGTCACAACTTGGAAGCATAGATTCCAAAAGACCTAGGAACTGGAATTTAAAGAGAAAACCAATGTTTTAATACAACTTATGCTGCATAAGGCAGTATGGAAGGGAGGTAGGGCCAATAAAATTCCTAATTGGTGTAATATGGGATTAGATGACTGAAGATATCAGCCACCTCTTCATTAATTGCAAGTAGTCTAGGGATGCGTGTGTTTGAGTGGTGGCGACGGCCTGCTCTCTTGAATTTGAAACATATTCTCCTTGGTGATCCTTGCAAGCACCTGTTGTAGTTTTAATATATGCGCTATTGTCTTGTGGAAATATGGCTTTGAAGGAATGCTAAGATAAATCAAAGTTCTAAATTCAACCTTTGTTGATTTGTCCTTTTTACTTGCATATCTATTAATTACAGTGTTTAAATGATCTTGAATTTCAGGCAGTTGGAAATAGAGTTGGTGTGATGGAGCCGTTCTTAATGCGCATGGCACATGGAGCTCCTATTGCGGAGGTTCCTGGTCGCAGATATGGGAAGAGTCCAAAAAGAAAGGGTGGCTCTATTTCACCTCTCGTGCATAGTAGTGGAGGATGTAATGCATCAAAAACATCATCAGAGAAAACTCTTCGAATTTGTAGGCGCTTTTACGTGTCTCTTATATTGGCGAGACTTATACAGGTACATTGAAAGAACGACGACTGCTGAATAAGATGATTAAACTAATGGAATGGGACTATGTTGCCTCTGTTTTAGTTCTTTTTAGTTCTGGTAGACATGGCAGAGTTTGATTTAGAGGAGTTTGTATCCTCTACCCTTGGGGAGCACTTCATTCAGAGCACCATGGATAGAGCTTCCCCCTCTATAGGTGTGGGAGTACTTTCCCCAGTTGACTTCCCTCCTCTTGATAGGAGGAGCTTTTCCCAGGAGAGGAATATCTCCGCTACCAGGTCGGGTAGAGTTTTTTATCTTGCCTCTTCCTCTCGTCGATGAGGATTGTCAGTTTGAACGTTCAGGGCCTTGGAGGTGTACCTCACCGTCGTCGTAGGCAGCTGATTCGTAACCAACTTCATCCAGGTGTTACTGGGGGCCCCATTGATGTCCTCATGATGGGATGTCAGGGATTGTGCCAAGTCGGGTAAGCTTCTTTCAAGGCATACTTTTTGGTCATCCGCCTTGGGCACTAGGGGAGGTACTTGTATTTGTGTTTCTTCTTTTATGCTACCCTTGGTGATTAGAGCTCAGTGGGGTCATTCTTTTGATTGGTGGGCATAAGGTTGGTTTCTTAAACCTTTATGCCCCCAATTCAAGAGGGGACCGTGGCCTTTTCTGGAAGGAAGGCTTGCCATTCTACTCTTGGACTGGAGTTTTTGGACTGGGGTTTTCTAGAGGGTACCCTCTCTCGCTTTGGATTCATAGATGCATGGATCAGAGGGGAATAAGAAATTTAGGTGAGCGGCCACAGTTTAGGCGAGCGGACCTAGGCAAGTGATTGTAGTTTAGGCGAGCGGAACAGAGTAGTCTGAGTTCTTTTTTTGTATTAGATCTCTAAGTATAGGGTTCAATGTTATCATTTATACACACAATATATGAAAACTTCACAGTGACCATCTTCTTCATCTTCATCTTCATCACCATCTTCTTCTTGACACACAGAACTTGGAGCTCGCCGGCTCAAGCTCCCCCCTCCATCACCTCAAGCCCCTCGCCTCCATCAGCTCTGCCCAGCTCGCCTCCCACTACTATGCAGGAATTGAGAAGGCCTTGAAATCTCGTTGTAGATGCAATCATCTCAACTGTAGAATTTCGGCAACAAACAGGTATGTGATGTCACTTGTTTCGCATAAATCCGTCTCCTTCTCTGCCTTAATGCGCCCTATTGGGCCGATTCCATGGTTGGAAGTGGCAGTCGCTCGAGAAATTCGGCAGCTCATCAGAGTCATCACCAAGCTGTCCATCATCAGCAGGTGACGACGAGCAACACTCCCCTTCTGGACGCACAACACCACCAACCGTAACCCTGTAGATGCAAAAATTGAAGCCCACGAATCGACGACACCCCATGGATTCCATGTCATTCCGGCCTCAGGATTGACCAGGGCGCAGCAGTTGCGATGATGGAGCTCATTTATGAGAGGATGGGTCGCGACATTCGTGCACAGCGTCGACGAGCGGACGAAGAGCTTGCATGTTGCGTCAGGATTTACAGAGCGGGGAGCGTCGAATCACATTGTGGAGTCCTCCTAGAGGACAGGTAGACATAGATGACAAGCAATAGCAGCATTAACAGGAGTAGTAGCTGTTGCTGGTAGTGACGGTTGACTGAGGGATCATCTCCAAGGGGAAAAATTCTTGGGTTTGTTGCTGCGGTGGAGATCGGGTGCTGAAGGCAAGGTTTGGCTGAAGGCAAGGCCATTTGCACCCGGCGCAAATGGCTCAGTCCTGAGATCTTTTTTTTTTTGCAATTAAAAAAAATAATTTGCGGAGCTGGTCAGGCCGCCAAAAAAGAAAGGGGAGCAAGGGAGTACCAAAAAAAGGGGAGGGGGGTCGACCATGTGCTCACGCCCTTGACCAACGTAAAAGAGCAAAAACTGGCTAAAGCCAGGTATGCAGCTCCTTTAAGGAAGAGCTCACCACGGAAGACCTCTCCGCCTGAAAGTAGTTTCCTTCCTCTATGCTCCCTTCTTGCTAGACTTCATGTAGTTTGGTGGATCAAGAGTACATTTGGAGGCAAGGATCATCACTTGGGTGGAGGCAACATAGTTATGCAACTATGTCTTGTCCAAAAGACACGTTCCAAAAGCTTGTTGATTGTGTGGGGTTGGGTTCACAAACTCCATAGCTCATTCAAGCCCACCTAGGAGAGAAAGGAGCACACATACATGGTAGGAGGTGGAGATTATATAGCTTGTTGCATGGAGAGTAAGGCCCCCATGGTAGGGAGAAGCCTTCACTACTTGCGTTTGCATAGAGTGTGACCGCTCGCCTAAACAGTATCCGGTCGCTTGGGTCCGCTCGCCTAAACTGTGGACACTTGCCTAAAAATTTTACCCATCAGAGGGGAGTCAGCTCTCTATAGATCAGCCCATAGCTAGGTTCTCATTAGTGGAGTCAGGGGAGACATATTTCAGATTACCAGATCGGTCCGTCAGGGATGCCCTTTAGCCCTCTTTCTCTCTTTATTTGTGGATGAAGCTATGAGCTACTACCTTAGAGCTCAAGCTGATATTATAGGGCTGAGTCTTCCGTTGAGGCATGAGGATGAGCTTTTGGATAGTGAGTTGACAGATGATACGGCTGTTTTTTTGGATGCCTCACCACATACACTCACCTCTTTCAGAACAGCCTTGAATTTGTTTTGCACTGCAGCAGGGGTCCATATTAATTGGAACAAATCCAATGGCTTTTGGACTAGTGATGAGGACACTCCAGACTTGGGGATTGACATAGGATTCACTTGGATTCAAAGGGGTGTTTCCATCAAGTACTTAGGATGCCAGGTTGGGGTGGGCATCTCTCCAGCATAGTATTTTGCTCCCGTGTTGGAGAGCATCAGGAGGAAACTCATTTTTCGGAGTTCCACCAGACTTCACCTTGCATCCAGAGTAGTGTTGTGAACCAGGTATTGAACCACGTATTATGGATTGCTGCCTGGTTCGTTTGCTCTTGTTGGTGCAGATCTAGTGGTTGTATATCTCAGCTCATGAGTCAGGAACTTTCTTTGGAGTGGATTAGATGGCACTGTGACACCAAAAATTGATATTTTTTATTTGGCATTGATATTGTTTTTCTCTATTTTTGATAAGAGTTTGAGTATCAAGTGATAGCCTAGTGGCTCTCACTTATTTCTATTTTCTAAGATATTGTATGGGATTGAGAGGATGAGTGGAATGGATCATTGTAAATACCATGTGTATGAATGATAAATACCTTGGTATGGAGTGAGAGTTATTTGTGTATGGGATATTATGGGGTTTTTAGAAAATAGGAAGAGTGAGTCATATAAAGAGGTAGGCTCATGTCCATGTGTTCCAATAATATAAGAGAGGCCACATGCCAAGCGTGTGGAAGGCATGTGGAGGAGTGTGGAGTCAAGAGGAATCTTTTTAGAATTCCTATGTGGAATAAGGAGGATATGGACATATGGAAAAGAGACGGTCCCTATGGGCTCCATGTGGGGAGACTCTTGAATTTCTCAATATTTTAAGAGTCTTGAGCATCTTTTGATGGGACACATGGCAAGAGTAGCCAAAAAGGACATTGATGGTGACATACCAGCTTATGTGATTGATGGGGAAAGGAATCTACAGGCAGCAATTGTAAATGGGTGAAGGAGGGTGACAAAATCTCTATAAAAGGAGCCCTCCTCTCCCTTGTTGATCATCTCTTCCACCATTAGGTCTCATGTTGCTGTAGCTCTAGTCTCCTCAAGCCTCTTCCATAAACCTTCTCTCCCTCTTGTAGATATTCTCTTATGTAGACTCTTGAGTCCATCTCTCTCTAGTTCATTCTCACTCTATGAGTAGTCTTGGAGTTTCCACTCCCTCTTGTACGTATGAAACCTCTTCTTCTCCCTTGTGTTTGTAGTATTTTGAGTTGCATTGGAGTGGAGTCTCACTCTATCGGTAATGAAGGTTACTTTAGGTCCTGTCTCTTGAGTCTCTCTTTCATTTTTCCATTGCTTTCTCTTCCAAAGTGCTCAAAAGTGTTGTCTATTCGGCCGCTTATGGCGCATACATGGTTTATCTATTTTCCAAGCCACAAAGGGAGCTCTTCCTTCCCTCCTAGGTGATTCTTGAATGCATGTATACGCAATGTTTTCATGGTGCTGGTTGGTCACTTATTTTTGAAGATTTTGTTGAGGATCACATTGTAGAGGGTTTTCACAAGTGGTTATGCATAATAAGTTGGTCTTGGTATACTGAGGCTCTGTGGGATCTTGTTTGGGATATTATTTGGATCTTGGTGTTTCCTTTTTGTGTTTCATCATGATGAAGATTCCAGTGTTTCGAGGGACCCAAGGGTAAGACCCGGAGTCTTATCTTCGGGATTTTGTTCGAGGATGCCGGCTTTTTGGATGGTCCATGAAGGATCGGGCAGAGATTTTGCCTGATTTTCTTGAAGGTGTAGCCTTGAGTTGGCATGAGGCCTTGCCGGACTCTACCAAGGGGGACTGGGACCAAGTGGTGACTGCAATGAAGCAGAGATTTAGGGCAGTGGAGTCGCCAAATGCTTTGATGTTGCAGTTGGACCGGTTTTATCAAGGAAAGGGTGAGATGGTCTCTGCGTTGGCAATCCGTTATGAAACTTTATGGACAAAGTATGAAAGGGCACCTCGGGTGTTGTAGCCAGGGTGGCTTGGGAGACCCTCATTCTTCCCAATGGAGAAGGTGGTCTCAATCTTATTGATCCGAATTTGCAGTGTATGGCCTTGCTCTGCAAATTTGTAGTGAGAGGTTTGATGCTTGGACAGGAGCCTTGGAAGGACTTTTTTCTACGCACTATTCAGTTTTGTACACCTTCTCACGGGGGAGATTGGATGGACAGCTCCAGATGGATTTTTACTTCAGCCCATCTTAGGTCTCCCTCTTCTCCTCTCATGGCTTCCATTCTGAAAGCTTGGGGCAGCTTCAGAGACACTCTTCGGAGAGTTACACCCTCCTCTCGCAAAGAAATAGACAGGCAACCAGTTATGTGGAATGAATCCATATTGGATGAGCATGGTAGATCACTGAGCGTGTCACATTATTTGCAGTGGTCTAGATGGGAGAGGGGACTTGCTTTCTCTGTAAGTGCCTGGAAGGCTTTTAGACAGCTTTCAGAATATCAGAGACTCTTATCAGCCAGCCACCTCAGAGGGAGTGCGGTTAGGATGCAGCAGATAGAGACAGCCATACTAGCGGAGTGGATAGATACAAATGACTTACCGATCACAGAGTCCACTTGGTTGGGAGCCTTTTCGGGGACGGGTGTTCCTTTTTAGGTCATTGCCTTGCGGGATGCACATGAGGAGACCCTTGTCTTTGATGTTCAGTCGGGAGGCAGACTTCTCAGATCCTCAGGCTCTCACTAGGATGTCAAAGTCAAACTCTTGAAATAGAAGAATCCACCTGCTCACTCTCCCCCCAAGCGTTGGTTTGTTCAGTAAGTATTTGAGAGCTTGATGATCAGTAATGATGATAAACTTACTCCCCAAGAGATAGTGCCGATACTTTGTCATGGCATAGACCATGCAAAAGCCCTCGCATTCAGTGGTGCTATAGTTTCTTTCTACTCCGTTGAGTTGTCTGCTTGCGAAGTACACAGGTAGGTTGACTTTGTGCTCTTCATCTGGTTGGGCCAATATCGCCCCAATCGCCAGCCCACTTGCATCTACATGCACATGAAAAATGACATCCCATTGAGGTTGCCGCAAGATGGGTGCCTTTACTAGACGATCCTTGAGGTTGTCAAACGCCAGTTGTTGAGGTGCCGACCAGTTGAAGGACTGCTCCTGCTGAAGGAGTTCCGTCAACGCCACCGCTATGTCGGCATAGGACCTGATGAATCTTCTATAATAACCCACATGTCCCAAAAAAGACTTGACTTCTCTGGGTGTGCGAGGAATAGGCAAGGTCCATATCACTTCCACCTTTGCTGGGTCCGTGGTCATTCCCTCAGCCGAGACAATGTGGCCAAGGAAAACCCCTCGCAAGGCGAGGAAGAAACATTTGTCCGGATTCAAGCACAACCTGTATATGACGAAACAATTTCAACCAGTGACCCATACTCTATGAAATATGCAAAGAATCATGTCAACACCTTTCCAAATCGTCCTCGCCTGTCCGCACTCCCAAAGGCAATGCTGAACTGACTCGTCTGCTGCGTGGCATCGAGGACAAGTAGGGTCAGCCCCGAACCTGGATCTCCACAGGTTCACTGCAATCTCCCATGAATAGAAAGCCAAAAGAAGAGAGTGATCTTTCTATTTCTGAGGGATTTCCACAGCCTCCTCCATAAGTTTTTCTGCACCTCTGCAGAAATATGAAAACTATCCCAATGAGGAGAGCTGGAGGGCCTCTAACCTCTACTGCTAAGGTGAAATCTCCTTGCATTTCTAATTGTGTAATGAAAGAAGGAGATGCTCTTCTCTCAGTGCCCTTTATCAATCCATTCCCACTCCCCTGTGTCCCACTGCAAGAACCTGATGGGAGAACCACCACATAACCAGAGTCTCCAAGACCCAAGTGCCAGGACAACACTTGTCAATGATCTCTTCAGGTCAAGCAGCCATAGGAGTTGATGATGACCTTTCAGATGCGGGCCTCTTCCGTGTCGGTGCCACAGTACCAAAAGATGACTGCCTGTTTGCTGTGGACTGCTTTCCCCCATGGTATGCAAACATTGTATACTTGTTGTCTACAGGGGAGTTCCCCAAAGGGTTAACTCCAGCACAAAAGCGGAGGTAGATTGTTCAGGCTGCTCCTTTCAAACTGATCGCGGGTCAGGTGTACAAGTTGGGGAAGGACCACATTTTAAGGAGATGCGTGCTCCCTCATGAAACACAAGCCATCCTTCAGGAGGCTCACTCAGGGATGGGGGGAGGTCATATGGCACCAGAGGCCACTGCTAGAAAGATAATGCGCTCTAGGTTGTGGTGGCCAAAGCTATTCTAAGACTGCTATGCTTATGTGCGCCGCTGCGACTCATGTCAAAGAGGGGGGCTGAAGCCTATACCGACGGGAGTACCTTCCCCTTTAGCCATCCAGCCCTGTACCACCCTTCTATAGATGGGGATTGGATTTTGTTGGACCCATCTCTCCTGCAACTCGAAGAGTGAACAAGTATGCTCTGATTGCTACTGATTATGGCACTAAATGGGTAGAGGCTAAGGCCGCGAAGACCTGCACTGCTCAAATTGTGGCCTCATTCTTGTATGATCAAATCATTTCTAGGTTTGGATGTTCTGTGGAATTGATGAGTGATAGAGGTACCCATTTTCTCAATGATGTCATTACTGACCTCATCACCCAACTGCAAATAGTTTGGCCGAGAGCTCTAATCGGACTATGTCTCATATTGTGGCTCGGTTATGCCTTCATTCCTAGGCAGATTGGGATATTCTACTACCAGCCGCTCTTTTTGCTTACAGAACAGCATACAAGGCTAGCACTGGATATTCACCATTCCAACTAGTTTACGGCTTGGTATGCCCTATGAGAGATGGATGATAACTTGGAGGCATGCACACTTGAGAGATTATGGGATCTTGAAGCCTTGGATGAACATCGTCGTGAAGCGATCCTTGCTCAGGAAGTCTGGCAAAGAAGGCAGAAAGCATGGCATGAGTCATGACAGAAATCTCAGGAAGAGGGAATTCCAAGTTGGCAGCTTAGTAAGTTCTGAAGCATAAACCCAAATTTGTCAGTGGCTGGACAGGGCCCTTCTTTATCACAAGGATTATTCCCAGTGGAGGGGTTTATTTGGCCACCTTGGAGGGCAAGAAGTTATCAGCACTTGTAAATGACTCACGGGTAAAGAAGTATCATCCACATTGACTCTCTCTCTTTGGATAAGGATTTCCATTCCTATTAGTTGAATTTTTATTTATTCAAAAAAAAAAAAAACAATGTATTCCCTTTCCTAACCCTGTCAAGCTTCTACTCTCTGCCCAGTTGCGCTCTTTGGTGGGAGATCAATAAAAACTGAGTCTCTCCTTCTCTGGCAAGACGGAAACAGCCCTTGCCTTCTCTAGCACACACTTCTCCTTAATCCCTCTTCACCCCTGTCACTCAGGCATGTTTTGAATGGTTTTTCTTGGTGCATGACATAAGAATCCAAGGGAAAATGTGATAGTGCTATTAAAAAATGTCACATTCATAGTAAAGAAGTGTCACATCAATGGTTCTCAAGGGTGTGGGAAATAGCACCATTAGTTCTCGATCATGGAGTGCTATTTCCCATAGCCCCCTAATTTCCCCTGTATTTCTCCTCTATTTCCCATGGTGCAAAATGCAGAGCATAATGGGATAGCTATTTTCCCTCTTTTTTCCCTCTTTTTTCCTTCATGACATAAGACCCTTACAAACTTACACAAGATGCTCAAAAATCATTTCTTCACTAAGGTATGGATTGACTTGCACGTGACATCACCATATCATGTGTCGCTTCATCACGATCAACCAATTTCCTAACAACAATGAGTCAACCTTGAGTGAAGGAATCTTAGGTTACTTTGAATCCTAGATAGGTTAACTAGATGTTAGGCACTTGAGGTCACCCTAGCCTTAACGACTATTTAATCTAATTGCAAGTACTCCCATCTATTCAAACATAAGTAGTAATCCTAGGTCAAGCCTATTGTTAGTAGGCCTAGTTCCTTTAATTGTAACCTCTCCATCCATCCCCTTCGAGGCACATTTTAATTTCCCTGATGATGTTCTTCCAGTCACTCCCCTGCCCTCCTCAGGTCTCACCCACCATGGCATGACATTACCACTTACCTCCCCTGCAGTCATGACCATTCCCCCTCCGATCATCTCATCAGGGTCAGTAGGGTGCAAAGATACGGACATTGGCCCCACAACTCAGGGGGATCCATCGACATAAGTTATGGCAGCAGGGACCTCTGCCTTGGGATCTCGTGGTGGAGAGGCATCAGAGCGACACAGGTTATTGAACTTGAATCTTACTTTGGGAGCCACTGGTGATGCGAAGACACCACCCCGGGTGTCTCGACGACTGACCCTTGAACCGAGTATGGAGGTTGCTGAACAGGACCTACTGGAAACTTGACCTGGTGAGGTTATTTTTGATGGGGGTAAGATACCTTTTCAAGCTGATTGTCCTCCACTTACTTAGAATGATATGTTGGATACTTACTTCGCATCCTCCTCTGGAGATCTATTCACCCATGAGGCCCACTCATACAGATACGTGATGACCTAAAATGCAGCATCTAGCTGTAATGGGGATGACCCAAACTCAGCCTGAATGATTTGGTGCGGAATGGATGGCATACCGCGGATCATCTGTGATAGCATGAGAACCTGTAAGTCGCTCCACACGAGTATTCGACAAGTCTGGCCCCCAGCATGGGCTGCCATACATCCTTGTTGGGCAGACCAAGGAGTCAAAAAGCAACCCCTTGGTCCTTGGATCCTGAAAGTTCGAGCGGAAGCACTGCCTCTCTAGTTTGCTAATGAAGCGTATCCTTTGCTCAAACGGGCATGCATCGCGGGTCTCATAGTGAAGATGGGTCTGGAGAAGACAACCCCAAGATACGTGTATGATGAAACTATCTCAACAGGTGATCCATCAAAGGTAAACTGCTCCTGACTCATGACGGCTCGAGATGTGTTGAAGGTCATAACCTTGGTTTTACCCAGGTTGATCTTCAAGTCATGGGACTCACAAAAGGACTGTAGTGCATCAAGTGTCTGTGGAGCCCCTCTGTTGAGGAAGACAAAAGAGTCACATCATGTGCGTACAGCAATATCCGAATCAACGTGCCAGCAAGAGAACATTCCTCCCCCCAAGTGTCTGCATCATTGTCTCGAGCTCTGTCTCGAGCGAGGCCAAACAGGATAGGTGATAAAGGACACCGTTGTTTGATCCCAATAGTGCTCATGATCTCGTTTGTCCACCCAGATACTGCCCGGACTCTACTTGAGACTCTCGTAAAGCGCCATGACAACCCAAATGATCTCTTGGTCATAACCCAAGTCCTATTGGCGCCGGATGAGGCAGGCTCTCGAAACCGTATCAAATGCTTTGTGGAAATCCACAGAGCAACAGTAAACCCTCTGCTTCCGTGCCCTCGCCTCCTCGATGATGCATCTGAGCGTGAGAATGTGGTCCATAATTCCATGATCACGCCGGAACCTAGCCTGTCCTGCTGCTCTAAGTCCGCCACACTCCGCAAATTGGCTGATCTCGAAATCAAGCACTGATGCATAAATCTTGGACATGACATGTCCAATCATAATGGTCCTGTAATTCTCCAGGCTGATGGGATCCCTTGCCTTGTGTATAAGTGACATAGTGTTAATCGTCCAGATGTGTGGAAACCCCAAACAGACAGCATCATGAAAAAGCTTAGCTAAGATCGGGGCTAGGAGGTTAATCCCATATGCAATGAACTCAGTGCATAGTCCTCATGATCCTTCGCTCGGCCATTATGAAGTTTCATCACAACATCCTTCACTCCCCCCTTAGTGAAGAGGGTACAGGAAGTGGGGCGTGGCAAATGTGAGGTGTTAGGGACCTGGCTGATCAGGGATGTCATATACAAGACCTGAGTGTGAGTGAGTGGTGAGGGGGATTGCCGTCCCTCAAGAAATCTCTGCCAAAAGTCCTTAGAGTTGTTACTAAACAAAATGTTAAGTAGTTCCTCCTCGTTTCGGGGAACGAAATCTAGTTTCTTCCTACGTACTAGTCGACGATACTCGCAGAGGAGCATCTGTGGTTCGTTCGAAAGATTGTTTTTGGTTGCAAATCTGAGATGATGGCGTAAAGCCTTACACTCATAATCGTACCAACTATTGCAGGGTATGGTCCCAAGTGGTGGTGGGCGGGTGGAGCGAGTGGTGTGAGGGAAAGCGTGGAGGGCAGCTTCGTGTAGTGAGCGGGTGATCAGGGCAGCTCAGACCTCTAAAAGGGTTATGAAGTCATATAAGCGAGGAGTATGTACAGACAGCCTGATTAAATAGGTGAGTGATCGTGGGGTGGAGGATGTTGTGCGTCGAGGGGTGGAAATGCAAAAGAATAGGTAGGTATGATCAGCTCCTCCGGAGAAGAGGTGCTACAGTGAAATCAGTGATGCGATATGTGAAGGTAGGGGATCCCATGATGTAATTAACAACGCTAGAACCTCCCCCATGTGGAAAGCATGTGAGACCACCTGAGGCGGGCCATCTATCAAGACCATTATAAATAATGAGATCATGCATCCTGCTGAGGTCCAATAGGGCCTGCCCATAAGATTTTACCGGACCTCGTCTGTCAGTCGAAACCTGTAGTATACCTGCATCCTCAAGGTCAATATCTGACAGTAGAATGGAATCATCCTTGAAGTCGAGGAGTGGTACCTGGCGGGCCCTTGTCCTTGCGGTGAAGTCCCCAACTAGGAGAGAGAGAGAGAGAGAGAGAGAGAGAGAGAGAGAGAGAGAGAGAGAGAGAGAGAGAGAGAGAGAGCTTCAGTAGGTCTCACAGGCATATGAAATAAAGTACAAGTTTAGAGTGACACATGCTCATACAAGCTGCTGTGGGTTGAGGCAAAGGGCTTGCTAAGGCCCTCTGCTCTGTGCTATACTAAACTAAACTGAACTCAAGAGTACAAAAAGCAAGATCAAAGTCTGAAAACTAGGGACTAATAGCTAGACTCAATCTTGAAGTCAGAGACAGCAGATATAGCCAGGTGCCGTGGTGGCTCTCTTGTGAGCCACGAAAATATCTCGTATCTTTGTCTGTGTGGTCATCTCACCTTGTGGTGGGGGGACATGGTCTTTGTGATCACTGTATCCGATGGGCCATATTGCCTCTGGTTTGACGATCTCCACTGCTACAGCTATGCTGGGAGAGACCTCCATCTTGTGTGCTCTGGTCGGTCACTGCATTGTGATCTCCTCCTCTACCCTGACATGACGAGGAATAGACTCAATGTGTAGAAATCTATGACGTGTGGCTGAGTTCAATGTACTCCCCTCTCCTGCTTTGTGATCTGTTGTAGAAGGATCTCTCTGTCATCTAATCTCCATCAATTAGAGGCCTACGTAGACTTGGTCTTGTAAGTGAATTCGTTGGGAGAGGGGTCTGAAGCCATGCCCCTCTTGGAAAAGGCAGTGATAATGTCCTCGGACCTCATAGTAAACTAGACAGTGACATAGGAAATGCTCCTCCGTCTCTATCTCTCTCAAAGTGCATACTTTGTAGATCCGCTTTTCCCTGGGTGTACTTGTGTCTCTCCCTATCTCAATATTTAGATGATGAGACGAGATTCGCATCTGTCCACTGGCTATCTGGAGTGCATGTGAGACTTGCATGTTCTCTAGATACTGGGGTTTGATGGTCACTCCATCCTCCGACACTCTCAAGAAATGGTCGCGGTAGATATGAGTCTTGGTGGGAAACTAGGGTAGGTCCAATTGTATAATATGATTGATCTCGTCCCATGGGACCAAGGGATCGGGGGCATCCAAGATGTCCTGAAAAGAAGGGGGGCAGGGGGGGGGGGAGACGACCAATTACATACCCTATCTAACAAACCATCTAGAACTGCATGCATATCGGGCCATGCCAGCGGTGCCACCCTCGGTAGCCTCCCTCTAGGTAATGTCCAGACTCTATGAAGATAAGTAAGCGTTTGGAAGATGGCATCGATCTCGAGCGGTGTCATGGCAAACTTTGCCTGTGTGATCTAGTGGGGGGTTGAAGGCTTGCTCCGAATCATCCTGGATCCCTTAGTCAACTGCAATCTTTCGAAGCGTCGCCACTCAGCCGTTGTTAGGTCACACTCCCAAAAGGGTGTTGCGTACATGGTTGTCGGCCCACCAACTTGTCAAACAGCCATCCCTTTGTCTGGCAGTCCTGAAAATATGCGTGAAAAATTGTTGCTCCAATCGAGCTAGAGCTCCCTGCCCTTGTGTAAGAGGTGCCCTGGCTGCATAGATCATCATGAAGACTGGGGCCTGCAAAGATTGCCCCTAAGTAGCTGTAGGACTGTCCGATCTCCACTGACTCTCCTTGGTAGGTGAAGCTATGTAGATGAAGTCCAGGCCGGGAGGTGTTAAAAATCATAACCTTGGTCTTGCCAAGGTTAGCTGTCAAGTATCTCTCTTTGCAAAACACCTCTAGGGCATCTACGTGTCTCTGTAAGCGTGCTGTTGAGGAGGATAGAAGGACTATATCTTCTACATACAATAGTATTTGTATTATCAAATCAGCCAGCTGCGATCCCTCACATTCCAGGTGGTCGATGAATGTCGTGATCTCATCAATATATAGCTCGAATAGTGTTGGTGAGAGGGGGCATTGCTGCTTCACCCCTATCGTGCTCTCGACCAACTTGACAGGCCTCCAAGGGCACGTTCTCTCCCTCTGGCTGACTTATAAAGACTCATCACCCCCCAAATCATGACATCTGGAATGTGCATCTCCTGTAGTCGTCGGATCATGAGAGATCATGTGAGTGTGTCAAAGGCGCCTAAAAGTCTACAAAGCAACCATAGACTTTCTAGGATCTCGATCTCACCTCCTCAATGATTGCCCGTAGAGTGAAGATATAATCCAGAGTGGAATGTTGTCTCTTGAAGCAAGCCTGTCCCAGTGCTCTTTGTCCGTGTGCGTATGTGTAGGAGCTGATCTCTCGCGCTAGTACCGATGTGTGAATCTTGGGCAGTGTGTGACCAATCATGAGAGTGCGGTAATTCCGAGTATTTGTGGAATCTCTTGCTTTGTGTATCAGCACAATGATGGTGGTACTCCAAGTAGGGGGGAAGCCATGACACAGTATGATTGAACATCTTTGCTAAGATAATTCCCTGTATCCATGGGATCTCCTGCTTTGTGTATCGGCACAATGGTGTTGGTACTCGGAGTAGGGGGAAAGCCATGACACACAACATGATTGAACATTTGTGCTAAGATCGGGGTGAAGAGCTCTTGTCCATGTGCAAAGTAATTGATCCATAGCCCCTCTTGATCCTGTGCTCTCCCGTCGGTGTAATGCAGCCCTCACATTTTGTGGAGTGAATAACATGCAGGTGCTGGGTCGGGGGAGAGCGGACATATCGGGTGGTTCCTGAGCCGGGACGTCGTGGGATGTCGCATAGGTGTGGCATACATTTGGATCTATGATGGGTATAGGTGGCTTCCCCTCGGACAAGAGTCCCATGCAAAAGTGGGATCACCTCCACAAAAAGATAGGATCACCTCGTCCATCCTATGTGAGAGGAAAACCCGCCTCTTATGTCGTGTTAGACGTCATGAAATCTGCTGTTCTTGAGATCTCGTCAAGTGTCCCAAAGCCTACTCTCGTATGAGGTAGGATCTAATCTCTCGGCACTCCTCATCAAACCAGGGGTTCCGTGGCATCTTTCCAGCTGAGGGGCGAGCTGTAGATCTGGTTGTAGGAAATAATTTTGTGACGGAAGCATGAATCATTGATACTAGTGTGTCTGAGGCAAGAGCGAGATCTACATCATCTCTCACGAGAGTCGCTAGCCCATGGGATAGGTGACTAATGTTTATTGCATCAAGGGCATGATTGAAATGAAGCCGGACGTGGGTGGGGGCAGGTGGATATCGTACCATGGCTGGCAATGTTGTCAATATACTAAATGACAGGTGTGAGTGGTCAGCACCAAGAGGGAGGGGAGGAATGATGAAGTTCTGCAGCCGTGTCACAAAAGTCGGGGAGCCTAATAGGTAGTGTACGATGCTACTACTACCCCCTCCATGTGGGAAATGTGTAAGCCCTCCAGACAAAGGCCATCGCTGAAAGCCATTGTATATAATGAGAAAAGAAAAAAAGAAAGTTTATTAAAGTCTACTAAAGACCGATGGGTCTATGAGATTGATAGAAAACCTAATACAACGAACAAAAGGGTGGAGCTACTAAGCAAGCATCCTAACCTATGCTGGAAAACTGTGTAGGACATAGTCAATGTTATAATCATCAGTGTCACCATAGTCATCGTCCTCACTGGCATCATCATCCGCAGAACAGATTCAATCTAATCTGATATAATACAATGCAGCACACACAAGGCATGAAATGTCAAGGTACGCCCGCTGACGGACTAGTCAGTGTAGGCAATAAGCTCGTGATAGATCGCTATCTACTGTCTAGAGTAGTAGTAGTCGTGATAGATCGCTATCTACCATCTGGAGTAGTAGTCTGTCGTGCCCTCCTGGAAGCTGCTCTATGCATGACTAGCGCCACAGTAACCATTGTTTGCCGAACCCCATGTCTGGAGCCTCTGTCGAATGTGCCGCGCCTCGGTCTCGAGGTCTTTGCCTCTCCTGTTATCTGTGATCAGGGGGGCAGCATGCTCTGGCTGGAGGAACTCTGTGATCACACTCTGAGATGGGTCGGATAAGGCCTCTTGCCCGTGTCTCTGTGATGTGATGAGACACTCTCTATGTTGGACCACCTCTTGGAGGCCTCGTCGAGGTAATTTGAACGATCATCGTCAAAGGAGCTCGTCACGCTGAATTCTTTGGGGATTTCACGTATGTTTTTCTACTAAGCAGCCTGTGAGCTGAATTGTAATTTGTACTCAGAGTTCTTTAAATGAATAAAGACCTTTGGGGGGGTCCAGCCCGACAATTGTCCTGGGCCCTAGTGTGCTTTTGTGTGTGAGAGAGAGAGAGAGAGAAGAAGAAGAAGAAGAAGAATATATTATCGTCCTCTGAAGACCAAAACCGGCCTATGGGACCTGAGCAATACAATATCACAAGTACATGAAAGCTCCTCCCGAAGATGGGAGGGTGGAAAAAGAAACCACCTTCTAGGATTCAGGTGGATTCCTATGCTTGAAGAGCTTATACACAAATGTTCCTAAAGCTGAAGGTGACCCTTTATGCAGCAAATCAGCCAGTTTGTTATGTCCCTCAAGGAGGTGATTGAACTCTTCCCTAATGTGTGCATAGTGAGGGCATATCATTACCATGTGTTCTTCTGTTTCAACCATACCTTGATCACATAGTTGGCATATTCTACTCTCCCTTGGCATCTTTTTCCATCCCCCTGTTTCTATTTGCAGCTGGTGTGATCGGGTGCGAAGTGAGGCTAAAGCCCTCCGTTTATGCACTGCTATAGGTGTACATATGTACTTCTGCGTTGTTATCTCCCTTCCTGTATAAATTGAGAGAGAGAGAGAGAGAGAGAGAGAGAGAGAGAGAGAGAGAGAGAGAGATGTATTAACGTCCGTGGGAGGCCTCGCGGGCCTATGGGACAAAAGTGCGGAAACAAAGTAAACTCATACAAGCCCACAGTGGGTTGGAGCGAAGGGCTCGCTAAGGCCCTCGCTGTGTACTAGAAAACACATAAACTGAAATACTAATGTAGTACATCATATTAAGTGAGGATAGAAAAGCCAAACAGTGTGTAACATGAGTGAGGCATGTCAGGCGCTCAGGGATAATGCTCCAAGAACATGATCTGGCTCCATGTATCCAGGCTCCGTGATATCTCTTTGGTGTGACACAAAGAGCTCACGTATCCGCATCTATCGAGCTGTCTGGCGCTGTGGTGGGGGGCGTTGTCTCCTCGATCTCTGGATCCGATGGGCTATGTCAAGTGTAATGCCACGTCTCTGTCGGTCGCCTCTGAGAAGAGCCTCTGAGAAGAGCTGAGATAGGTCGAACCTCAATTGTGTGTGCTCTGGTCTCCTGTCGCATGTGAGACCCCCTTGTCTAGTAGTGGTGTCGTGTCGACTCCCTCTACTGACCCATCTATCTCTCATGTCAGCTAGCTCCTCCTCCTCTACTCGTGAGTGCCCTGGAGTTGACTCAAGTGCATAGAAGTCGGTGACCTGCCTCTGCGCTCGGTCCACCTCAGTGTCCTGTGACGTGGTGGTCGCATCTTGCTGCTCTCTGATCCATCGCAGTAGTGTCTCTCTGTGTCTTCGCATCTCCATCAGGTAGAGCCGAATACAGACCTGATCCTGGAAGTGGATCAGTCGTGAGAGTAGGCCAAACGTGTGTCCCTCCATAAAAAGGCAATGGTAGTGTCCTCGGATCACGTAGTAGGCGAGACACATACAAAGAAAGTGCTCCTCGGTCTCGACCTAACCCATCATGCATAGCATACAAGTCCGTTGCTCTTTGGGTATGCCTGCAGCTCTCCCTGCTTCAATCCTCAGCTGATGGGAGGAGATTCGCATCTGTCCAATGGCAATCCTCAGTGCATGTGAGACTCCTCTGTCAAGATATTGTGGTCTTAAATTGAGGCCATCCTCGATGCTCTCAAGAAATGGTCAAAGTAGAGCTGGGTCTTGGTGGGGAATTCCTGGTCCCCCCCCCCCCCCCCCCAAAGTCCAAAGTGTGTGAAGCTGGAGGAGGTCTAACTGTATGATGCGGTTAATCTCATCTCGTGGAATTAGCTCGGGGGGTGCATCCATGCTGTACTGAAAAGGGGGGAGCTTGTCCATCTGAATGCCATGACTGGCGAACCAAGCAGAGATCCGTGCATACCATGCTGTATCAAACCCACTCTTTGCTAGTCGGATAGAGGATTCCAATGCCAGTCTCGGTAGCCTCTTACGAGGTAGGTCCTAGACTCTATGGAGGAAGGTCACTATCTGAAAGGTGGCATCGATCTGAAGAGGGGTAATAGCAAACTCTGCCCGTACTATTTGATGCGGGATTGAGGGCTTACTACGAATCATCATGGATCCCATGATTATCTGTAGCTGCTCAAATCTCTTCCACTCTGCTGATGAAATGTCACACCCCCAGAACGGTGTTGCATCCATGGCAGTCGGTCTCACTAGGGTGTCGAAAAGCTAGCACTTCGTCGGTGGGTCCTGGAAGTGCGCCTGGAAACACTGTCGCTCTAGCCGGGCTAGAGCACCATATCTCGTGTGAGGCATGCTCGAGCTGCATGGATCATCATGAGCCGAGTGAAAACTGCACCCAAGTATGTGTAGGACTGCACAATCTCTACTGGCTGACCTCGGTAAGTGAAGCTATGTCGATAGAGCACTGGGTATGAGGTGTTGAAGATCAGAACCTTGGTCTTCCCAAGGTTAAATGTCAGATCTCTCTGTGTGCAGAACTCCTCGAGGGCCTCTAGATGTCTCTGTAATCCCTCTGCTGAGGACGACAAGAGGACTACGTCATCCGCTTATAGTAGTATTGGTACCAACAAATCAGCCAGCAGTGACCCCTCGCCTCCCGGGCGGTCTATGAAGGATGTGGTCTCATCAATGTGGAGGCTGAAGAGAGTTAGTGAGAGGGGGCATCCCTGTTTCACCCCAATCGTGCTCTCCACCCAGTTTGATAGGCCTCCTGGGGCGTGAACTCGTCCCTTGACAGACTCATATAGGCTCATCACCCCCCAAATCAAAACCTATGGGATGCATCTCTTGGAGTCTCCTGATCCTGCGGGATCGTGGGATAGTATCGAAAGCCTTCCGAAAGTCTACAAAACATGCATAGACTTTCTGACGCCTCGACCTCGCCTCCTCAATGATAGCCCTCAGTGTGAAGATGTGGTCTAGGGTGGAATGCTGTCTCCGAAATCCTGCCTGTCCTAGGGCACGTTGCCCATGTGCCTCTATGTGACTGCTGATCTCTCTCTCTATTACAGATCCATAGATCTTGGCCAGAGTGTGGCCAATCATGAGAGTGCGATAATTCCCAGTGTCCATGGGGTCACCTGCCTTGTGTATTGGGACGATGGTGGTAGTGCTCCAAGAGGGTGGAAAGCCGTCGCATATGGCATGGTTGAACATCTGTGCTAGGATCGAGGCCAAAACCTCGTGCCCGTGTGCGAAATGCTTCGTCCGTAGCCCCTCATGATCGTGTGCTCTCCGGTTATGTAGCCGACGAAGTGCCGCCTGCATATTCTGTGTAGTGAACAAGTGACAAGTGGCGGGTGTGGGCATAGTGGACATATCATGTGGTGCCTGCATCGGAACATCATAGAGAGAGCATGCGTATGTGTGCCAAACACCCAGGTCTGTGATGGGGATAGGCAACTTCCTCTCCGATAGGAACCCCCATCCAATAGTAGGATCCCCTCCTTTGAACGAACTAATCACCTCGTCCATCCTATGGGTGAGGAAAGCCCACCGCTTGCGGCGTGTCAGCCGTCGTGAGATCCTCTATGCCTCAGGTGGTGTCAAGTGGCTAAGGGCTTGCTCACGTGTGAGGTGAGCTCTCATCTCTTTGCGCTCATCATCATACCAGGGATTCTGAGGCATCTCTCCCATTGAAACGCGCCCAGGCCGAGTTGTAGGGAAAGATCTGATAGCTGCGTCTGTGACCACTATGGCAAGGGTGTCTGATGCATGTGTGAGGTCTACCTTGTCCCCAAGTAGTAAACCTGGAAGCTCTTGTGCCAAATGGCTCACGTAAACGGGGTCAAGGATTCTCCTTTCTTCTCTGAGACTCCTACAGGGTTGAGGTGGCACTTTTAGCCTCAGCCTTGGTTGTTTTCCACCTCACTTTGAGGGGGTTTTATTTATCCTCATGATTTCATGATGTTGTATTTCCGCTCAGAGCTTGCTCTAGCGAGTTTCTTTCTTACTTAATAGAAGTCTCTTTTTTGAAAAAAAAAAAGGCTCACGTAAACGGGGTCAAGGGTCCGGTCAAAGTGGATCCGTACACAAGTGGGAGTAAGGGGGGGCTTTCCATGTGACTAGCGTAGTGGTGGAGATACTGAAGGATATGTATGAGTGGTCAGCACCTAGCGGGGGAGGAGGCACAACGAAGTCGTGTACCTGCGAGGTGAAGGATAGGGGACCGAATATGTAATCCACTGTACTAGTACCTCCGCCATGCAGGAAACAAGTGAACCCACCGATAATGTCCATCTCTATAGGCCATTATATATGATTAGGTCATGGACAGCCCCCAGATCAAGTAGATGCCGGCTGTATCCCATCACGTGTGATGCATCTGGTGTAAAGTCAAGTAGGCCCACTTGCTTGTCACCTGTGCGTGCATTGAAGTCACCAAGAAGGAGGCTGTCTCCTAGTTTGGAGAACTCAATGAGATCATCATGTATCGTCTCATATGGGCTGTGTCCCTTCGTAGTGACTGCGTGTGCATAAGGTGATGTATTTGGGGGAAAGTAGCACACTGTCATGTAGATTGGTCGGGCATCAGGTATCTGGACACGGACCCACATATGTCGCGCATGTTCCTCTCTCCGAACCATTGAAATGAAAGGTCTCAAATGTGATTTGAAGAGGATGGCCACTCCTCCGGAGCCACGCACTCCACTGTCTCCCCTCATTTCCTTCCGGTGGGCTGACTCCCATGTATATCTTGCCACAGTGGGTAGTCCTCTCTCTGGACTCTCATGTGTCTCGGTGTAAAAGATCATGTCTCTCCCAGTGTATGTCTCCGAGAATCCTCCTGGGTGAGACCAAAGTGTGCCATTACAGTTCCACACTACCATCTTGAGTTCATTATGTGCATTCATCCCATTGGTCTGACACCATCATAACTCCCCATCTTCCTTCTCTTCCCTGGCTGGTCTCTCACGGATAATGACTTTACCATCTCTATATACAGCCCATTTTCCTGCCTCCCTTGCTGCCATTACCCGTACCATTCCCTCCCTTCTGTGCCCCTGCTGTAGGAGGGTTAGATCATCATCCAAATATATCCTGGTCCCTTTCAATGCTGCTGTCATGTTCATAATGGTGGACCTATCCATGGCATTCTGGAATTTCAGTACTAAGGGTCTCATTAGTGTTTCAGCTTTACCTACTCTCTAGGCTGTCTCGCATGTGAGATTAACACCCATTTTAGGGAACAAAACTTGGGCATCTGCCATCGGGGTATCTCCCACCATCAAGCCCCTTACAAGCACATTCAAGACCTTGCTGGATCTCCTTTTCTCTTCTCTAGAGTATTTGAGATAAACTCCTTCTTGGTTGCAACTGATCCCTTTTTAACCACTGCTGTCCATTCAAGCCTTTCTTCTTTCCCTTTATTGAGTTGTTGTGTGATCTCAGCATGTTTCCCAATCATTGTGGCCTGCATGGCCAGCATCTCTTTTTTGAGAGCTGCATTCTCTGTTCTCAGTATTTCCATGGCTTTACAACTCCCCTCTGAAGGCATTTGCATATCCTTCATTTGCTGTAGTTCAACACCCAGTGAATGCATCTTGTCTTGGAGCTTTACCTTCTCATTAATCCATTCTGTTTTTTCTTCTCCCCAGTCCTCTTTCTTGGCCATTTCTTTCCTCCATTCTTCTTGTATTTTCCCTCCCTGCTTTTTAAACTCAGCAAGGGTCTTGTCAACATGGGATTTTTCAGCCAATAAGGCCACATTTGTGGCCTCTAGGCTGTCTATTTTTTCAATTAGCACGAGACATATTTTGTTGAGGCATGTGAGCACTTCAGTGGTACCTTTGTGGGCTGTCCCATTCGAGACGGCTGTCAGAGCTGATTCCAAGGCTTGTTTTTCCCAAATGTCCTCCACACACCCTCGTGTAGGTATAGTGCAAAGTAGATTTGAAGAAAAACCCTTGTAGAGAAATATTGATCTTACATTCTTGCACAGGATCCCTCCCCTTTTCCCCTTGATTGCGGGCCTTTCTTGATCTTGGTGTGTTGCAGGTCGCGTGTAGCTGATGCGGAGCTTTGGAGCTAGGCCATGAGGGCCTGTTGGAGTGTCGAGTAGGGCCAATGGGCTGCAGGGATACCCAGCACTAGCCCAAGGCTAGCAGCAGGCTTGAGGGCAGCTGAGGAGCAGGCGCAGCTGCTCGCCACTGCTGGGACAGCTGGCACAGCTGCTCGTGGCCTAAGGCAGCAGCCCAGCTGCTGTATGGCCAAGCCTAGAGGCTTGCGGTAGGCCTAGAGTCCTGCCTACATGAACAGCAGGTGCGGCAGCAGCGACAGCAGGGGAGATGACGGGCAGCAGAGGAGATGCGACAGCGGGGGGGTTGGTGTGATAGCAGGGGAGGTTGCGGGGGGGCTGGTGTGACAGCAGAGAGGGCTGAGGGAGGGGGAGGGGCTAGGGAGGCGGAGGGGCTGAGAGAGAGAGAGAGAGAGTTCTCAGCAAGAAGAAGAATTCATGACGCCGAATTACAAAGGTTTATTTTGGGAGCAGATTTACATTGGTATGAGGCACCTCTGGTCTGGTTATGAGAGAAGTTTGGAAAGGCCCTCGAAGCTGTCTCTGAGAAGGCAGTGGTATCGTCCATGGATCTTGTAGTAGGTTGGGCAATAGAAGGCAAAGTGCTCCTCTGACTCGACCTCATGCCGCTCATAGTGTGCAGATACGATTCTCTCTGGGTATCCCCTCTGGTCGTCCACTCTCGATACGGGATTGGTGCGATGACACATGAAACTGCCCAATGGCAGTCCTAAGCGATGTGCCAGGTGGATCTTGGCGGGATAATGTAACCCTCCTTGGAGATGCGTAAGCAGTGGTCCCCATAGAAGCTGAGCTTCATAGGAGGCTCTGTTTGTGCCAACGAGGTCCTGAATGTGTGTAACTGCAGAAGATCCTCTCGGATGATTGGATTGAACTCGTTGCCCCGGAACGGGACAAACGGAGTATCAATGCTATACTGGAAGGGTGGCAGCCTGTCTATATGGAAACCCAGTCTCTCGAACCATCTGTATGTTTGTGTGTGAGAGAGAGAGAGAGAGAGAGAGAGAGAGAGAGAGAGAGGATATGATATGATTGGCATGCTTCTAGTCGTGATGATGATGCACTTCCTCAGGCTTGTAACCTGCCCATGTTGGCCCTACCACCTGATATTCCTTTCTGTCATTAAAATGTAATAGTTTCCATATTTCCTCCAGCCTACATGGGTGCCTATATCTGTGCAGGAGACACCTTTGATGGAGGTTTGTGAATCTTATAATGTGGCAAGGGGCATGGTACAAGCACTGCAGGAGAGTTCTGGGAGATTCGCATCCATGGTAGCAGCTTTCTGTGAGAGGCTTGGCTGGCATGATCTTGAGGGTTTGGTCTCTAAGTTCCAGAGTCGTGTGTCCTTTGGTGTGAGAGCAGAAATCGTAGAGCTTACAGAGATTCCATTTGTAAAGGTAAACGTCCTGTTTCTATTTTCCAAATGTTATTGTGTTGGTAGAACGATATTTAGTTGTTGTTGCGCTGATAGTTTTGAAATAGCAAGTGTTAACTATATTAGAGTGTTGTGCAGGCTTCAAGGGCAAGAGCACTGTATAAGGCAGGTCTAAGAAGCCCACAGGCTGTTGCTGAAGCCACTATATCTGAGTTGGCAACAGCCCTGTTTGAGTCTTCATCTTGGGCATCTCAAGGTGTGTAGGAACAGTGTTTATTCTGGCGGTTACAAGATAGTCAGAATCGTATCTACTGCTTGTTGGAAACTATGGAATGTTGTTATCATCTGTATTAGACTGAAATGAATAATTTGCTTGACAAGGATAAAATTGTAGATTATACTAAGACACTTAAAAATGAGTTTCTTTTATAAATAAACTGAAGCTATTATGAGCTAGGAAATATAATATCCTCTTGCCTATTCAAATGCATTTTATGAGCCATTTTGAGGATGTTTTGCCATAGTTGCAAGACTTGTCTCTGTATATGATCCCTCGTTTTAGAGCAATTTTGAACATACAATGCCGATATTACAATTGTGGTGTTTGCCTCCTATCTATGTTGCTTTCTGTGAGAATTTACTCCTCACCTTGTTGTTGGCCAAGATGGCTATTGCTTGTAGGAGTGTGTAATTTCCAGCTGCCCCCTGTCTCTCATCCCCCCTTCATACCAGCCCCATTTCCATCTCTCTAGGTGCATGCAATCCCATCCGACGCTTGGGAGGTGCTCGTCACTGTTACGCTCTAGCCGAGGTAGCATGAACTCGGAAGAATCAGTCGACATTTCCCTTAATGGATCTATCTCTGTAATATATGTGTTTGCGCTTCATGTAAATGATCGGGAGGGATTTAATGTCAAGGTCCTAGGTGAGGGCTGATAGCACCAGACTAGGTAGATCTAAGGCCAAGGGCCTAGTGCAAAGATTGTGCCTAGGGGCAAGGAATTTAATGCATCCCAAGAGAGGGGTGAAATGTTGCATCAGGAAGGCCCTATATGGATGACATGTGGCATCTAGATCTATCTAGGGAATTGGGGCTTGCTGAGGCTAGTGAGAGAAGAGAAGAGGATTATTCACGTCGATTTTGGTAACGAAGATCTCTGTCTGCTAGTCAGTGTCAGCAAGATTTGGCTGGGAGGTTATTCATGGTGCTGCTTCCGTGATCTGCAGTAGAAGTTAGATAATCAGTGCTTTACATTTGGTATCAGAGCAAGGCTAGAGGATGAAAGGGGATTCATGATCTATGACGAAACCTGCGAAGGCTACTGGTGATGGAACGTGAAGTGATGAAGCGATGGAGTGCAAGGTTCTCGCAAGGATGATCTAATCCGTGTATCGCATGATCAATCCGAGCCGTTGCTGGAGCGCAGGTGTGACAGCAAATGTGTGGGCGTGATATACGACGTGGTCATGGAATAGACCAGCGAGCTCTGTGCATGGGCGACGCACCGACAGAGTGTTCGACTATGGACTCTTTGGCCACCAGCTTCATTCATCTTAGGTAAGCCGTTGACTGACGCACGGGCAGTCACTCAAGAACGGGGAGGCCTGCAACGCAAAAGTGAAGTCGAGGAAACGAACTTGCTGTGCAACTTGCTGCGTGTGACGCCCAACGGGGAAACAGACGAAGGTTTCGTGACCTTCACGCGACAAACGAAGTGACTGTTGTGGGTTCGATCGGCGCTGGCTTACGAATTGGCCTACGCAAGGTTGTTGCAGAGCGCAGGAAAGGCTGGTTGACAGACTAGCGAAGTGGTTGAAGCTTAAAGGCACAGGGCCTGCAGGCTTCGTGGACATCTGTATTCGTGAATATCCAGGGGATCAAACTAGGGAGCGAGTTCATAGACCAGGGGGCTTTCTGTGACTTCTGTCAATTCTGTGTTTTCCTTTCTTGATTTAGTTTGTTGATGCTCCGCTTGCATAAGAGCTTACAGTTTACGATGCTATAGGGACAGATTATGCCTGTGCAGATGCCTGTGTACTTCAGTCTGAGTTAACTTGCAGAAATTTCCCTAGTATAGGGAAAGTGGTATTTGGTTATATGCTTGTGTCAAATGCCCAGTTAGTTAGCCGGAGCTGCTGCTCCTCCCCGTTCCCCTGCTGCTCCCCCTCCCTCAGCCCCCGTCTCTCTCCCCCCTCAGCCTGTCCCTCGCCCCTCCCTGCTGCTCCCCCCCCTCCCCCCCTGCTGCTCCGCCCCCTCCCCCTGCCTGTCCCTCGCTCCCTCCCCCTGCCCTTCCGCCCCCTCTCCCTGCTTCCGCCCCCTCCCCCCTGCTGTCCCGCCCCCTCTCCCTGCCTCCGTCCCCTCCCCCCTGCTGCTCCGTCCCCTCTCCCTGCCTCCGCCCCCTCCCCCCTGCTGCTCCGCCCCCTCCCCCCTACCTTCGCCCCATCCCCCCTGCTGCTCCGCCCCCTCTCCCTGCCTCCTCCCCCTTCCCCTTGCTGTTCCGCCCCTTCCCCCTGTCCCGCCCCCTCCCTTGCTTGCCCCTCGCCTCCCCCCTGCTGTCCCGCCCCCTCCCTGCTTGCTCTCCCGCCCCCTCTCTTCCTCTCACTCCTCCCTTTCTTCTCCTCTCCTTTCCCCCTCCCTCCCTCTCAGCTTGCCCCTCTCCCCTCTCAGCCCCAGCCCCTCTCCTCCTTCCCTCCCCTTCCCCCCTGCTTCCTCCTTGCCTCCTTTCCCCTCCCTTGCCCCCCGCAGCTTTTTTGGAACGGAAGGAGCTTTTATTCTGTTCGAGTCGGCCTCCTCACCTTGATTGGCGATGGATACCCTGTCAGCCAATCCTACTCCATCTCCACCGGCCACGAAAACTATCACTTTCTCTAAAGACGAGTTGCAGCAGCTCAAGAAGGATGTAGAGATTGAGTGCTCTACCACATTGCTAGCACGCATCTTCGGGTCTCACCCTTCCAGATCCCAAGCCAGAGACTGGATGCTTGCGGCTCTCCCCCCAGACCTCACTCCTCGATTATTAGATGTTCGCCTTCTGGGACGAGGTTTTTTCCAGGTTGTTTTTGACACTCCAGAGGCTGCGAGCACTGTGCTCAAGGCCGAGTTTTTACACCTGGGACACAGGAAGATCTTCTTTGAAGCCTTTCACCTTGGTTTCGACCCAGTAGAGGCAGATAAGAAAATCTTCTCGCTCTTCATCAGGTTCCCCAGGCTTCCCCAGGTTTGCCATCGACTTCTTTCTGTTATTGGGGAGCATTTTGGCGCAGTTGTTGAGATCCCACCCCTCCCTGGGTTGCCATTGACTACAGCAGAGGCAACCAAGGCTGATGGGGTTCCTAGAGTTAGGGTCCTTTGCAAGGATCCTAACCTCAAGATGGACCACGTCATGATCCAGCGCCCGGATGGTTCCTTTTTTCGCCAGAGAGTGGAGATTTCAGGCAGGCAGGACCAGTGCAGGATTTGCAGGACCTCGGGACACTTTGCCAGGGATTGTCCCAGGAAGAAGAAAAGGCCTAAGAAGCCCTCTGGTACAGCTACCGCCTCAGGGCATCGACAGGGGGGACAGGGGGGGGATTAGACCCGGCACTTGCCCCTCGACCTCGACAGAGGGGTGGTACAGGTCCAGCTCCTGCTCCTTGTTCTTCACGTGGCGGTCCTGCTCAGTCAGGTGGTGGTACAGGTCCAGTACCTTTTCCTCGGCCTCGTCAAGGCCTCGTCAGGGGGGTGGTACAGGTCCTTCACCTGCTCCTCGACCCCCACCTCCCTCAGGCACACGCGACGCTTTACAGTGGGTTCCAATATGTGTGCAGGTCCCTCCTTCAGTTCACGAGGGTACCTTAGTAGACTCTGCTTCACCTCGAGCTGTCCTTCCTGTCTCACCTTGCACAGTCCGAGACGCTGAAGCTGCTTCGACCTCCTCCCCAGATGCAGCTTCTTCCTTAGATCCAGCACTGCCAGATGTTCCTCTTGAGGACGGAGAGATCTCCGCGGCTGGGCAGACACCGGGTAGAGAGCATTCCTCACTCCCTCCCTTGGATAGGGGGAAGGGGATAGCTTACACTGTTGATCCTCTTCCCTCACAAGGGATCCTTCGTACTCCGGTGTCTGGATTGCTCCACAGGAACTCGTTTTCAGCCTTGGCAGAGAGTTCAGATTTCCCAGAGGAGGAGTTTGTGCCCGCTACTTTTGGGGAGCCAGTGGTTGGGTTTCCTATTGATAGGGCTTCTTCTTCAGGTGCCAGGATTCTTTCCCCTATTGACTTTCCTCCACTGGGTTCCTTCCCTCCTTCCTCGAGCAGGAGGTCTTCCCCTGTTGAGGGGTTTGTTTCCGCCACTAGGTCGGGTAAGGTGTTCCACTCTACATCCTCCCGTCGATGAGGATTATCAGTTGGAACATACAGGGCCTAGGTGGCGTCCCACATCGCCACCGTAGACAGCTGATCCGGGATCAGCTTCATCCAGGTGTTACTGGGGGTCCCATTGATATATTATTTATTCAAGAGCACAAGCTGGATTATAGAGATTGTGCCAAGTCAGGCAAGTTGCTTTCAAGACATACTTTTTGGTCGCCTGCATTGGGCACTAGGGGAGGCACTTCTATTTCAGTTTCGCAGTCGGTTCTCCCCTTAGTTGTTGGGCACGGAGTCATTATCCCCTCTAGAGCTCAGTGGATTATTCTTTTGATTGGAGGGCGTAAGGTTGGCTTCCTTAACCTATATGCCTCCAACATTAGAGGGGAACGTGTCCTTATGTGGAAGACTTTGCTCTCCTGGGCCCCCATTGTGGATTCTTGGGTGATTGGAGGTGACTTTAACATGGTCGAGTTACCTTCAGACAAAAAAGGGGGTAGAGAAGGCGGACTTCACTCTTTGGAGAGAGCAGCTTGGGATGCCTTCCTTTTCCATTTCTGTGGCAGAGATACTTGGTGTGATGATGCCTTTCTTATTCAGCCACAGTCCCTCCTGTTCTCTTGGTCGAACAGGAGGCAACAGATGCCTATTCATGCACGCATTGACAGATTTTATGTAGATGACTGGGCACTAGACAAAGGTGGATCGGTATGCATTGCTGCGGGGGTTTCCACCTCAGACCATTTCCCTGTTGTTCTGGCTATCTCAGAGCCTCACTTGAGAGGCCGATCTGCCAACATTAGGATTCCAGATGCCTTTTACACATGCCTTTTACACAGAGGAGGACCTTACAGAGGCAGCCCTACGGATATGGTTTGCTCATGTCCAGGGTGGGCAGCCACATCCTTCACATTTAGCCGCTGCCCTCTCTGGTATTAGCGACTTTTACTGCTCAGTTGCTTCTACCAGGAGACGAGATATTCTCAGACGTGAGATTGGTGTTCGCCAGCAGTTAGCAGCTTTGCAGAGGGAAGAGCAGAAACGGCCTTCAGATGCTTGGATTCAGGAGCGCCTTGCTACAGCGAGGGCTCATCTGCAGTTATTGCTTGATCAGAGGCTTGATCAGAGAGCAGAGTATGCCTTTCATGCACGGGAGTCCTTCTGGATTCAGATGGGTGGTAGAGTCAATAAACACTTTTTCTCTACTCTTGGCCCTAGACATAGTAGAGAGAGTGTATCTCAGCTTATTGACTCACATGGGGTTTTACAGACAGAGCCAGATGACGTCTTACGCATAGCTTCAGATTTCTATGCCACCCTCCTTACTGCTGATCCTGAGACACACGATATAGAGGATGCTAGACAGGCTATTTGGCAGAGTATCCCAGTGTTGGTGAATCCGGATATGCATGTTCTACTTGACGCACCTTTCACCAACACAGAGTTCAGGACTGCACTTTCAGCCCTTCACAAGGGCAAGTGCCCAGGTTTAGATGGCCTCACCCCGTCTTTTTTCATTGCATTTTGGGATATGATTGGAGACTATATTACTTCAGCCATGCAGGCCATTTGGGACTCTGGCGAGATGCCTGAATCGCTTACAGAGGGCCTCATCCACCTTATCCCAAAAGGAGGTAGCAGAAATTTATTGTCCCAGTGGAGGCCTATCACACTTCTGGGGACTTGTTACAAGATTCTGGCCAAGGCTATCAGCCTCCGATTGCAGCCACTTCTCCCTGATCTTATTCATGACACTCAGACGGGATTTGTGCATGGCAGAAGTATTTTTGATAACATTTTTTCTTTCTGGGAAGCTTCAGAGTGGGCCATGCAGAGTGGCCAGAATCTTGCCATTCTACTGTTGGATTTTGAAAAAGCTTATGACAGAGTAGATTGGAGTTTTTTGGAGGGCACCCTTCTACGCTTTGGATTCACTGATGTTTGGATCAGAGGTGTTTCCTCTTTGTACAGATCAGCCCATAGCCAGGTACTTATTGGTGGGGTAAGGGGTGAGAGATTTCAGATTTCGAGATCAGTCCGTCAAGGATGCCCCCTTGCTCCTTTCCTTTTTTTATTCGTGGCCGAAGCTATGAGCATCTATGTTAGATCTCAAGCTGACATCTTTGGGCTGAGACTTCCCATCAGAAGAGAAGAGGAGCTGCTTGACAGTGAGTTGGCTGATGACACAGCGATTTATTTGGATGCCTCTCCACAGACATTGACTTCTTTCAGGACAGCATTGGATTTATTTTGCTTGGCGGCAGGGGCGCAGATAAATTGGCATAAATCCAATGGCTTTTGGATCAGTGATGAGGACACTCCAGTTTGGGGGCTTGACATAGGGTTCACTTGGGTTCAGAGGGGTGTGCCTATCAGGTATTTGGGCTGCCAGGTCGGCTTGGGTATTTCTACCACGCAGCAGTTTGCTCCCGTGTTGGAGAGCATCAGAAGGAAGCTTCTCTTTTGGAGCTCAGCCAAGCTGGATCTTGCCTCTAGAGTTGTGGTGGTCAACCAGGTCCTCTTGGCCACTGCCTGGTTTATTTGTTCATGTTGGTGCCGTTCTAGGGACTGCATCATTCAGCTCAGAAGACCGATCAGGAACTTTCTCTGGAGTGGGCTTGATGGCACAGCAGATGCCTTAGCTAGAGTGGCTTGGGAGACCCTCATCCTCCCTACACAGGATGGGGGTCTCAATATTATTGATCCAGATTTACAGTGCAGAGCCTTACTTTGCAAGATAGTGGTGCGAGGACTTATGCCAGGACAGGAACCGTGGAAGGACTTTCTTATCAGCAGCATACAGAGGTGCACACCTTCCTCAGGAGGAGAATGGATGAGCAGTGTTAGATGGATCTTCACCTCAGCACACCTCAGATCACCTTCATCCCCTCTCATGGTTGCCATTCTGAAAGCTTGGGCTAGTTTCAGAAGCTCTCTTCGGAGGATTCCTCCTTCCTCCCGGGAAGAGATTGATAGGCAGCCCATCATGTGGAACGACAGTATTTTAGATGATCGTGGCAGACCACTGGGTGCCTCACTCTACATGCAGTGGGCCAGGTGGGAGAGGGGACCTGCTTCTTCTTTGGGATCTTGGAAAGCTTTCCGTAGGCTTCCAGAGGAAACCAAGTCAAGGTTGACAGGACATCTCAGAGGGAGTGCAGGGAGGATCTTGCAGAGATTGAGACAGCCCTTCCAGAGGCTTGGATAGACACAGATGATATGCCTCTCACTTCCTCCACTTGGGCAGGTACTTTCTCGAGAGGCGGGGTTCCACTTCAGGTCTTAGCCTTCCGAGATGCACAGGAGGATGCTTTGGTTTTCAGTGTCCAGGATGGTGGCAGATTGCTCAGATCTACAGATGATATCTTGCTTGAGTCTGCTTTTCAGCCTATCAGGGTCGTAGGCCTTTTGATGCAGGGATCAGATTCAGAGTGGTTCTTAGACCTTGACCCCCAGTTACTCTCCACCGGGTCTTGGAGACTTTGGCTCTATGGAGGAGTTCCCATCAGGTATTTACAGTGGTACCCCGGAGAGTGGGAGTGGATTGACGCGGGGCATCGAGAGAAGACCATCCCCTTCTTTCGTTACACGGTCAGTAATGCCAGGAGATTTCAGCTCAGTAGTAGAGGCTGGAGACCCTCCAGAGTTCCTCATTGGGAGACTTTTGGTATTACTGCGGATCAGCAGAGGTACTTCTGGAGGAGGCTCTGGAAATCCCACAGGAATAGAAAGATCACTATCTTCTTTTGGCTTTCTATTCATGGAGGGATTGTAGTGAACCTTTGGAGGTCCAGATTCGGAGCCGACCCTACTTGCCCTCGTTGCCTTTCTGCTTCGGAGTCTATTCAGCACTGCTTATGGGATTGCAGACAGGCGAGATTGATTTGGATGGGGATAGCCAGGATCTTCAGTCACTTTGCCCACTCCCCACTCTTTATGACTTGGGGCTCGGTGGCTTGGCTTTCTCTTACAGGACCTCAGGTTTTCTATGAGGGACTTGACTCCTCTCGGGCCATCGACGTCATCGGGTTGAGTTCTGCTCGTTGGATGTGGTTCCACACCATCCTTTCACAGCTGTACATGCCTCTGTGGATACTTCTTGGGAGATTATAGCGAGCATAGCAGCCTGGCATATCTGGAGAGCCAGATGCACAGAGGCTATGGAGAGCACTCAGGTTCATCCCTCGCACACATTGGCTAGTATCTGGACAGACATCGTACACACTCTGATGGCCGTATGGACGGGTATGCAGGGGGACTCCCGTGTAGCCTCAGCTAGGAGGGCTTCTTTCTTCAGGGAATGGAAGGATTCTCCTTTCTTCTCTGAATCTACTACAGGGTTGAGATGGCACTTTCAGCCTCAGCCTTGGTTTCTTTCCACCTCACTCTGAGGGGTTTTTTATTATCCTCATGATTTCATGATGTATTCCGCTTTGAGCTTGCTCTCGCGGGTTTTTGTTCTTACTTAATAGAAGTCTTTTTCATGGAAAAAAAAAAATGCCCAGTTAGTGTGCATGTCGAATTGTAGGAATTCCCTAGTATAGGGAATTGTGTCAGATGGTTGGTACACTGAATTGTGTCAACTTGTAAATACAGTTGGCTAGTGGTGGTATTATTTTAAAAAAAAAAAAAAACCCCAAATCAAAACAAAACAAACCACTCATAGAACGGAATGGAAGCAGAAGAAGGGGCTTCCACGAGGGACCCTGGTGAATCAGGAGTCCGGCCGACCCAGCAGGGATCGCGCCCAGTAGCTCACACTTTATCTAGCAGGATTGCATTGCTGGAGGATGCCTTGCAACAGTTGTTAGCGCAGCAATTACAGGCCAATGCAGGGCAATCCGAACTTAGGAGAGCGATACAAAGTATGTCTGCCAGACCTTCTCGAGAAGAGAAGGGAAAGGCTCCAATGGAACTGGAGTCTAGTGTCCATACGGTCGAGCCTAGGAAGGCTAAAGTGCCAAATATTGCAAATTACAGACCGGAAAAGTATTCTGGTCGGATGAACGATCGTAGCTCCGATGTCATTGAGACCTGGTTACACAAATGGGACGAGGCGTTTGCCATTTGTGAAATCAGAAATGACATCAAGAAGATCCGTGAGGCCACCCACATGTTTAGTGAGGCAGCGGATCGGTGGTGGATTAAACAACAAAAAGATGGTATAGCATCCACTACCTGGGAAGGGTTTAAAAGAGAGTTCAGGAAACACTTCTTACCTCCTGACGAAGCATCCCGAGCTTGGGATCAATATAGGAACCTTCGTCAGAGAAATTTATCAGTGGCAGAATACACTGATAAGTTTTGAGAGAGTGTAATGAAGGTTGACGAACCCCTGCCTCAGTCAATCCAAGTGAAAGATTTCATATTTGGATTGAATGATCGAATAAAAATGGAAGTTCGGGCTAAGTACGCGAACACGCTGGATGATGCAATAGCTATAGCCCTGAACTATGAGGATGCCAAGGGCAGCAAGCCAAGTGGGTTTGCACAGGTCGGAACCCAGTATGGGTATCCGAAGAGCTCATGCAGGAGTTTAATCTAACAATTCGGTACCGAAGAGGAAAAGACAATAAGGTTGCTGATGGGTTGTCTCGCATTATGCACAACCTGAGTTTCACGGTATTAGAGAGTGCTCTAATGACCGAGATAAGAGAAACTCAAAAAGTGGACGAGTTTGTCCAGAGCTTGTGGCCTAAGGCTCATGTGTTAAAACCCGGGGAAAATGAAAAGGATGACCTGGCATCCAGAAAAGGCCAAACTTATGCAAGATATGCCATAAGGGATGGTATGCTAGTTAGAAATGGCAAGGTTGTAGTACCTAGTCAGAATGATCTCAGGCAGAGAGTCATTCGACAATGCCATGATAGCCCGTGTGCGGGACATCCAGGAGTTGAGAAGACATATGATCTCGTGAAGCGAGATTTCTTTTGGCCAAAGATGAAAAAGCATATTCATGAATATGTGACACGGTGTTTCTCGTGTCAGGTAAGTAAGGCCGAGCGGGTGAAGCCACCCGGACTTTTACAGCCCTTGGAAATACCACTAAGTAAGTGGGAGAGCATTTCCATGGACTTTATTGTAGGACTGCCTGCAACGCAAGGAGGGTATGATTCTATCCTTGTGGTGGTTGATCGTCTAACCAAGATGGCTCATTTCATTCCGACTAGAGAGTCTGTTAGTGCCCCGCAAGTGGCGGATTTATTTATTAGACATATATTTCGTCTGCATGGATTGCCTAGATCCATAGTGTCAGACCGAGATGTCAGATTTACGGGTCATTTTTGGACGGTGGTATTTGAGGCACTGAGGACTGAGTTGGGAATGAGTAGTGGGGATCATCCTGAGACGGATGGTCAGATGGAGAGAGTCAACCATACTTTAGAGGATATGCTGAGGGCATATGTGTCATTGAGGCAACATACGTGGGACAAGTGGTTGCCATTGTTGGAGTTTGCCTACAATGATAGAAAACATTCCGCTACCGGGTTCAGTCCGTTTGAGCTGAACTATGGTTATAGACCCGCCAATCCAACTATAGTTGGAGTACCTCAGAAAGTGCCTAGTGCCGCGAACTTTGTAGTTCAGATGCGGGAGATGCTAGCACTTGTGAGAGCTAATATCCGCCAAGCTATGGATAGAGCCAAGGTGTATGCGGATGAAAACCGGTCTATAAGGGTATTTAAGGAAGGAGAAAAAGTTTTTCTCAGAGTTCCTTCGCACTCGAAGTCGTTGACTTCAGGAGAGTGTGCTAAGTTATCACCTCGATACTGTGGGCCGTGGTTGATTCTAAAGAGAATAGGCAGTGTAGCCTATAAATTGGAATTGCCACAAGGGTGTAAGGTGCACCCGGTTTTTCATGTTTCGTGCTTAAAGAAATTTTTACATACAGGTGACTCACTAATCGAAGGTGTGGTTTTGTTTAAGGAGATAAAGGATATTGCAAGGCGCAAACCAACAAGAATCCTGGACGGAGGAACAATGCAAATACGAAATCGGAAGATACCCACGGTGTTGGTTGCATGGCATGGTCAGCCTTTATCTGAAGCTACCTGGGAATCCGTATATCAGTTGCGGAGAGTGTTCTCAGATTTTATCATCGAGGACGCTGATGTCTGAAGAGGGAAGAAATGTTACGCTCTAGCCGAGGTAGCATGACCTCGGAAGAATCAGTCGACATTTTTTTTAATGGATCTATCTCTGTAATATATGTGTTTGCGCTTCATGTAAATGATCGGGAGGGATTTAATGTCAAGGTCCTAGGTGAGGGCTGATAGCACCAGACTAGGTAGATCTAAGGCCAAGGGCCTAGTGCAAAGATTGTGCCTAGGGGCAAGGAATTTAATGCATCCCAAGAGAGGGGTGAAATGTTGCATCAGGAAGGCCCTATATGGATGACATGTGGCATCTAGATCTATCTAGGGAATTTGGGCTTGCTGAGGCTAGTGAGAGAAGAGAAGAGGATTATTCACGTCGATTTTGGTAAAGAAGATCTCTGTCTGCTAGTCAGTGTCAGCAAGATTTGGCTGGGAGGTTATTCATGGTGCTGCTCCCGTGATCTGCTGTAGAAGTTAGATAATCAGTGCTTTACAGTCACTGCCTCCGTACATGTGAACCACCAGGTTTTGAGATCCCCGATTCAGAAGGTAAAGTTTGCAAACTAAAGAAGGCACTTTACGGGCTGAAACAGGCCCCACGAGCGTGGTACCAGCGAATTGATGCCTACTTTCTGCAAAACGGGTTCAGGAGGAGCCCATCAGATGCAAATTTGTATATCTTCAGAGAAGGAGGCAGGTGTATGATCGTGGTCCTTTATGTGGACGACCTTGTCATAACAGGGAACCATGAAGAGAAGATCTCGCAAACGAAGCATTTGCTAGGAAGAGAGTTTGAAATGACAGACCTCGGACTGATGCATTTCTGTTTGGGGATTGAAGTTTGGCAGGAGCCGAAACAGATCTTCATTTCACAACTGAAATATGCTGGAGAGAAACTGAAAGCATTTGGCATGGCTGAGTGCAAAACAGGTGGTACCTCTATGGAGGTTGACATGAAGCTCTCAAACGAGGATCGATCACCACTGGTGGACGAAGCGAAGTACAGAAGGCTTGTGGGCAGCTTGATCTATCTGTGCAACACACGGCTGGACATCAGCTTTGCGACTGGTGTACTAAGCAGGTTTTCCAATAAGCCCCGGGAGAAGCATTGGAGGGCAGGGATGCGGGTGCTGAAATACATCAAAGGCACACTTGATTATGGCATCACCTATACCAAGGGCAACATCTTAACCGGATTCTGTGACTCGGATTGGGCAGGAGACGTGGACAACAGGAGATCAGTGACAGGGTACTGTTTCTCACTTGGATCTGGAGTTGTGTCATGGGTCAGCAAGAAGCAACCCACAGTTGCTCTTTCTTCTACCGAGGCCGAGTACAAATCTGCATGCTTTGCTTCTTGCGAGGCAGTGTGGTTGAGGAGGATTTTAGGGGACATGGGTGCAGTGCAGAACAAGCCTGCAGAACAAGCCTACGCAGTTATCATGTGACAATCAGAGTTGCATGGCGATTGCAAAGAACCCGGTGTTCCACGCTTACACAAAACACATTGAGATTCAATATCACTTTGTACGCGAGCTGATCATGGATGGAGAGGTCGAGTTGGTGTACTGTCCGACTACAGAGAATGCTGCGGACATCTTCACGAAGGCTCTTGGAAGAGATCTGCTGGAGAGGCATCTTCATCGACTTAGCATTGGGCCGAAAAAGTAAGTTCACTTGCGGGTGGACATTGAGGGGGGGTGTTAGATATCAATGCTCCACTCTCGTGTAACTACGCGGGAACCAGCTAACTCTACTTGTAAGCCCCCATATGAGGAGAAGGCATTTGAGTAGCTCGGTTATCCGGTAGGTCCTGGTTTGGACACCAGATGGGGGCCATGTGTGGCCTGATGGTTGGACGGCTTCAGATAGAGTTGGCACACCGCCAACTAGGCTACATGCAAGTGCGGGAAGACATCCCTTGTGACTGACCGCACTGAGGGTAGACGGAGCATTTCTCGGGGCAGCCCACTCTCGGGTTGCGGGGCCCGTTTGGAGCCTCAGATGATCCCGGATGGCTGTGGGCTGAACGGAAAACCGTAGGTTAGTTGCTTTGTTTTGCGCACCGGTTCTATCGTATGGTCGATGGCCTATTTCGAGACCGACCCCCAGTCGACCGTTTTGGGTGGACTGGGTCAGCCACCCAATTGAGCCTAACCGACTACGACTGGTGGCTATATAAGAGCAAGCCCGTGAAGCCCATTTCATCACTGGCTATAGCAACCTTGATTCCTTAGCATTCAGCCTTCGTCTTCTACTGTTTCCAGCATGCCATCGAAGCTTCTTTCACAGGAGCACACGGCTGGGAGGCAGCGCCATCTATTGTATCAGTTCTACAGTAATCAAATTTTTGATTCTCCATACTATCTTGTTTTCTCTCTTGCTTACGAGATCCTGTTATCTGTTGAGCACAGACGTTGTATTATTTTCTTATAGTACGGGCAGCTTAGGAGTTGGCTGAACGGGTCTGTACGTATTAGAGAGTATGGGCTACTCCTTACGTGGCAGCATGGAAGTGGTGGTTCTTTGCCTAGGTGCTCTAGCTAGTCTATGAGCTGATTCTATTGCCTTGGAATTGGCTGGGTAATGAAGGGCAATTCCTTTGATGTTGGCTGTATTTATATGCTTCATTTCTTTGCTCGGAGTAGATAAATGGCCATGTGAGCCTTGGTAATAATTACGTGGGACTGTGTGGCCTAGTAAGGCAACTAGAAACGGTTTTGGGCTACTTGCCATTTGTTGGATCAGAATTAAATGCTTAGTGTTAAGCTTGGTGAGAGCAATGCATAACAAAGTGTAAGCATGGGGCATTGATGCCTACCAGAGTGTGGAGCCTTGCCAATGGATGCTAGTTGTGTATCCTTGCTTTATCCTTGTCATGAGCAGGTGAATGGTTAAGAGGGCACTCAAGGCAGCTAAAGGACTCTGTGTGACCAAGTATTTTTTGTTTTAGGAACATGCTTAAGTTGAGTGCAAGAGTTTTGGACCTGAAATGGATGCTCTTTAACTATGCTTGATGAAGGTCACTTTTAGTAGAGATTATGCTTTGGTTTCCTTAAGAGATGGGTCACACGCAGGCAGTGGTTGCTAGGCAGATGGCACATCTTGAGTACAATCTCGTTGTTGAGTAAGCTGGGGTCGGGAATCCATGCTTGGAATGGGAAGTATCCTTGGAACTTCGAGAGGGATGGTACAGGTGTGACTGCCATAGTGCTTGCTGTGCTGCAATGCCAGTTCTCTTATGGGAAACAAGTTGATGTCTCAGGATGTATGCTGTCAATAGGGTGAAAGACTATTGGTCATGACAGTCATGGACAGGGGACGAGCATTTTCCGAGCGAAATCGTCCGAGCGTCCGAGCGAAGGAAAAAAAAAGCTTCCAACTATGCAAAAATATGACAAAAATGGATCAGAAGAAAACATAGTTTCACTTAGAAATATGAAAAGTATTATAGGAATGCCTATTTTATACACGAATATTTATGTGAATCTTTGGGAATGGTGAGAACATAATGGGATGGCTTTTGAAGAAACCCACATGTAGAGTAGACTTCTCTATGAAAATTCCCTTATGATCCTTCTTACAACTTTTTACTTAATAGGGGGTGACATTGAAAAACCTCTCTCAACCTATCTTCATGAAAGGGTTTCTCCAAAGAAAACTCATTGAAGCAAGCCATCAAGGTAGTTTCGCCAGCGAAACCCCTTTGAACAAGGTCTTTCAAGGTAGTTTCGCTGGCGAAACTACCTTGGACAACACTTTTAAAAGTGACATAACTTTCACATCCAATGTCCAAATATAGTCATTCAGCCACTCAAATTGATCGGAAAACCCCATTTGAGCACATCTATGGGGTTATATTTAGGAAAACCTTGCATATATAGTATTAAATATTACATGTATTTTATGAGAGTGATATATGAGCCCAAGTTAATACTTACTTACAGTAATTTAAATTTTTGTAGAAACATGTCCATAAATATCTTGTTATTAATACTATAAAAACTCTTGAAAGATATTGCCATATGATATGTTTAATAAGTAATTATTTATGTATAATATTATTATATTGAGAGTGATTATGAGGGACGTTTCTTAAATGAATTATTTTTCAATACTTTTTTAAGGTAATAACAACGGTACAAAGGGATGTCTATGAATAAGAAGATTTATGTTATGTAAAAATGAATGAGTGACTAGTCTGTATAATTTTATGATAAAGGGATCTAGTTCTAATGAAAATAAAAGTGTAAAAACCATGTTTCCTAAAGAAATACTATTTTTAAAATCTCTTGAAACACACGCTCGTATAAACCTGCTCATAGGTTTTTGCTCGTAAAATTGACGCATCCTCATGGACAGTAGGGAAAGCTCTTGTATGCTTTCCTTTTATTCTTTGAGTAGATGGATGACTAATTGGGCACTAGTGACAGCTGTGGGGAGCTGAGTGGGCTGCTAGTAACAGTTCCAAGCTGAGTGCAATCGATCTGGAAAAGAGATAGATGCCTTTTGCCAGGTTTAGTGAGAGCAATGAACAGCAAAGGCTATGCAGGGTATGTGGATGCCTAGTGGGAAGTGGAATGCCCTAGATGCACGAAAGAATGTATCCTTTATGTAGCTTGGAATTCAGGGCCTCTCACTTAATTAAAGAAATACCGAAAGGGGCACCAAGGTTTGGGGCCAATCTGTGTCTTTGTCTTGGTGCAAGGGCACTCTAGCTCCCAATCTGTTGGTAATACTTTTGCTGAATTGTTAATATAACAGGGTTATCTGGCTACTTGTTAGTTTTACTGCCCTTTAATTTATTGAAGGCCGGTTTCATGGTTCTGTCGCTGGGACATCACCAAATTTCTCAAGGGGGTGAGTCCGGGGTTGCTTTGGTGAGGAGACATCACCATCTTCTTTAAGGAGGTGAGCTTGTGGTGGTCTCTGATTGCAAGTATTGCTTGCTGTAATGAACTGCAGCAAGGAGAATTCAGCAAGTATGTCACACAGTGACGAGGATTGGGATAGTAGACAGGAGTCCTCTCAAGATGGACAATCTTTGTTTGAGGGAGTTTCTCTTGATGATGATCAGAATGCTGATAGGCAGCCTTATGGACCTTGCCGTTGATTTGACAGCCATAGCTAAGCCAGATGGACAGGGTGCTCCATTGCAACAGTTCATTCATAGTCCTAGTGTTGATTTACATGGCCAAGGAAATGGTTTTCAGCATGCAAATCAGGGACAGCAAGTCATTCCACACCCCACAATGCATCCAAGATATTTTGGTGGGCTTACGATGCACACCATGGCACCACCCATGGCACCACCCACACACACTACTTATGATGATACATGATCACAACCTTTTACCATAGTACTCTGCATGCCTCTCCACCTTATTACTTACTCACATACATCGACTACAACGATTCCTAGAGGATCGAGCTGCCGTGATCACTTGCTCTCTCCATGAAGCTGCCCTACACATTTTCCACACACCATCTGTTCCACTGTCTCTGCCTAAGGGGGTATGGCTCTTATACTACAGGGGTACGCAGGCATGGCTCTTGTGCTACAGGGGAACGCATGCACGGCTCTTGTGCTACATGGGGACGTAGGCTACTGTGGTTAGCCCTATTTTCGTCCATAGCTTTTGTAGTTGAGGGTGACCAAAGGTGTTGGTATGCAGGTACATGTAAATGGTTTGAGAGTATGGGGCTCCACATCGATAGATTATTGCCCTTTCAATACATCATGACGGCCCCCTCTGTCCCGCTCACATGTCACGAGGTGAACCAGGTTATCTGGAAGGATCTCTTGCAGCTACCCCGGACCTAGTTGGCACCTAGTGAGCCTCCTTTGGAGCTCAGCTTATACAGAGACCACTGCTCGTGGATTTCAGTAGAGGGCTTCATTGATCCACTAGGATACACATGGATCCATGTTCTCTACTCCTTGGGGATATCGATCGGGTAGTTGCGTGTCTGATCGCACCGACTTCGATTTGAGAGTGGACTCACTGAGGGCATATGCAGAGCAAGTCGCATCTGCAATTTATGTGATCGGTAGGAGATCGCATCTGCAATTTACGTGATCAGTAGGAGATCAAGTCTTGGAAGACTTCACTTTCAGATGTCCTTTATTCTATGAGATTCAAGGTCGGTATTACTGTCTCTTCATCTAGTGTCTTGTCCTACCTAGATTAGAGATGCATGGCGACTTTCATCCATGAGGCCGTTTGATACAGGGAGCATTTGCTCATGACACATGGGCTAGATCAGGGTGTACAGCTAGACTTCAATTAGAGCGTGATCATTGAGAGTTTCCTACTATATAGCACAGACTACCAAGACTCGGGTGGCAAATCCGAGGATCAGAGCATGATCATTATGGGTTTTCCCTGCGATATAGCACAAACCAGCAAGACTCAAGTGGCAAATCCGAGGATCAGAGTGAGAGAGACATCAAACTCGCTAGCGGGTTGAGGCATAGATCAGATTAGGGAACCTTCTTCCCATGCTCAGTAGATCAAGGCATAGATCAGACTAGGGGATCTTCCTTCCATGCTCACCAGATTAGAGGCACAGCTGGCGGGAGAGACAGTGGTACTTCTTCGATAAAGGGCCATAGCTAGGAGACCATAGCGGATTGGACAGACCGACAGAGCTGTCAACGTTCTATCACAGGCTTTATGCCACCACAACCTCATACATCATCAACCCCCCTTAGGCTTGACATCCCAGCCAGCTTGCAGATGACATCTTTTCCAAGAGCTTGGAGATTTCTCTTTGTATATTGGTATCTTTATGATTATGGCTGTTTTGTATTCATCGTGGTTTGTTGATACCCACTTAGAGGTTCCACTCTTTCAGCTCATTGTTTCAAGTTCTTTCAATCTCATTGACCCTTAAGTCTTTCAAGGGCTTTTAATAAACTTTCTTTCTTTCTGTCTGTCATCTTTCCCCTGTATCTCTTGCATGCCTATAGTGTTATTTGCGACACACAATCTAGATTGTAAGTGAGCGGGTTGATATTGGAAAATTGAGAGTTAGTTTATTCAACAGATACCAAAGAGCTTAATGATCAATGATGACAATATCTGACTGCACCATAGATAACGTTGGTACGGCATAGACAATCGCTAGACCCTCCCATCCCGATGGTACTCTAGTTCTGTTCAATTGTCTGCTTGCGAAGTACACTGGTAAATCCGCCTTCTGCTCTTCATTGATTGGGCCAATGGCCAAGCTGCTAATTCAAATGAAAATGGAAAATGATGGAGCTGCAAAGCTAGACGTTAATGGAGCGGCAGGGCGTTGATGGAGCAGACGAGTTGGGCACGCTGGTGGAGAGATAGAAAGGAAGGAAGAAGGTTTATTAATGTCTACGAAAGGCTGAAGGGTTTATGAGACAGAAAAGATTCCAGATACAATGAAAGCCAAGGGGTGGAACCACTAAAGACGGACACCGATACCTGGTGTCTAAAACAATAAAATAAACACATTGCATTGCAATGATGAGATGCCCTTGGCTGTGGGTCGCCAAATTAGCTATCAATCTGGGTGATTGTACTTGTTTATGTTGTCTGTGGGACAGCATCCATCTGTCACTTGAGGATAGACAAGATGAACTCGTCTGGACACTGGCTTTGGATCTGGTGAGGACTGGTGTCGTCGAGGAAGAAAATCAGTGATGGAGCACTGCTGTTCATCAGCATACTCGACAGTCCGGGTCCCTCCCTCCTCTGTACCCTCTGAGAGGAAGCTTGTCTTCAGAAAAGTGCCACTGCCACTCACATGGTCTGCCTTCTTGCATCAAAAAGTAGAGAGGAGGTATCTGTGGTCCTCATTTTGATTGTCCACCCGAGGTCGAGTGTGTCGAGTCATGCACTTTGGATCTCTGTTATGTCTAGTCCCTTGCTTCCCCTGGCTGTGTTTTCTAGTAGACTCTAACAGTCCATCCTATGCTCTCCTCTGCATTGTATGAGCTGATCTCTTTGTCTTTGGGACTTGAGGAGGAAAACAGCCAGATGTTGCTGATCAAGGTGTGCCAGAAACTCTCTGAGTGGGCCAAAACTGCTGCTCTGAAAGACAGTGATGCCATCTCTAGATCTCATAGTACACAACGCATTTGGATGTAAAAAAACCCTCAGTCTTAGTTTCGTGAACATCTCATAAAGTGCAGGTTTGTGTCTCATGTGGGGTGCTCTCTAGCCATCCTGTCTGAGCTTGCAGGCAGCCGACGGTGTGGTAACCCCTTCATTAAGATCCATAAGCAATGATATCTATAGAAGCTGAGTTTAATCAACAACTCAGTAGTTGCTAACCAAGTCCTATATGTGTGGATCCTCTGCTTGCTATGGATTATTCCGAGCAAGAAGCAGAACTTGGAAGTCCCTCTCTGCAGGAACAACAAACTAGACAGTGAAACTCTTGTTTGGTCTTTGTCCTAGTCGGAAGATGTTGCTTGGTTCCAAGTCTGAGACGACATCGGAGTGGCCTTACACTCATCATTGTACCAGCTATTGCAGGGGACCAATCCAATCGGAGGTGGGCAGGTAGATCTGGTGGTGTGAGGGAAAGATTAGGGAGTGGCATCATGTAGGGAATGGGTGATAAGGGCGGCTCTATTCTCTGGTAATGATATATCATCAAGGTCATCAAGCATAGTGGAAAGTCGGGCTGTAGAAGCGAGGTCTCGTTTGTGATCAAAGTGGATCTCGTGGAAAGTGCTATAGGTGGGGTGGAATGTGCTCAATGTAGATAGACATTTTGATGCTACGATGAAGCTTCGCCTCCTTCAATCTACAGTGTCTTGATCAATCCGAGCTTTGTTGGGCAGTAGTGGATCTTGTTTCCTAAGCATTTACTGCAGTTTTTTTAATCAAAACTAAGACATCTACAAGAATGGCATGATTAAGTGATAGCAGCGATATAAATTGTGCAGATTGGTTGCTGCCTGTATTTTTGTCTGAGCGACATATTGTCTACAAGATCTAGCTCTAGTCAAGTGATTTTACTTCCTTGCTCAAGATTGAAGCCTCTAGGCATGTAACATTTAGTGCTTTCTTCAAATTCATGTAGCCTCATTCTAATTTTGTACACTCATTTAGGCATTTTGCCTTCTTTGGGCATAATTGCTTGAATTTGAGCCTCTTCTTTGCATTCGGTGACTCTCCGATCGGCACATTGAGAGTCATGATGTGATTACCCTTGGTAGTTGCTCCTATGGCCTTCATCGACACATCATTCGAGGGCATCCTTGCTTGGTTCTTCACCGACATACCTCTTCGCATTGGGATGTGCACACTCTTGTGCGGTAGCTATTGTGGGCTCATGGGTTCTCTACCCTTGCTATGCATAAAAGGAATGAAATCTTTTATATTTTTTTATATGTTTGAGTTAAAGGTTCTCTGCCTTAAGTAGTCCCTCTAAAAAGAATGTTTGAAGAGTTAATAAAGGTCCTCTGCCTTGGATAGTCCTCCTAAAATGATGTATTTTCTCTTATATGTTTGGTGTGTGACTCCATGTTCCTAGTTAGTCCCTAGAGTCAAGAGGGGGATGTACTGTGGGAGCCATGTATTGGCATGGATAGGGTCTAGTTATCAGGCCTGGCATATGAGTTCCAGGATGTTGGTGCATTAGGATGTTGGTGCATTGGTCTTCTAGACCTTTGAGTTGTTCATGCATCCATGTTGAGACCTGAGCCTCCGAGTCATGTTTGGGATGTAAAGCAATGTATGATGTGAGTACTCAGTGTGTCAAGGAAGCGTAGGGGCAACTTGAAGGAGTGATGAGGAGGACAAGGAAGGCTAGAGGTAAGCTGAGGGAGAAATGAGGCTTGGGGGAGAAGGGGGGGTGGGGGGGGTCAAGCAGGGAGAGTATGCATTTCAAGGATGGTTCTCTAAGTGTAGTAATTTAAAGATTTAATTATCTTGTTTTGGTGTTTTTGGCAAGGAAGGGTATGGACTATAAGTTTTCAAACGAGCTTTATTAGCAACATGTGAGCTAAGTTTTTGAAAAGATGCATGAATTCCTGAAGCATTCTCTATGTATCCAAGTGAGAACTCAGCCACATTGTTTATAAATGGAATTTGCTTCTTGTCATGGTCTCTCTATGTATGCTTTCTGTATATATCTCTGTAAGCTAAAGCTTTTATACTGAACTCTTCCAATTGTCATGGTCATTTTTCATGTCAAATATTTGAAGTGCCAGAAAGCGACTTGATATTGTGTCTGTATTCTTTACCAGATGTCTCAAAATCTGCCATGTACAGTCGAATACAAATGGCAATGGCAAGAAAGATAAAAAATGGAGCAAGAAAAATTGTTCTTGAACAAGCAGAAGCAGCCCGAGTTGCTGCGTTTTCTGCGCTTCGGGCTCTCGGTGTAGAGGTTCCAGCTTCACTATCACAGCCACTGACACTTGGTGACGATTTGATTCAGAAGCAAATGGACGTAGGTGTGATCCCTGGAAAGGCTGATCGAGTCCTAGCTGGTTCTGAGGATGTTGTACCGCCCAATAATCATGCCAGAACACCAAAAAAAAAAGACACAGAAAAACCTTCAAAGCCCTCAGTTCCTGCTGGGGAAACCTTTCTTGAAATTGGTGATTGTGCTGTGAATGACAGACCTGTTCTCTCAGAACTTAAAATGTCTGAGCTACAGGGAATGTTTTTGATTAGTGATGGCGACAGATTGAGCAAGGGTCCTGTAGATGTAGATAAGTTAAGTGGTGGCTTTGATGAATTTTTATGTCTGTGGCAGGAAGAAAGAGAATTTTTCTTTGATTTGCACTTTATTGCCTCTGGTAGGGAGACCGGCTGTCCTGAATTTGATATCAGAGGCTTAGCTATTTGTTGGGTAGGTTCTCCAATTTATTATGTTAGCTTCCATATAGAATCAAAAGATGCCTCTTCAAGATGTAATGTCATTGAAGAGAATCATGGAAATGAAAAGGCTATACAGAGGCAGGATGAAATGGTTTGTAATGCAGCAAAACAAAGGTGGATGAAGGTAGGAATGATGTTTTGTAAAAAGGGTGTACTGAAAGTGACCTGGAATTGGCAAAACCAAATCAACGCATTCAAGTACCCATCGGCTCATTTGGCTGCACCAAGCCAACTTGAGGAGGTCACTGCGGGCATGTTTAATATGCACAATACTAACAGCCAGTTAATTCGTCTTCCTGGAATTGCATTGATGCACCCCCCTGTTGACATTTGTCTCGCAGCTTGGCTCCTTTGGCCAGATGAAGAGAGTGTGCATAACCTCAGCCTGGAGCAGGTAGTCCTGAACATCAATTATTCACTTGTATCTATTTTCAGTTTTTTTTGATGCATTTGATTTTACAAACTGACCATGATAACAGAGAACAATGAACTTGATGTTACTGGGTCGTGGTATGGGGCATCAATCAAATCCGTGGACTGAAGTGCTTTAAGATTTTGGTAACTGTGTGATCTTCCAGGAGGTTAAGAAGAGGCTCCCAGGTGTTATAGCAGCCAGATCAAATAGAGAGGGCAGATGGATAAACCAAATGGGAAGGGTTGCTCACAATGGGTGCTGTCGACGTGCTGCTCAGATTAGAGCACTTCATTCAGTAATCTGGAAGCTGATAACATCTGAAGGTCTGGAGCAACCACTTTTGAAGCAGGAGATGCCTTTGGTAAGAGAAATTTAAGGCTTTTTGGACAGTTCATCTTTTGATTATGATGGCAGTTTGGAATATATATCTTAATCGCATTACAAATTTTCATGAAGGCCATATATATATCACACCTTAGAAAAAGTAAAGTCGACAGTAGGTAGGAAAGCCAAGAAAAGCTAGGTGCTATCTTTAGGTAAGACCTGAATTAAAAACATCTATCAGGTAGAAGGGCTAACATCGGCAAGTCCCTATCCTAAAGAACTACACAATGCAACCTCATACCATACACTAAAATAAGGACAAGACTGGCCTGGCCCTACAACGTAAGAAATCATCTTCCTACTGTATCCCAATTGCCTGAAAATCTCTCAAGCATCTGTCTTATAAGCTCCATAGACTGTTTGATCTCTAATCTGAGCTATGACTTATCGTTGTGCTCAGTCCGGTTTTTTCCAACAACCAAACTACAGGAGACTGTCCTAATGAAAACACTTTGAATTAAGTTGTCTATGCATACATTGTAATGTGAATTGCACGATAAGTCATGCATATGTATTCGCTCAGATGCAATAGGAATGAATGACATAGTTCTGATGGAATGTGAAGATAACAGTGATGATGTTAGTATGTTTCATTAATAGAGAAATGACAATCTTGACTTTGACAAAAAGTACATCTTGTTATAGATATACTTTCTATGAAGAACCTAAAGTTACCAGAGGTGAGGAATGCTGAAATCCCAATGCTTGGAGTAGAAGAATGGAGTGAAGGTGAAGCTCTTCGGTGTCAACGTAGGCATTCTCACTTAGAACAGGAAGTACTCCCAGTAGGCCATTTCGGTCACATGTGGCTGCAGGGGGATACCCACGTCTTGTGAATGTAAACCTGCCATTTGTCATCTCGGATCTGATGGACCTCTTGGTGTGTTACACACAAAGCGTCGTCTAAGTATTGATGTAGGGATAGTTGAGATGTCCTGCGATTGGAAGCATTTGGTGACCCATGGATACAAACCGTGCTGGTCCCCCTTAGATGCAAGTTGCATAGACGATGATAGAGATCTCCAATGTAGTCTTTGTTCGCCCATTTCTGTCATGCTATATTGTCTGACTCATCTCTCCCTATGAATAATGCGAGAGAGTATTATGACCTAAAATCTCTCAAAGCCATTCCATAGTTCCTCTCTAAGGTGTATTGCCCAAGAAGGACATGCATATAGAGTTGGTTGACTTCATATTCACATGCTCAAGCTTGGAAGCACTGTCTCTCTAGTCTCGACAATGATGCATGTCTTCTAGTCAGGCATGCTTGTGCTTCAATTCATGGTATAGGGATGTGAAATATACATAGGATCATACTATCTCAACCGGTTTTCTTGTGATGGTGAAACCCTCATGCTGAAGATGATCGAAGATGCCTTGGCGATGTTCCTCATCGCAGCCAAAGGGAGCTGATTCGTAATCAGCTCCACATTCAGGTGTCACTAGGGGTCCTAATTATATCCTCTTTATCCATTCAGGTGTCACCAGGGGTCTCCATTATATCCTCTTTATCCAAGAATACAAGTTGGATAGTAAAGATTGTGTGAAGTTAGGCAAATTGGTTTCCACTCACACTTTTTGGTTTCCTTCTTGGGTGGAACTTGCATTCAGTTTCAGATTCATTTCTCCCCCTTTTGATTGGACATGGCATCTTCACATCCTCTAGAGCACAATGGATTTGACTTCTTATTATTGGACGTAGGCCTTCTCAACCTTTACATCCCTAATAATAGAGGGGAATGTGTCCTTTGGTAGAAGGAATTGCTTTCCTGGGCCCCAATTGAACATGGCGGAGTCGCCTTCAGACAGAAAAAGGGGAACGGAACTTAGCATCTACTCTCTTGAGAGGGTAGCTTGGAACGCTCTTCCATTCAGCAATACAGATTCTTGGACAAATGATGCTTTTCCACACTTTGCCTCCCCCCTATTTTCGTGGTTGAATAGGAGACATTAGATGCCCATCCATGCATGTGTGGATAGATTCTATGTTGATGCTTGGACACAAGATCTTCCCATTAGGTTCGATGGTTTCTTTGAGAGCCCATTTTGCCAGTATCAGGATTTCAGTTGCTTTGTATGTAGAGGAGGGCCTTATAGAGGCAGTGTTATAGAGGGTCTCTCGTATGCAGGGTGCGGTTTCTTCTCTTCACTTGTGGAGCACCCCTCTTTGGTATTAGTGATTTTTATCACTCTATTGCTAGTACCAAGAGACATGAGATTTTCACAAAGCCGGTTGGCCTTTGACAACAGATATCAACCCTATAGAGGGAAGAGTGGAAGACGCTTGCAGATGTTTGGGTTTAGGAGCGCCTTGCACTGCAAGGGCTCATCAGTAGGTTCTTTTGGATTAGAGAGTAGAGTATACCTTTCAAGCACGGGAGCTCTTTTGGATTGAGATGGAAGGCAAATTCAATAAACACCTCTTCTCTGTTAGGAAATGGAGTCAATTTGAGTGACTTTTAGTGTGTTTCTATTGAATTCTAGAGTAGTACTATACTACTTTATATCCTATAGTGCCACGTGTCACTATGGGACTTATCCCATATACACTTGACACTGAGAGTGTGAGTGTGCCTATCCTATAAAGGCATTGTACTTTCTCATGTCACATAATCAAGCCTCAATCCTTTCTTGGTCATGTAAGTACTTTTCTTTGGTTGTACATTTCTTTCTAGCATTCATTCATTTCTTTATGTTTGCCTAGTCATGCTTTTCTACTTTCCTTTCCATTCCATGTCTTGCATCTTCATATGGTATCAGAATTAGGCTAACTTCCAAGAGGTTGAGGACCGAGGTAAGAGGTTGAGGACATTGAAGCCTCTCTCCCTCATTCCCCTTGGAGGGCTGCTTTCTCTATTCCACTTTGAGCTCAAGTCCTTCTCCACCCGAGCCTCACCAACAATGGCTTCATCAAGCAAAGAAGGTGACTGTTTAGTTCGTGATGACTGAAGCTCGTGCTGCTCCATTGTCTCTACTCAGTCTGCTCCATTGCCTCTGCTCAGCTTGTTTCATTCCCCTCTGTTCTGCCCACCATCCTGCAGCTTCTCTGCCCGCCATTCCACACTGCTCAGCCTGCTTCATTTCACACTGCTCAGCCCGTTCAATTTTCTCTGTTCTGCCCACCATTCTGCCGTCTGATCTGCCCGCCATTCTGCCGCCTCTCTGCCTGCCATTACACCAGCAGCAACTCCGTCTACTGTCAGCTGCCCGTCACCCGTTCTATAGCAAACATTCGTCTACTATCAGCTGCACGTCGCCCGTTCTATAGCAGCAAACATTCGAGCTCTTCTAGCTGTCCTATAGAGCTACCCACCATTCACAAGCTTGCATATTCATAATGGGCTCACTATTTGCAAGTTCCTTGCTAGTGGACAAGTTCACGGGGGAAGGATTCCCCACATGGCAAATGAAGGGCCAAATCCTTCTCATGAAGGAGAATGTTTAGGATGACATTGAAGATGATGAAGATACTGCTACATCAACGGAGTCTCCAACACGCAAGATTTGGACGCAACACAACTCGAGAGCCATCGCAATCATCGGGCTTTGCCTAGATGATTCTTTGATTCATCACATCGACTTCAAGCCAACGGCCAAGGAGATTTGGGCACGCCTCGAGAATATATTTGGTAAACAAAATCACCAACTCCAAGGTTTTTTTGAAAATGCAATTTTATAAGTTGAAAATGGAAGAGTGCAATACCTTGAGTGCACATATAGCAAAAATTCAATCTTTAGTTCAACAACTCTCCAACTTGAAGTGTCCCCCGGATGACGAGGACAAAATGGCTATCCTCATGGCGAGTATGGAAGGGATCTCTTGCTTTGAGAATGCCCTTGAAGTACTTCGAATTGCATTGACTACCTTCGAAGATATATTGTCTCTTCTTCTTGAAAAGGATCGCCGCAACAAAGAATCTCCATCATACTCATCGGATACTACACAGGATCTTGCCTCCACTAGCAAATGGAGACCTAGGCCATCGCCTCCACCAACACGAGAAAAGACATTCAAACCGTTCAAGTGCACATATTGCAACAAGCTTGGTCATACGGAGGACAGGTGCTTCTAGAAGCTTGCCCAACAACAATCGAAGGATCATGCCAGTTGGGTGGCGTTTGCCACTAGTGATGCAGCAGACGAAGATGACCATCCGACATAGGATCATGCTCTAAGTGCTCAAATCTGACATGTCTGTCTCCAACATCTAGAGGATGATGGAGATGATGATTCATTTGCTTTCTGAGCATGATGTGTGTGGGTACTTTGCCCTAGGGGTGTTTCCCAAAAATGAATAATGTGTGTTGAGTCAATAAAGGTACTCTGCCTTGGATAGTTCTCCTAAAATGATGTATTTCTTTTCTATTTTGGTGTGTGGCTCCATTTTCCTCATTAGTCTTTGGAGCCAGGAGGGGATGTACTGTGGGAGCCATATGTTCTGGCTTTGATAGGTCTAGTTGTTGGTGCATTGGTCTCCTAGACCTTTGAGTTGATCATGCATCCATGCATGATGAGCCTCTGAGCCATGCTAGATGAGTTTTTTTTAATGTTATCACTAGCCTCTAAGTCATGCTCACTTGCCTCTGAGATTGTGTGGAAGCCATGTATAGTTCTAGACCGGCATGCACAGTTTTGATGACCGTCATTATCATGACTTTGGTTCCATACCTATAGTCCCTCACCTTTTCTCCATGGGGTGGTGTTAGGAAATGGAGTCAATTTGAGTGACTTTTAGTGTGTTTCTATTGAGTTCTAGAGCAGTACTATACTACTTTATATCCTTTAGTGCCACGTGTCACTATGGGACTTATCCCATATACACTTGATACTAAGAGTGTGAGTGTGCCTATCCTATAAAGACATTGTACTTTCTCATGTCACATAATCAAGCCTGAATCCTTTCTTGGTCATGTAAGTACTTTTCTTTGGTTGTACATTTCTTTCTAGCATTTGTTATGCTCTAGCCGAGATAGCATGACCTCGGAAAGATCGGTGGGCATTTTCTCTTAGATGACCGACTTTTGTAATATTTAATGTGCTGTCGGTTTAGTTAAAAGACTATATCTATGGACTGAACGACAAAATTAAAATAGAAGTTCGGGCTAAATATGTGACTATATTAGATGAATCTATTGCAATAGCCCTGAACTATGAGGATGCCAGAGGCAGATCTAGTGGATTTGTGCAGGCAGGGACTCAGTATGAGTACCCGAGAAAAGGGGGATTTCAAAGGAAATGGACTTTAAAGGCAAGTGTCTCGCAGCCAAGTGGCCAAACCAAGCAGGTGAAGCCGGTTGAGGGACCAGCAAAAATAAGTACCACCGTTGGGGTGAAAAGGAAAATAACTCCAATGGCAGCCCGGGCTTGGTCAAAGTCCTCGTTGACCCCTGAACAAAAAGAGAAAGCTAGAAAAGAAGGATTGTGCTTCGGCTGCCTTCAACGACATCAGTGGAAAGATTGTCCACTGAATAAAGACCGTGGCACGGCCAATATGATAATATCTGAATGCGACGCAGAAATGCGGGAGAGTCTCAATGCGGAACATATGCAGATGCAATTGGCAGGACCTTCTCAAAGGTTAGTACCTGTGTTGTTAAGTGTGTCTGTTACTAAGTTAGTAAGCGGTGCATCTGATAACATCCTTTCCAAGCCCGCAGCAACGGGGTATACGGTTTTTGATGAGCTGAGTTGATTAAAATGAAAGGGCAAGTAGCCAGTCATGATGTGATTGTGTTGTTTGACTCAGCGTCAACACACAATGTAATCAACTCGAAGCTTATTAAGAGGCTCAAGTTGAAAACCAGTCCGTTTGACTATGCTTATACGGTGAGGATGGCGGACGGAAGTTCAACTGAAGTATGGGACCAAAGGGTTACCCAGTTGGAACTTCGAATTCAGGACTATGTTGAGAAGCTGGACTTTGAACTGACCAGACTTGCTCATGCAGATATAGCCCTAGGCATGGCTTGGCATTTTCGAAAAAATCCAGCCATTGATTGGAAGAAGCATATTTACCAGTTCAAGATGAACGGGGTAGAATATGTTTTGCGAGGTGAAAAGGATTTACCTCGAGGACCACTGATTTCAGCCATGGAAATTCGGAGGACTCCGAAAGAGTTTCTGTGTCTGTGTATAGCATCGGTAGAGTCGATTGATGATGCATTGACTAGCACTGAGGCTACCCAAGATGGGAAGATGGCCGAGTTGGCTAAAGAAATATCAGAGAAGTTCTTTGAATGTTTTAGGAATGAACTACCTTATGGGTTACCTCCAGAGCGGAAAGTTCAGCATAAGATTGAACTGATCCCGGGGGCAGAACCTGTAAATAGACCTCCCTATAGAATGCGTTTTACTGAAGAGGCGGAGGTGCGTAGGCAACTGGAAGAATACCTCAAGTTGGGGCAGATTCAACCAAGTTTCTCACCTTTTGCTTCGCCAGTGATATTAAAGAAGAAAAAGGATGATACGTTTCGCCTCTGTATAGATTACAGAGCATTGAATAATATCACTGTTAAGCACAGGTATCCGACGGCTCGGATTGATGATTTGCTAGATGCATTGCATGGAGCTGTGATTTTTAGCAAGATAGATCTTAAGTGTGGCTACCATCAGATCCAGATTAGAGCTAAGGATGTGCATAAAACCGCTTTCAGAAGCAGGTTTGGTCATTATGAGTTTTTGGTAATGCCCTTTGGACCTACCAATGCTCCAGCGACATTCATCATGCTTATGAACGATTTACTACGTCCGTATATCGGAAAGTTTGTAGTACATTTTATTGACGATATCCTGATATTCAGTAAAAGTATTACTGAGCATCGTGAACACTTAAGAGCAGTGTTCAGTACTTTGAGGAAAGCAAGTCTTTATGTAAATAAAAAGAAAACTATAATGTGTATGGTTAGGCTTGAATATTAAGGGTTCATAATTACTCCACAGGGGGTAGAAATGGATCCGAAGAAAGTGGCTGCGATACTAACTTGGCCAATCCCTCAGAGTCTGACCGCGTGTTGCGATCATTCTTGGGATTTGTCCAGTTTTATAGAAGGCATATCAAAGGATATTCCAAAATAGTATCACCATTGACTGATCTGACCTCAGATAAAGTACCTTTTATTTGGGGACAGAATCAACAAGAAAGTTTTAACACCATAAAACAAGCTATGGTCTCAGGACCGGTGTTAAAAATAGTTGATCCCTAGAAACCGTTGTTCCTAGAAACCGATGCAAGTGGCATTGCGGTAGGAGCAGTTCTCCTTCAAGAGGGAAGGGTAGTAGCCTTTGAAAGCAAGAAGCTTTCTCCCTCTCAAAGGAATTGGCCAACTCATGAATTAGAGTTGTATGCTGTTATTCATGCTTTGAAAACATGGAGGCATTATTTGTATGGTTCAGAGTTTTATGTGGATGTGGATCATGATACTCTGAAACATTTTTCTAAACAGCCTGACTTGAGGGGCCGCCAAGCTAGGTGGGCAGAGCTGATGCAGGAGTTTAATTTAACGATTCGGTACCGAAGAGGAAAAGATAACAAGGTTGCTGATGCGTTGTCTTGCATTATGCACAACCTGAGTTTCACGGTATTAGAGAGTGCTCTAATGACCGAGATTAGAGAAACTCAAAAAGTGGACGAGTTTGTCCAGAGCTTATGGCCTAAGGCTCATGTGTTAAAACCCGGGGAAAATGAAAAGGATGACCTGGCATCCAAAAAAGGCCAAACATATGAAAGATATACCATAAGGGATGGTATGCTAGTTAGAAATGGCAAGGTTATAGTACCTAGTCAGAATGATCTCAGGCAGAGAGTCATTCGACAGTGCCATGATAGCCCATGTGCGGGACATCCAAGGGTCGAGAAGACATGATCTCGTGAAGCGAGATTTCTTTTGGCCAAAGATGAAAAAGCATATTCATGAATATGTGACACGGTGTTTCTTGTGTCAGGTAAGTAAGGCCGAGCGGGTAAAGCCACCCGGACTTTTACAGCCCTTGGAAGTAGCACTAAGTAAGTGGGAGAGCATTTCCATGGACTTTATTGTAGGGCTGCCTACGACACAAGGAGGGTATGATTCTATCCTTGTGGTGGTTGATCGTCTAACCAAGATGGCTCACTTCATTCCGACTAGAGAGTCTGTTAGTGCCCCGCAAGTTGCGGATTTGTTCATTAGACATATATTTCGTCTGCATGGATTGCCTAGAGCCATAGTGTCAGACAGAGATGTCAGATTTATCGATCATTTTTGGACATCGGTATTTGAGACACTAAGGACTGAGTTCGGAATGAGTAGTGGGGATCATCTTGAGACGGATGGTCAGACGGAGAGAGTCAACCAGACTTTAGAGGATATGCTGAGGGCATATGTCTCATTGAGGCAACATACATGGGACAAGTGGTTGCCATTGTTGGAGTTTGCCTACAATGATAGAAAACATTCCTCTACTGGGTTCAGTCCGTTTGAGCTGAACTATGGTTACAGACTAGCAAATGCAACTATAGTTGGAGTACCTCAGAAAGTGCCTAGTGCCGCGAACTTTGTGGTTCAGATGCGGAAGATGCTAGCACTTGCGAGAGCTAATATCCGCCAAGCTATGGATAGAGCCAAGGTGTATGCGGATGAAAACCGGTCTATAAGAGTATTTAAGGAAGGAGAAAAAGTTTTTCTCAGAGTTTCTTCGCACTCGAAGTCGTTGACTTCAGGAGAGTGTGCTAAGTTATCACCTCGATACTGTGGGCCGTGGTTAATTCTAAAAAGAATAGGCAAGGTAGCCAATAAATTAGAATTACCACCGGGGTGTAAGGTGCACCTAGTGTTTCATGTTTCTCGTTTAAAGAAATTTTTGCATATTGGTGACTCACTAATCGAAGGTGTGGTTTTGTTTCAGGAGATAAAGGATAATGCAAGACGCCAACCAACAAGAATCCTGGACCGAGGAACAATGCAAATACGAAATCGGAAGATACCCACGGTGTTGGTTGCATGGCATGGTCAGCCTCTATCAGAAGCTACCTGGGAATCCGTATACCAGTTACGGAGAGTGTTCCCAGATTTCATCATCGAGGATGCTGATGCTTGAAGAGGGAAGGAATGTTATGCTCTAGCCGAGATAACATGACCTTGGAAAGATCGGTGGGCATTTTCTCTTAGATGACCGACTTCTGTAATATTTAATGTGCGTAAATAAAATGGTCAAGAGAAGTAACTGCCAAGGTCCTAGGTGAGGGTGAAATGGCATTGACTAGGTGGTTCTGAGTGCTAAGGCCTAGGTGCACCTAAATATGTAATAAAAATGATGACATGTGGCAAAAGGGAACCATCTAGGGAGTTGTGGGTCTTGTGGATAGGCATGAGGAAAAGAAAATACGTATCTGTTGAAAAACTTGCGATCCATGAGAGCAAGGGAGGGAGGAATAACGATATGCCATCGCCCGTGATAATCGAGATAATTGAATTAGCTTAGGTCTGTTTCAGCATTCATTCATTTCTTTATGTTTGCCTAGTCATGCTTTTCTACTTTCCTTTCCATTCCCTGTCTTGCATCTTCATTCTCTACTACTCTTGGCCCAAGACATGGTAGACATGGTTTCTTAGCTACTTGACTATGAAAGGGTTTTACAAGCAGATCTTGATGCTGTTTTACGTATTGCTTGTGATTTTGATGTCTCCCTTCTTTTTTCAGATCCTTAACACACAATGCTAGACATAGAGTTTGACAAGCTATTCCAGCATTAGTGAAACCAGATATGAGAGTCTTACTTGATGTACCTTTGACCAATTTGGAGTTTAAGACTGCACTTTTAGCCCTTCATAAGGGCAATTGTCTGAGCTTAGTTAGATTGACATCCTTCTTCATTGGGACATGATTTGCGACCACGTTACTTCAGCCCTGCAGGGCGTTTGGGACTCTGGTGCTATGCTTGATTCAATTACGATGGGTCTTACCCATCTTATCCCAAAGAAATTTAGTTGCCCAATGTCTTTTTGCAAGAAGAAAAAAAAACAAGGGCTACGAGGTTAGCATGCGTATCTCTCTTTCACAGCAATTTGCTCCTATGTTGGAGAGTATCAAGAATCTCCTCCTTTGGAGTTCAGCTAGCCTTGATCTTGAATCCGGAGTGGTAGTTATTAACCAGATATTCCTGGCCACAAGTTGGTGTATTTGTTCTTGTTGGTGCCACTCTAGGGATCATGTTATTGAGCTGAAAAGGCCGATAAGGAATTTCGTCGGAGACTTTGATTCTCCCCACATGTGATTGCTCAAGATTTGCAATGCAGGCCCTTGCTCTGCAAGTTTGTGGTCAGGGTTCTTTTTCCAGAACAGGAGCCTTGGAAAGTTTTCGTGATTCATTGTATATTGTCCTGTTGTGGCACTTTGGGTGGTGATTGGATGGGTAGTACGATGTGGATCTTTACCACGGTGCATCTTAGGGTTCATTTCTTCCCTCTAATGGCTGCCATCCTGAAGGATTAATCTTTGGAGAATCCCTCCCATTCTATGAAATAAAGTGATGGGAAGCTTGCCATGTGGAATGACATTGTGCGTGATAATCATGGCAGACTTCTTGGTACTTCTAGTTACATGTAGTGGTCCAAATGGGATAGAGGACCTGCTTCCTTTGTGAGCCCTTGGAAGGAATTTAAAAAGCTTCCGGATGATCGCAACTTCAATTGGTAAGTCACTTCAGAGGAAATGAAAGAAGAATTGAACAAATTGATGCAGCCTTACCCTTGGATTAGGTTTTCATAAATGGCAGGCCTTGGCATCGATCTATTTGGCTTTGGGCTTGTACGAGGTAAGGTGTCCCACTCTAGATCCTAGGGCTTTCAGGAGGCTCACATGGGGATACCAATGGGTCTTGATGTTCAATCTGGGGGCCGATTATATAGGTCCAGGGATGAGGATATCCTTGTGGACGTTGATTTTGAGCATGTCAAAATTTTGGTTCCTGTGAAGCAGTGTTTTCTGACTTCAGGTTGGCATCTAGACTCAAGCCTAAATCTCATTCCCCTGGGTTATGGAGGATTTGGCTTCATGGAGGTATTTCCATAAAGTATTTACAGCAGGACTTTGGGGATTGGGAGTGGATTGATGCAGGGAACCATGTGAAGAGCCTGCCTTTCTTTCACTCCTCGGTTAGCAATGAGAAGAGGTTTCAGCTCAGCTTTAGGATCTAGAAGCCCACGAGAGCTCCTCATTTGGAAAATTTGCAGATTCTATAGACTTGCAGAAATCTTTTTGAGGATGACTTTGGAAGACCCTTAGGAATAGAAAAAACACTACTTTTTTTTTGGATCAGCCCCTACTTGCCCTCGCTGCCTCTTTTGGTGGGGAGTCCATTTAACATCGTTTCTAGGATTCCAGATAGGCAAAGACTGGAAGGGATTGCTATACTTTTGAGTACGGTTAGCAATGAGAAGAGGTTTCAGCTCGATCTGGAAGCCCACGAGAGCTCCTCATTTGGAAAATTTGTAGATTCTATAGACTTGCGGAAATCTTTTGGGGGATGACTCTGGAAGACCCTTAGGAATAGAAAAATCACTACTTTTTTTTGTCCAGGTTTGGATCAGCCCTTTCTTGCCCTCGCTGCCTTTTTTGCTGAGGAGTCCATTCAACATTGTTTATGGGATTGCAGATAGGCAAAGACTCGAAGGGATTGCTAGACTTTTGAGTACGCCCCCTCCCGTCCCTCCCCCCTTTTCCAACCCCCCCACCAATCTAGGGCTTTGTGGCTTGGCTCTCTCTTTTTGGGGCCTCAAATATTTTATGAGAGGCATGGCTCCTCTTTGGGCTCTTTCTATTTGGTGACAGTCATGCTCTCTCAGTGATGTCTCCCATTTTTATTACAGACCACATGTCATGCCTCGGTGGATACTTCTCGGGAGAATTTAGTAAGCATTTCAGCGTGGCACAAATGGAGATGTAGATGCATAGAGGCACTTGATAGCTCCTAGGTCCACCCTTCTCACACTTTGGCCATTATTTGGATAGACACTGTACACACTATCATGGCCATTTGGTTGAGCATGCAGGGGTCTTCCTGGGAGGCTTTTGCCAGGAGGATTATTTTGCTCTGGGAGTGGAGTGGCTCCCCTTTTTTCTTAGAGTCTGGCACACGTTTGAGATGGCATTTTCAGCCTCAACCTTGATGCTTTACTAGCTCTTCTTGATGAGCAGGATATTTACCCACTCAGTTGTTCATGCTATTTGAGATGGCACTTTCAGCCTCAACCTTGGTGCCTTACTAGCTTTTCTTGATGAAGAGGTTATTTAATCACTTGGGGTCTTTTGTTTTTCATGCTATGCATGATGTACTTTTGCCATGAGCATCGCTCTTGGGGCTGTTATCATACATAATAGAACTCTTTTCATTGAAAAAAAAACAGAATAGTTATTTAAGAAGTCATTTGAGTGTTATAGAAAAGGGGAAATTTTTAATCGCAATCATGTGGCAATGTCAACATACAAATTCAGTAGTAAAGGCATGTCATTGGACATTTTTAAGATGTCAGATATGATATGTTTGGGGATATTCTGATGTACTGCTAACATCTAAGTTCTTTGATAGGATATTGAAGCATGAACATGTGGGAATTTCCTGAAGCATTGAATAAACTAAATGACCTGTACTGCAGCTTGGATCTTTTCCAAACAATATGGGTTAACATTGGCTTTTCCTCATACTGTATGGATTAGGAGTTTGAATGTCAGAACATACTTTTGCAGTAAATCAGTAGCATTTTCAGCTTGTAGAAAAGAATTTCACATGTGGACAGACCTGTATTTGCACCATGGCAGGTTTCGGTACTGGCAGATATGGAAGCTTGTGGTATAAGAGTGGACATGGAGGCTTGTAAAAATGCCCGTCAACGGTTGGAGATGAAGGTGAAGGAACTTGAGAGCAAAGCACATGAACTTGCTGGGGTTCTATTCTCTCTTTCTGTTCCTGCAGAGATCGCAACTGTGTTGTACACACATTTAAAACTTCCTGTTCCTGCTGGTAATAAAGGGAAACAACACCCTAGTACTGACAAACAGGCACTGGATGCTTTAAGGTAGCTTCATGTCCATTCTTGATGCCATTTACTGAGCTGAACCCATTTATATCTGAATTTGATATCTTTTCTGTATGCCTTATGCTTTAAATATGGGTCGTTGATGAAGGGCACATGTACAATTTGTATTATGTATGATATGTAGCATTCTTTTGTAGATTAATTTGTTGGTTTGTTTTTTAGGAATTGCCATCCCATCATTGAAGTGATCAAGGAGCATAGAACACTTTCCAAAGTACTCCACAGCACCCTTGGTTCAATACTTTCCAAGGCCAAGCCTATGGTAGTTGGGGGTGCTCAGTTTTGTGCTAGCAAATCTATCACCTACCATGTCAAGGGTCACTGGCTGCAGAGATCAACTGCAACTGGCAGACTGGCTATGGAGGAACCAAACCTGCAGGTATGACTGTTTTATGTGAGTCTTAGGAATTGCTTTCAAGTTAATTTATGGCTATTTTGACCCCAGTGAACCTTATGCACACAAGGATGCACACAAGCGAATATCCATCTCAGATAAAACAGATTGTTCTTAACGGGGCATTTCGGTTTTTGCAAAACACAATATCTTAAGCAATATTATTTTTTCTATGTAACCTTAATCATAGATAGTGTACAAGTCTTCCATTTAAACCTGTGGACAGTGTTGTGTGTCCATTTCTGTACTGAGGATGCTATCATGTGCTTGGCCTCCTTTATTTTAATGGGATTGATAGTAGCAGTGGAAAGTAATATTGGAATACTTATAGTAGTTCAATTATAGACCAGACTTGTAAATGCAGTGCCTTAGTCTCCCTTTTTTTTTTTGGGTTGTATGTGTGTGTGTGTGTGTGTGCCCTGGTAAGAATATTTCAGACTCTCCCTACGGCAATCTATCTATGATGCTTGCTATCAAGGAGATCTTCCTCAGTCATGCCTGGAAATAGTTTTTCTTTGCTTTTGATTTCCTGTTGAGGCTCTCTGCTTTTTTGAGACCCTCATGTAAATTTTGCTGATAATATGATCATGGATTTACCAAAAAAAAAAAAAAAAAGTGTGTGTGCCCTGGTGGGGGGGGGGCGGGGCTGGGGACGGCAGGCAGGACTAAGTATTGCAAACCTGCCATTTGCAAGGACTGCTTTTATTCGCTGCAATGGAGCATTCTTCAAATGCTTTTATTCATTGGAAGGCCTACGGTGATACCTCTATGACGTCCCCAGCCAGCATATACCCGACCTAATTAACATCCCCCACCCTACTAGGTCCACACTTTTTACCAAAACATGCTTGAAAGAGGCTATCAATAAGAATTACAGAATGGCAGAGACAAGGATTATAAAGGTCTTCAAGCGCAACTCTAGGATTATGGTTGGACAATACTAGTTCAGGTCCTAGTGAAGCTCTTTAGTGAGGTGTTTTGTGAAGGCTTTCCCACTACTTGGACCATCAATAAGAGGCCCCTTGTATGTGCTTGTGATACATGGAGTTTGGGGACAATATTCCCATATGCAAAGTTGTAAATAGATTATTGTTGGATATATTGAGTTGATGGAGCCCTTTCTCCTCATCCTGCCGGCTCCTTTTAGGGTGTTGAGGAGCCTTGCAAGTTGCACTGCTATGAGATAGAGGTGTGGGACCCTTTGAACTGAGTGCTCCTTGTGTTGACACGTGGCCTCTTTGGGTCGCTTATAGTTTTCGACCTCGTAGACACTTTACTCCTACTTTTTTTGATGACATTCTTGTGTTCTCAAAGTCAGAAGAGGAACATGAAAGACATCTAACCACTATGTTTCAAGAACTTAGATACAATAAGCTATTTTTTTTTTCCAAGAAAGAGACTTCTATTCAGTAAGAGAAAAAACCCGCGAGAGCAAGCTCAAAGCGGAATATATCATGAAATCATGAGGATAAATAAACCCCCTCAAAATGAGGTGGAAAACAACCAAGGCTGAGACTGAAAGTGCCAGCTCAACCCTATAAGAGTCTCAAAGAAGAAAGGAGAATCCTTCCATTCCCTGAATAAAGAAGCCCTCCTAGCTGAGGCTGCATGCATACTCGTCCATACGGCCATCAAGGTATGTATGGTGTCTGTCCAGATGTCTGTCCAGATACTATCCAATGTGTGCGAGGGATGAACCTGAGTTCCCTCCAATGCCTCTGTGCATCTGGCTCTCTAGATATGCCAGGCTGCTATGCTCGCTAGAATCTCCCAAGAGGTATCCATAGAGGCATGTACAGCTGCAAAAGGAAGTTGTGCTATCACATCCAAAGAGCAGGACTCAACTTGATGATGTCGAGTCGAAATGGCCCGAGAGGAGTCAAGTCTCACATAAAATACCTAAGGCCCTGTAAGAGAAAGCCAAGCCACTGAGCCCCATGTCATAAAGAATGGGGAGTGGGCAAAGTGACTGAAAATCCTGGCTACCTCCATCCAAATCATCCTCGTCTATCTGTAATCCCATAAACAATGCTGAATCGTCTCCAAAGCAGAGAGGCAACGAGGGCAAGTAGGGTCGGCTCCAAAGCTGGATCTCCAAAGGTTCACTGCAATCCCACCATGGATGGAAAGCCAAAAGAAAAGAGTGATCTTTCTATTCCTGTGGGATTTCCAGAGTCTCTTCCAGAAGCACCTCTACAAATCTGCAGTGATATCAAATGCCTCCCAATGAGGAATTCTGGAAGGTCTCCAACCTCTACTCGTGAGCTGGAATCTCTTGGCATTACTGACCGTGTAACGAAAGAAGGGGATGCTCTTCTCTTTGCGTCAATCCACTCCCACTCTCTAGGGTCCCACTGCCAATAAGCTATTTATCAGTGAAAATAAGAGTGAATTTCTTTCTCTTGGTCACGTCATTTCTAAGGATGGCATACGGATGGATGCTGCAAAGATCAATGCCATTCAGGAATGTCCTGAGTTTGAGATCGGTCCATGAAGTGCACAGCTTTTTAGGCTTCGTTCCTACTACAGAAGGTTCATCAGACACTTTGCTGATATTGTAGCCTCGTTACATGATTTTGACCTAGACATTTGCAGTTTTCAGATGGGGAGAGGGACAAAGAACAGCCTTTAACACTCTCAAGGAGAAGTTAACCACATAGCCTATTCTCATTGTTCTTGTTTTATACAAGCCCTTTGATGTGGACGGCGACGCTTTTGGAGAGTGTGTTGGAGCTGCTCTTCATTAAAGTGGACCTGTGGTTGTCTATGAAAGTAGGAGATTGAGAGATACCAAGAGACATATATGAGAAAGAAATGCTGGTAGTAATTCATGGTCTTACTATCTAGAAATACTATTCTTTTGGGGGCTGATTTACGGTCAAGACAGACCACCAAAGCCTCAAGTACTACTTGACCGAAACCAAGCTCTTGGAAAAGCATTTGAGATGGGCAAACTTTCTTTCCATTTTCCATTTTTAGATTGTCCATACCCTAGGAGCCCATAATAGAGTGGCGGATGCCCTTTCCAGAAGGCCCAAGTCAAATATAGCCCCATCATAGAGACCTTGAAGAGATGAAAGAGCACTATTTACAAGACCCAGACGTTGGAAAGATCATGGAGAATATCCAACAAGGCTAGTCAATCAGCCAATATTCTCTCAAGGATGAGTATCTCATGAAGGACGATCATTTGTGTGTGACTCCTTGACATGTGGATGAAAGTAATGGAGGAATCTCATTTACCAAGGGCTATTGATGCCACTTCTAGTGCCTCAAGCTCCACGGGAAAGCATAGCCATGGAATTTATCTTTGATCGACCAAGATCAAAGAAATGGAAATGATGGGATTCGGACTACTATTGACAGATGCAGTAAGCAAGCTCACTTTATTCCTGGTCAAGAAGGCCATCAGAGCAGACCACATGGCAAAGTTGTTTATGTCATAGATCTTCAGGCACCTACCACTCATTCTCAGAACCAAGGATGAAAGTTTGTGGCTGACCAGTATGCTAGAGACCTTGAGACAGCTTTCTCTCAGGTTCGGGCAGCCATAGAAAGATCGAGAGAAAAGCACAAAAGAGCAGCAGATAAGCACAGAAGGAAGATGAATCTTCAAGAAAGGGATTGGGTATTACTCAAGCTTGAGAAATCCAGACTCAGAAAGATAAAAGTGAAAGAAAAGCTCGATCCAAAGCTTTCTATTCGATGGATCACATGTCCACCCTTTTGATACCTTGGCCAATATTTGGGCTGATACCATTCACACTCCAATGGCCAGTTGGGCGAGCATGCAGGGGTCCTCCCGGGCAGCATCTGCCAGGAGGGTTATATTCCTTACAGAATGGAGGGGCTCCCCCTTCTTCTCAGAGACTACATTAGGGTTGAGGTGGCATTTTCAGCCTCAACCTTGGTTTCTCTCCAGCTCTTTTTGAGTTTTTGCTTACTGTTCCATAGTGTTTTTTTCTCATGCCCACCATGATGTATTTCCGCATCAAGCTTGCTCACGTGGGTTTTTTTCATACTCGATAGAAGTCTCTTTAATGGGAAAAAAAAAGTCACATACTAACTAGAACTACCACATCATAAGAAGACCGCTGTCCCAAGCTGCGTGAAGGTGTCATCCATGATACGCTGAGCAAGATGCAGGGATCTTTTCATCCACGCATACATGTCGCTGTAATTCATCCTGTCCGCCAAATTAATGACGTCCCCCAATTCCTCAAACATGTCAGGAAGAGCTCCCTCTTCCTCGGTTGACAGGTTTCCTGTAGGTGCCAATTTGTCCAAGTGCACAAAACATGTTGGGGCCCTGGAGATCTTGTTCTGTGCGAGGCAGTCCTGCAAGGGAATGGTGAAGATTTGAGTGAGATCCTCCTCTTCCCCACATACTGGTGAGCGTTTTTTGTGAAGGACAGATAGTAGTTGGCTGTAATCTTCATTCTGTTTTTCCACCAGGGAAATATTTGAAAGAGGGGGGCCCGATGAAGCAGCTATGTAAGCTGTGAACATATAGTTTTCATGAAGGGGTGGGCAATCCACAGATTTGGGCAGAATCCCTCCCTCAAATACCTCCTCTGATGCTGAAGTGGCCGATGGAGCATCTCCGCGAGAGGGGCTCCCACTCCCGTCTCTAGTCCTGTCTCGGCCTGGGGAGGCTGAAATGTGAAGTACACCCTGGGATGACATCTCCTGAGAAAGCCCATGGGAGTGGGAGTCGGGTCCCAGGCTAAGATTCAGGTCCAATACCTGGTCCAAAACATGGTCAGAGGTCGCCTGAACTGTGGTGATGACTGCATCGGTGAAAGTGGTAGGGGGTGAAGACGAAACAGCTGCAGTCCTGCGTAACAATACACATGTCGAGGAAGTCCCGGGTACAACAGTCGTCGTCACGGGTACAACAGGAGGTGTACCTGGTGCAATCCCTGGAGAAGCCTGGACAAGTGTGACTGATGGAGAGGCAAGTCCTGGCACGGGCACGATTGATGGAGATACAAGACATGTCACTGGTGGTAACCCTGGGGCACCGGTAACAGAATATACTGAAGAAGCTCCGGTGCAGACTTCATGAGGTGGCGCTCGCCGAGGTGTCGTCTTGAGCGAAAGAGGAGAAGAGGCAGTCCCGGGAGAAGGAACACTAGAAGTGACAGTAAACGATGTGGAAAAGGGGGTGATAGAAGGGGAGAGAGATGATGAAGGGAGGCGACTTGTGACAATGGAAGGAGGGTTGGCCTTCCACTGATGAAGTAAGAAGGTGAGGTGGGGCCCACAAGTACAGGTATATGTGCCCCGACGCTTGCGAACTGTGTTACGAAAGGCAGAGTAGAAGAGTGAGGCGAAATCATAGGGAGTGACCGAGAGAATGGAGTCTAAGGCAGAATGGATCGCCTTGGTGATGAAGAAGTGACCTGGGGCAGAGTAGAAGTGTGTGAACAAATACCTCGCTAGAAGCGCCTCTCGGCTGTTACCCTCGAGAACTTTCTTGCACTCATGTCCTATGCGATGAGTTTTACAGGTAGACAAGAAGGACAGGAATGTGGGTGAGCCGGTGTGAGGTGGCAAAAAGGGAAGTGTGGGAAGACGGAGATATGTGGATACGAGACTAGGAGTGAACATGTGACGGGAATTCAAGAATCCGAATGTGTCTGTTGCAAAGTCATAAGACTGAATGAACGCAGTACACATTTGGACATCCACCGGGGGAAGTGTGACATCATCAAACTCCACGAGAGACATGCGGGCTATCTCATCAGGTGACAAGATGCTAGACAGCTTGAGTGTGGGATCAAGGAAAGTTTTGAAAACCACCCGAATGATCGAGGAGGATGAAGCTGGGGGTGGAAGATCACAAGCCGTACTTTGTGGGGCCAAATCACCGTCACCGTTACTGTGACCACTGTGCCCACTGGATGCCTTGGATGGTGTTTTGATTGTACCTGTGGGGGGCAGATAGTTAGAGCCTCCATGATCTGAATCAGAGGAACTCGAAAAGGGGGATAGCTCCTCATCCGATATGATAGTGATCCTATCGGAGGGAGGTGAATCTGCAACTGCTCGAGGTCGTTTCGAAGTGCTTTGTGGTGTAGACCCGGCACCCAGGTCATCAGTGGTGCACTTGCCGAGTGATGCCATGGAAGATGGGCCCGATCCTGTCATGTGGCCTGCTCGAGCCCGATGGAAGCCAACGAATAAAGTATCGGGGGGTAATCTGGGTTTGAACTTGTGGCGAGAGGCACGGATAGGCATGAACGGTGGCGTCGTATGAAGAGGAAAAGAGTACAGAGGGGGTGTCGATGTCGAGGTCTGGAGAGGCAAGGAAGGAGGAGGTGTAAAAGAGTACGGAGGGGGTGTGGATGTCGAGGTCTGGAGAGGCAAGGAGGAAGGAGGAGGTGTTGAGGTCGAGGTTAAGCCCGGAATCTGCTACGAGAGAATACTTTAGCAGAGCCACCAGTGCAGGCCCAGGCTTGGATGGAGAGGAAAAGAGTGAGGAAGGGGTGTCGGTGGAGAGGGAGAGTAAAAGGATGGATGTAGACAAGGGGGGAGGAGGGGGGCTGGAGCTAGGAGGGGAGAAGGGGAGATGCAGAGGGTGTAGGGAGGAGAAGGGGGGAGAGCTGCGCAGGAGAGGGGGACGTAGGCTGTGCGCAGGAGAAGGGGGGAAGGGCAGGTAGAGGGAGAGGAGGGAGGTGCTGCGCAGGAAGGAGGGGGAGAAGCAGGGTGGTGAGGATAGAAAGAGAGGGGGGGCTGTTGCGCAGGAGGGGAGGGGGCAGGTAGAGGGAGAGGAGGGAGGTGCTGCGCAGGAAGGAGGGGGAGAAGCAGGGTGGTGAGGATAGAAAGAGAGGGGGGGCTGTTGCGCAGGAGGGGGGGGGGCAGGTAGAGGGAGAGGAGGGAGGTGCTGCGCAGGAAGGAGGGGGAGAAGCAGGGTGGTGAGGAGAGGAAAAGAGGGGGGGGCTGTTTCGCAGGAGGGGAGAGGAGGGGTGGTGAGGAGAGGAAGAGAGGGGGAGCTGTTTCGCAGGAGGGGAGAGCAGGGGTGGTGAGGGGAGGAAGAGAGGGGGAGCTGTTTTGCAGGAGGGGAGAGGAGGGGTGGTGAGGAGAGGAAGAGAGGGGGGGCTGTTTCGCAGGAGGGGAGAGGAGGGGTGGTGAGGAGAGGAAGAGAGGGGGAGCTGTTTCGCAGGAGGGGAGAGGAGGGGTGGTGAGGAGAGGAAGAGAGGGGGGGGGCTGTTGCGCAGGAGGGGAGGGGAGGGGTGGTGAGGAGAGGAAGAGAGGGGGGCTGTGTCGCAGGAGGGGAGAGAAGCGGTGGTGAGGAGAAGAAGAGAGGGGGAGCGGTTTCGCAGGAGGGGAGAGCAGGGGTGGTGAGGGGAGGAAGAGAGGGGGAGCTGTTTCGCAGGAGGGGAGAGCAGGGGTGGTGAGGGGAGGAAGAGAGGGGGAGCTGTTTCGCAGGAGGGGAGAGGAGGGGTGGTGAGGAGAGGAAGAGGGGGGGGCTGTTTCGCAGGAGGGGAGAGGGCAGGTAGGGGCGGGGTGGCGGGTAGTAGAGGGAGAGAAGGGGAAGAGAGGGAGCTGCGTGGAGAGGGAGCGAGCTGGTTGCCAAGGAGAGGAGAGTTGGGAGGAGGATAGTTGGCCACCCAACTAGCGCGCTTGTGAGGGTGGTATGTAAAGCGTGGAGAAACCAATGGAGGGGAGAGAAAGCCAGAAAACAAATCCGCCAAACTTAGCCTTATCCACCAAAAATAGCATATCCACTAAATTTAGCATATTCGTCAAATTTAGCTTATTGCCAAATTTAGCATATCTGCCACATTTAGCTAAGTGCCAAAAATAGGTTGGACGTGCATAGGAAGATGGAAGATGGAAGAAAAGGAGATGAGTGTGACAAAGGTGGAAAGAGAAGGTATTTGTAAGAGGGAGGTAGGGGTTTGGTCATAGGGTGGAAAGAGAAGGTGTTTGTAAGAGAGAGGTGGAGAGTTGGACATAGGGTGGAAAGAGAAGGGTTTTGTAAGAGAGAGGTAGGGGGTTGGACAGAGGGTGGAAAGAGAAGGTGTTTGTAAGAGAGAGGTAGAAGTTGGACATAGGGTGGAAAGACAAGGTTTTTGTAAGAGAGAGGTAGGGAGTTTGGACAGAGGGTGGAAAGAGAAGGTGTTTGTAAGAGAGAGGTAGAAGTTGGACATAGGGTGGAAAGAGAAGGTTTTTGTAAGAGAGAGGTAGGGAGTTGAACATAGGGTGGAAAGAGAAGGTTTTTGTAAGAGAGAGGTAGAAGTTGGACATAGGGTGGAAAGAGAAGGTGTTTGTAAGAGAGAGGTAGGGAGTTGGACAGAGGGTGGAAAGAGAAGGTGTTTGTAAGAGAGAGGTAGAAGTTGGACATAGGGTGGAAAGAGAAGGTTTTTGTAAGAGAGAGGTAGGGAGTTGGACATAGGGTGGAAAGAGAAGGTGTTTGTAAGAGAGAGGTAGAAGTTGGACATAGGGTGGAAAGAGAAGGTTTTTGTAAGAGAGAGGTAGGGAGTTGGACAGAGGGTGGAAAGAGAAGGTGTTTGTAAGAGAGAGGTAGGGAGTTGGACAGAGGGTGGAAAGAGAAGGTGTTTGTAAGAGAGAGGTAGGAGTTGGAGAGAAGGTAGAAGGAGAAGGAGTTTGTAAAACATGATGAAAAGGGGAGGCCGTAGTTAGAGAGAGAAAGTAACATAGAGTGAAAAAGGGAGGCCGCATTTTAAGGGTGGTCATTTAGAGAGAGATAGTGGCACGGGATGAAAAAAGGTGGTCACACTTAGAGAGAGAAAGTGGCTCGGGGTGAAAATGGAGGGCTCACTTAGAGAGAGAAAGTGACACCTGGGTGGAAAGAGAAGGACCCATTTAGAGAGAAAAATTGGCACCAAGGGCAGAGAGGAGGAGCCATGTAGAGAGAGAAAGCGGCACTAGGGGCAGAGAGGAGGACCCTTGTAGAAAGAGAAAGTGGCCCTCACTCAGAGGGAGAAGATGTCACCAGGAAGGAGAAGGATTAGGAGGGTGTTTTCTCATTGATCATGATACCTCTTGATGCGTGACCCATTCACCGGGGCAGGTAGAAGTCTGCCTTCTAAAGTGGCCAAGTAGACTCCGCCACTTGGGATAAGCTTGGCAATGAGAAATGGACCTGTCCAACCACTCACAAACTTAGGTTTGTGTTTGAGAAACTTACTGGAATACAAGAGTACTAAATCTCCGACTTTGAAATTCCTTTTTCTGAGGTTCCGGTCATGCCAAGCTTTTTGTCGCTTCTGCCAAACTTCTTGAGCGAAAACTGCTTCACGTCGATGCTCTGCCAGGGCTTCCAAATCCCACAAGCGTTCCATTGTGCAGGCTTCAAGGTTGTCATTTTTGTCTGGAAGAATCCTATGAGTGTCAAGATGAAATTCATAAGGCATAACGGCCTCCAGTCCATAGACCAGCTCGAAGGGTGAATACCCAGTACTCGCCTTGTAAGCCGTTCGATAGGCGAATAAAGCAGCTGGAAGTATGTCGTCCCAATCGGCTAGAGAATTTAGGCAAAGTCGATGCACGATCTCGCACATTGTGCGATTTGAGCTCTCAGCTAGACCATTGGCACGTGGGTAATAGGGAGATGAAAATTTGTGAACTATTTGAAGCAGGTGAACTAGTGCAGCAATGGTGTCATTTAGGAAGTGAGACCCTCTATCACTTATCAACTCACTAGGACAACCAAACCGAGAGATGATCTGGTCATATAGAAATGTGGCTACTACCTGGGCTGTACAGTTCTTGACTGCCTTGGCTTCGACCCATTTGGTTCCATAGTCGGTGGCAAGCAGAGCATACTTGTTCCCTCGGCGTGTGGCAGGAGAGATGGGTCCAATGAAATCCAATCCCCAGCGATAGAAGGGAGGCACCGGAGTGAATGGTTTGAGAGGGAGGTACTCACGCCTCGTAGGCTTGGGGCCCGCTCGTTGACATGAATCACATCTGGTCACATGAACATGGCAGTCGCGGAAGAGCTTGGGCCACCAGAACCCTGCTCGCATGATCTTACGAGCAGTAGCATCTGAGGCCATATGCCCTCCACCTATGCCAGCATGTGCCTCTTTAAGAATGGATTGTGTCTCATGTGGAAGCACACACCGTCTCAAGATCTGATCCTTCCCAAGCTTGTACAATTGACCTGCAATCAACTTAAAAGGAGCAGCTTGAAGGATCCGTTTGCGTTTCTCTGTTGGAGTTAATCCTGGAGGAAAGCCACCTGTAGACAAGAGGTGTACGATGTTGGCATACCATGGTGGGAAGCAGTCCACCGCAAATAGGCATTCATCAGGTAGTTCTGTTATTCCGAACAAGCCCGCATCGGGTAAGTCATCAGTGATACCATTGGCTGGTTCCGCGGAATGTAACCTAGACAAGTGGTCTGCAGGTTGATGCAATCTCCCAGCCCTCACCACAATGTCGAATTCAAATTCTTGAAAGAGAAGAATCCATCTGCTTATCCGGCCACCAAGAGTAGGCTTATTCAATAAATACTTAAGAGCTTGATGATCAGTGATGATCACAAACTTGTTGCCCAAGAGGTAGTGACAATACTTGGTCATGGCATAAACCATGCCGAGACCCTCCCTTTCTGTGGTACTGTAATTGCGTTCTGCTCCATTGAGTTGTCGACTCGCGAAGTAGATGGGCAAATCAATCTTAGTATCCTGGTTAGGTTGGGCCAGTATAGCACGTACTGCCCACCCACTAGCATCCACATGGACATGAAAAATTACATCCCAATCAGGCTGCCTGAGGATGGGGGCCTTCACGAGGCGATGCTTCAGATCATCAAAGGCTAGTTGTTGTGTGGGGTGGCCCAGACAAATGATCGGTCTTGATGTAGGAGTTCTGTCAGTGCAATAGCAATGTCGGCATAGAAACGTATGAACCTTCGGTAATATCCTACATGCCCTAAGAAGGACTTCACCTCTTTGGGTGTACGAGGGATGGGCAATGAGATGATCACCTCTACCTTTGCGGGATCCGTGGTCATGCCCTCAGCAGAAACAATATGACCAAGGAGAACACCTCGGAGTGCGAGAAAGAAACATTTGTCAGGGTTCAAACACAAGCGCACTTCTCTGCACTTATCAAAGACCCATCTCAACTTATGTAGATGATCATTTTGTATGGCCGGATCAAGATGGGAGGCCGATTTACCATTAAAAACAGAGAAGTCATGTAGAAATACCTCAAGAGAAAGAGTTTGGTTACAAGTCGTTGAAAGGTTGCCGGGGCATTACATAGTCCAAAGGGCATCATTCGGTAGGCGCATGTTCCCCATTGAGTGACAAAGGTAGTCTTGGGCTGATCCTGTTCTTTCACTCGGACTTGGTTGTACCCGCTATATCCATCCATGAATGAGTATAAAGCATGTCCTGCCATTGTCTCCAACACTCTATCTGTGAAGGGAAGGGGGAACCTATCACGTCGTGTTGCAGCATTCAAACTTCGATAGTCAACACATATTCTAAGTTTGCCGGTCTCTCTTTTGGGTACAATGACAATTCCACTGAACCAATCGGAGTAATCCACTGGGTAGATTAATCCTGCTTGCTCCATTTTCTGTATATCTGTTTGGACTGCCTTGCCGTAGTTGGGATTCATGCGGTATGGACCTTTAATCACAGGCTCTGCATCGGGATATAAGTCGATGCTATGCTCCATGAAATCAGCGGGCACCCCCTTCAGATCCTTGTAAGACCAAGCAAAGACATCCACAAATTCTTTAAAAAGGTCGGTGACTGCAGCTAGAAGATAGTCATGTTCCCAGACCCAAGCGGCTAACTTCAAATGCCTGGGTTGGTCCTCACTTCCAATGTTGAGATACCGCCAGTTCCGTGCCTCATCAACAGGGGCAATGCATTGGGATGTTGAGGTATTTGGTTCACCCATTCTCAGTCCTGTATGTGCTGGAGTATCTTCAAGGGGAAAGTCCCCCTCCACTTCTCTCAACCAAGATGAGGGGTAAGTAACTGGGGGGTTCTCAGGCATTGACTGAGATGTAGAATCAGTAGATGTTGCAGATGCTGTGTGCCTTCGATGCCTCGGTGACTGTTTCAGCATGCCCCGGTAAGGTAAGCCTTCCACCTCATAAGTGGTTTCCGGACGGTCTTGAATTGAGGGGTGGTCGGCTTCTGATAAGAAAAGGTCAAGCAAAGTGAGATCGGCCATGTCCTCATCGCTATATCCGGTATGCATCCTGGGTCCGCCCAAGACCTTAAGCTGTTGGTGGTGATTCTCCTCAAGTTCAGCAATGTCTATGTCACTTTTGTCTAAATCACTATCATCATCAGTCTCGTCTTCATTAGTGTTCCTGTTTTCTCTATCACCATCATTGCACTTAGCAGCACCATGGTTGTACACCGTAGTACCATGGTTGTTGACCATGGTTGTGCACTGTAATACCATGATTGTACTCTGAAGTACCATTGGTGGGCTGTGCCCTACTAGCCTCATCCCTAGTAGATCCTTCATTGTATCCTATAGTATTGTCAGCATCATTTTGACCAATGTCCTCCATGTCAGCCACTGGACGATCCTCAATGTTTACTACAGTACCATCATTGTCCTCAGTACGATCTGTGGTGTCCACTGTAGTACCCCTAGTGGCCATTCTCTTATACATGTGTGGACTATTGCAAAGTCCAAAGGGCATCCTTTCGTAAACTAGTTCAGCCAGACCCTGTCGTTCTGGGTGGATTTCTGATACTGCAAGTAGGTGTTCTTCTTGATCTTCTTGTTGGCATAGTTCCACCATGTTGACCGCTAATGAGCCCAGGGCTCCCATCCAATCCAAAATGACAGCCTCCTCGTCTTCTTGATCAGCCCGATCCAACAAGTAGGTCAAACTTTCAAATCCTTCTAGGGTTGTCTCCTCATTGATACCTTGGTCACCACCCTTGGGCCAGTCCCCACAGGCCCAATGCTCCTCTTCGACTCCAGCTTGTTCTTCAAAATCCTCCTCTCCTAGTTCTATTGGTATGTGCCTTGCCTGCCCTGTGACCATATCTATTTCGAGGGATGTCGATCCCAGGGGCAATCGAACTTCATCAGTTGACCAATCCTGAATGGCTTTTGAAGACCGCAACCATGGCCGACCAAGAAGTAGAGGGTAAGTTTGTTCATTTTCGGTCATATCAAGGACAACAAAATTGGAGAGAAAAGTTACTCCGCCAATCTTCATGTGAACACCTTTGACTGCACCCATTGGTTTTACTCTACGTTGATCAGCCATGCGTACCTGAAAGTGAACATCACTTGTCAACTTCAACCCTAGTTTCTGGAGTGTACCTTTTGGCATAATGTTCACAGCCGCCCCACCATCGAGGAAGACGTCCTTCAGCTCCACTCCATGGATCTCCACGGTGAGCTTGGGACTTTGTTCACAAGTGAGGGCAGCGTAGGCAGAGAAGTGGTCCGGTGTAGACCCATGCTGAGCCGGTAATGTCTCTGGTGGTGGCCCACTCGGAGTAGATCCCTTGTGTCGACCCCCTGGGAGGCGATTCAGGAATGTGATAGTCTGATGCTTGATTTGGGGGGATAATAGGCAAAGTTGTCGTAGAGTGAGGTTGGGTTTGAAACTCATAAGATCTTCAAACAAGGAGTAGTGGTGGACACTAGCATTAGCCTTTTGTAACTTCATCCTCCTAGCCTCTGGCCGAGGGTCGAAGCTTACACGAGGATGTGGATGTAGGTCCGAACTGTGAGTCATTGTCTCCAGTGGTTTCTCTTCCATTACTCCTTTCCCTTTTTCCTGGGCAGAACTAGATCTTGTCCCCATAGCCTCTTCTCTGTTGAGTGCTGTTGAGGACAAAGTGGGAGGACCTACTCGTGCCTCCTTATCCCGGTACTGTCCGAGGGTTGTCACTTCTGTTGCAAACCTCACAGTTCTGGACTTGCGGGATGGAAGCTGAGGTGTGCTACCTTCATCTTCAGAACTTGTTTGAAGATCTCTCGTGACACCCTTTACTACCTCCTGATACCTCAAAGGCATAGAGTGATCCCCCGAGGATGAGGCACTCCCAGAGTTAGTGGTTGACCTTAATGGTCGTGGGCCCTTCGAGTTTGTTTCTGAATCACTATCAGAAGCCAGCATGGGTGGTCTATTCCTGGGCGTACTGTGTACCTTGGAGGAGGAGAATGACCTCGGTGGGAGAACACTTGTCGAACTCATAGGTGCTGAGGTCTCCGGTGCTGACTCTGAGTCACCCTTACATTTGTCACCTTTTGTATGTGACCGTGTCACAGCGCCCAACACTGCGCCAATCAAATGGGGATTGTTGTCCTCCCCCGCCACTACTACATCAACCATATTCACTTGGGATGCGGGTTCCACTCTTCTATTGGGACAATCTCTGGTGTAGTGGTCATTTGTGTTGCACTGTGTACAAGAGGGTCCCTCGAACGGCTGTGTACAATCATCTTGGTAGTGGCCGTACTCGCCACATCTGTAACACATGATGGGTCTTCTAAAGTTTGTACCCCTGCCTGCACCTCCGCGTCCACCTCTGAAACCACCCCTTCGACCGCGTTGATAAGAGGGTCCATAACCACCTCCTGACATAGGTGGTTGGTACGGGGCATAGTATGGCTGAGGATAGAAATAAGGGGAACCAATTGAATTGGGGGCAGGAGCTTGGAGCAAAGGGGGAGTCGGAAGCAATGGAGGTGGCATGACAGGAGGAGGAGGTGGCTCAGATGCTCGTGCAAGAGGGGGAGCAGGAGATACTTCTGCTGGACCAGAAGTTATGGGTACCGTTTTGTTGACTGCAGCAACCCGAGGTTCCCCCGAGGTATACTCCGGAAGAAGCTTCCTTAATCCTTTAAGGTACCTACACTCAGAGGCATCATGTCCATGGATCTCACAAAATGTACAAAATGAGGTAGAAGTAGGTACCTTTCGCTTGGAGGGGCACTCCCAGTAACCATGGTTAGAACCCTTGCATTCGGTGCACCAAAGGCCACTTCGAATTTGGGCCTCAAAGGACGATTGGCCATCCACCTTTATTCTATCTTTCAGGCCTTCTTTGATTTCTTCTAACTCCTTCTTGAGTTGCTGCCATGCGGATGATCCCTCCTCTCTTGGGAGTTGGGTGGTCGTATTCGTTGATGAGGCAAAGCTTAACTGTGACCGTTCCATCTTGACAGCTTCATTTAGGAAGTCTTGAAGTGAGGCATGTTTAGGGAGTTTATCAACCAACCTTATAGCAATGGAAGGGGGTAATGCTTTCAAAAACCATCCCTTCATAACAGCATCATTAGGTGGCACAGACATCTTTGCCGCCAAGACGCTCATCCTTGTGTACATCTCAGAGATGCTTTCTCCAGGCTTCATGGTGTCAGTGGACAACTCTTGGACAATCATGTGTTCGAATTTTTCCAACTTGAAAGTGCGTAAGAATTCCTCCCTTAGGTCTGTCCACGTCTGGAAGTGGTCCGGAGGAAATTGACTGTACCATACATCCGCTGCATCCTGCAATGACGAAGGAAAGATGTGAAGGAACGCATGCTCATTCTCCACACCTTTAGCTTTACATGCTGTGAGGAACTTCCTCACATGAGCTTCCGCATCCTCATGGAGGTGGCCTTTGAACTTTTGAGTCTTCACGTGGACCTTGTTGAGTAGCTCAAGAAGTCTAGCCCTGTCTGAGGGACTGAGAACGGCCATCCAAACCTGAGAGGTTGGAGAAGATGCAAGAGTTGGAGGGAGTCCCGATGCGGCTGTAATGAGTGTTGGTGTTCCCAAGGAGGAGACCACCCCGACAACTCCTCCTGTGGAGGACCACAATGGGGAAGTCACTACTGATGTAGTCATAGAGGGAGTTTACCCAGATGGTAGCGCGTAAGTGGGGGGTCTCGGTGTTGCAGAGGGAAAGGGTGAGAACATGGAAGATGTGGGGGTGAAAGAGGATGGGAGAGCATTTGGGAAAGAGAGGGACGGAGCTGAAGTCATGGATGAGTAGGCAGAAGGGAAGGAAGGAGGTGGTGGAAAAGGCAACACCGGTGTGGATGGAAAGGGAGATGAAACCATCGTGGCAGGTAAAGGTATGGCCGGAGCAAAAGTACCCCCCAATGGAATAGATGTAGAAGAAGGATTAGCTAGGAGCCCGGAGCTATGGATAACAGATGAGGTCGCAGCTTGTCCACAAGAGGTTGAGGCAGGAGCAGATGGAGTCACCACTCCGGTAGAAGAGGTGGTTGATGAAGACATCGTTGCAGGAAGAGAAGAGGGGCTTCCTTGACCTTGATGAGTCCCTGAGGAGCCCTCGTCCTTAGTACCCTCTTCTTTCACCTGTTCTCCGCTTTGCACTTCTTCTTCTCCGGAGTCTGGATCTGACCACCAGGGTCCCTGTTGATCCAAGTCAATGAGAGTGTCGATGAAGCTACTTGCTCTGGCTATTGCTCCAATGGGCTCACTTTGTGCTCGAGTTGAGGGCTTCGCAAACTTACGTCGCACGTAATGCTTCTTGTACCTAGTTTGGTCTGCCGGAAGTCTTTTCTCCACTCTCCTCAAGTACCTCCTAGTTCTCTCACTAGCTCCTTCAAAGGTTTCAGAACTACTCGGCATAAGACCTCTCTTTAGGACCCTAGATCACGACTTCTCTCGTGCTACTCAATACCAGCAGTGTCCCACCGTGATCGCCATAAACTGTTTGAGGGGATGGGTTCCTATCCTTCCGGAGGTGTTACCGGACGCCAAAGGCCACTGGCATGAGAAGCATGAGTTTTGCAATGCTCTAATGCAATGGATCGTGCAATGCGCACCGTGCAGTAGTGTGCGAGTGTCGTATGCTATACTGCAGTGAACGACGACGTACGAGTGCACTATGCTAAATGACAATCACCGGTGAACTCCACAACATAAGCAAAATAAGGAAATCCTACACTGGTGAACAATCCCCATATCGGGAAGAGACAAGAGAGATGAGAAAGTGACCGAGTTGGCCAATGTACATATCACTGGACGTGTCCCCAGGTCACAAGTCGCAAGTCACAAGAATACACAAGTCGCAAATCACCAGAATACACAGGTCTATCCCCATAGTAGACAAAGGGTACACACAAGTCTCTCCACATTCTCTCCTTGTTGGCGAGCTCGTAGCTCTAGCCTCTATCTCTCCTCACTCTCCTCTCTTTCGCTCCCCTGCCGAATGCCGAATCCCTCCCTTTTCTCTCTCCCTTCTCCTTCATCCTCATCCCCCGCCTCGGAGGGTCCCTTCTTCGCTGAGAATCTCCCCTCTTTCTTCCCATTGGTCATCCTCTTATCTCCTTAGCTGTTGAGGATAGCCGTTGCACCGCTGGCTCTCTTGATGGCTTCGGCGACTTCCTGACTCCCTGACTCGCCAGCCCGATGGTGTAAATTCTCCATGTGCAGGTGAGCTGGTTCACCGCACCTCTTGATGGCTTCGGCGACTTTCTGACTCCCTGACTCGCCAGCCCGATGGTGTAAATTCTCCATGTGCAGGTGAGCTGGTTCACCGCACCACTGCACCACTGTATCACTGAACCACTGTGTAATATAAATACTCCTGACTGCTCCATGTGCTAAGCTCACTCTCCATGTGCGCAGCTCTTAATGAGATCACTTTGGACACGGTACTCCTGGTTGTCCTGTGTCGACCAGTGGTTGACCTGTGTCGACCTGTGGTTAACAGCCTCGGACAGTACTCCTGGATGAACCCGTGTGACGCGTGGCTAACTTGTGTTGACACATGGTCAACATGTGGTCAACAGATGTCGTCATGTGGTCAACGCCTGTCGACAGGTGGTCGTGTGATAAGGTAACATTGCCTCATCCATGCCACTGTCATCTCCATTTTTTACCCAGCTCACCAAGTCACCACCTAGCTTCCGACCCCATCCCCAGACTTTTATGACACAAGCCCTTTCAGTCTTAGCTAGGACACGGATGGGTTGACCCATCAAAGGCCTGGCAGACCTTGCTTATGGAGGTACACAGTATCTGTGAGCGTGAGATGGGGCTGACACACTTCGCACAGGAGCAGGTCCGCTGCACCCAGGAGCAGGGCCGTGTCATATAGGAGCAGTTGTTGAGGCACAGGTTGCGAGCATGCAATTTGTAATTGCGGAGACTTCCAGATGGGTTGGCGTGGCCAAACGAGAACCTGCAAGGGCAACCGTTTCGGCTACTTTCGTCGAGCCTCAAAGCAGAGAGCCAGTAAGGCTCTCAATATTAAAGTATGTGGGATCCCACGCACCGAGGCTACACCGATGACTGATGCGACGGCCTTCGTGGCTACCTTTTTTTTCCACAGAAAGGAACTTCTATTGATACTTGTAAAAAAACGATAATACAAGTTGGTAAATACCATAAAGGTGCCAACCATGAAAATCAATGAAAAATTAAATGCTGGCTGTCAGAAAGACATTCTTGCTGCCAGAGATCCCATCTCACTGCCTAGGGATTCTCTGTAAGGACTAACAACTAGGGTGGTGGAGTGTACAACCATCTGATCCCTCTCGGGGTGATGTTGTAGAAAACACGTGCAAGTCAAGCCTTGCAGAAATTTTCCTGTCATGCGACGGTAGCTCGAGAACCTGGAGAGCCTCGCTCCCAAATGGCGCGAAGCATGAAGATGATGCCTTGCCAGATGGCTACCAAGGTGGCTGATGGTGGAACATGGTGTTGGCCCATAACCCAGCTGCAACGAGCAACCCAGATGTTCCATGCCGTAATGTTGGCTACTGTCTCCCACACGTTGTCCTCCTCCGACGAAGGAAGAGGTCGATGACTAGTGGGAGGGGTCGCCTCATGAAACTAGGAAGAGTTCTACTACAAGAAGAAGGATAATGAATCCAAGAAGAAAGACACAGTCAACACGGTTATTAAAGACTTTGTTGGGATTTGCCTCGACAAAAGTGCTCAAGACATGGAGGAGGGAGCATGATTATGTTTTTGGAGTTTCCGTTATCTTTCAGTTTGGTTAGCCTTTCACTTTTGACAGAATGTTGTATGGAGTTAAAGTCTCTTTGTGAGAATCCCCTCTCTTTGTGTTTGTGAGGGAGATCTCTTTTGTGAGCATCCATACTCTTTTGGGCTTTTACACCAACTTTGTTTTGTGAAGCTCTTTTATTTTTAGCATTCATTATTTTGTCAGGGGTAAAGCTATTTGGATAGTATGTCACTTGATGTTTACCCCTATCTTCGGTTTGAGGGGGGATATGTTGGAAAGGAAAACCTTGATAGGTGTGTGTGACCACCGTGTAGTAGGTGTGTTTGTTGAGCTAAGAAATGATGTAGGCAGAAATGCCACCTAGATTGATTGAGAGAATCATCGAGAAATTTGTGGATCTAGAGATGCTCTTCCATGAGCTCAATAATGCTTTGTATCTTTGCCTACTTAAAGGCTTCTTTCACATGAATAAAGCATCTAGCTTCTTTGTGTCTCTTCTCCTCAGAATGATGACTCGGCTTCACCCTCCATAGCCTTCTCTCAATCTCCAACAATAGACGATGTCCACTAGGTGAGGGCGAAGCCGCAAGCTCAAGACCTTGGCCAAGATCTTGTACGCAGTGTCAAGGAGAGTGATCGGTCTCCATTGTCTTAGGTCTGGGCGATCCCCCCCTTTCGGGATTAGGCATATCCAGCCAACGACGAAGGGAGAGAGCCCGAGTCGAAGATCTCCTGAAAAGCCAAGCGAAGGGGGGTGTGAATGCACTCCCAGAAGCACCTAAAGAAAGCCGGGGACAACCCATCCTCCCGGGGGCAATTCTGGAATGGAAGAGCCCGAAGTGCCTCCCAAAGCTCCGCATCCGATAAAGGCGCATCTAATTGGCTGCTCACACTCCGGGAGACCACCTCCTAAACGCGAACCCAAACTGAATCTCGGGCTGCCAAAACTTGCAGGGACCCCTCCTCAGCCTGGAACAAGTGCCGATAGAAATCCGAGGTCAGCTTCAAGATCTCCCGCAGATCCAAGTGCATCTTCCCACTAGAGTCTCTGAATCTTTGCGATTGTGCGCCAGCTGATCTAGGGCCAGTGGCTTGAAAGAACTGCCTGGTCATCTTGTCACCCTGCTGTACCCACCGAGATCTAGAGGGGTGGTAGGAGTACTCAGCCCGTCTCACCTTAGTATCCTGAAGCTCCAAGCGAGCGCACTCATACCGGTCTGCTAACCATTGCGACTCTGAATCTTGCTCTCGAAGATGCTCAATGGAGGCCAAGTCCTGCCGCAAAGTCCTCTCATGGCAGATTTTCGGAGGAGATTGCTCCATGGAGACTTGGCACCGCCAGCAGCCCACTTGACACTTGCCCAGATCTTCACACTCATGGCAGGAGGCATGGTCGATGGCCATGACTTCCATCATTTCTTTGGATCACAGACCCCTTAGGGAAGACGATGTTCCTCATATTTCATATTTTACATTTTGTATCTAGGCATTTCTGTTACTCTATTTCATTTCATTTTGTATCTAGGATTTTTGTAGGCATTTTTGGCATCTTAGCTGTATTACGATGAGGCCACCTAGTTGGCGCATCGTTGATGATGTATTTTCCTTTCGGATGATTTTGTGTCCCATAGGCCATGTATGGCCTTCCGTGGACCTTTAATAAAATTTCTTTCTTTCTTTCTTTCTCTCTCTCTCTCCTCAAGAGTATGACGGCGGTGCATAGCATGGGTGCGAAGCTCCTCACTGCTCCGCTGAATCGCCTCAGCTGCCCACACGGCCCACCCTCCTTGCGGGGGGGGGGGGGGCTCAGGCTGCTGCCAAATAGTTGTAATACTCTGCTGAACCTCCTCCTCCAGAAGCAAATCGGACCCCTCTCTGTGGTAGGCCATGACAGGCTGCTCTAGGTGAAGAATGATAGGGCCAATAAGACGAGATGAGGAGGAGGGATGCAACCAGAGACACAAGAGCCACACAAGATGCAATGACGGACCTTTGCATTCTGTATAGTACTCTTCAAAGGGTCTTAGAGAGCCCTTTGCCTCAGCCCATAGCGGCTTGTATGAGCATGAGTCACTTTGATACAATACTTTGTCTCATAGGCCCGCGAGGCCTCATGAAGATGTTAATACATCTTTCTTTCTTTCTTTTCTCTCTGTGGCGATTTCACTCCCAGCTCTTCGTTGAATTCCCTTTGCTGTTCCAAAGTTTCTCAACCACCATCTCATTGGAGCAGAGACTGCAGTGTGAGTCAGTCCCAAGCGCTGCGATTTCTCTCCTTTTGCTGCGATCTAGTTTCCAGCCACCTGTAGTCATTGACACCCATCAGAGACCCATCACGTGAGTAATTCTATCAGTTTTGTTTCTTCATGTGCAAAAACTATTATTTTTATATTCCTTGCCAAATTTGATCAAAGTATTTGGCCTTGTATGTGACGGTATTGCTTTTTTAATAACTATATATAAGGCATGGAGAAGGGTAGCTGATATGTTATCCAATGGGCATTCTAAAATTTTGTGTGATATTAATTTACACATCCACATTAATCTCAGCCATGCAATGATTTTTTTTGATGATGTAAAGAGGTGCAATGGGTTGTATTTCCTATCACTCCGAGGTAAATGTTCTTGATTTTTGTATATGACCTATGTGGTTTCTTGTTTTCTCAATGGAAAACTAAGTGTTGTTCCATGTTGTAGCAACCACTAGGCTATTGTTTAATCTAGATATTAAAGATGAAGAAAATGGCATGTAGATTCTTTCTCAGGCTATGTCCGTAGAGACTGTTACCTTATCACACGACCACCTCTCGACAGGCGTTGACCACATGACGACATCTGTTGACCACATGTTGACCATGTGTCAACACAAGTTAGCCACGCGATCACACGGGTTCATCCAGGAGTACTGTCCGAGGCTGTTAACCACAGGTCGACACAGGTTAATCACAGGTCGACACAAGTCAACCACAGGTCGACACAGGTCAACCAGGAGTACCGTGTCCAAAGTGATCTCATCAAGAGCTGCGCACATGGAGAGTGAGCTTAGCACATGGAGCAGTCAGGAGTATTTATATTACACAGTTGTTCAGTGATACAGTGGTGCAGTAGTACGGTGAACTAGCTCACCTGCACATGGAGAATTTATACCATCGGGCTGGCAAGTAAGGGAGTCAGAAAGTCGCCGAAGCCATCAGAGGTGCGGTGAACCAGCTCACCTGCACATGGAGAATTTATACCATCCGGCTGGTGAGTCAGGGAGTCAGGAGGTTGCCGAAGCCATCAAGAGAGCCAGCGGCGCAACGGCTATCCCCAACAGCTAAGGCGATAAGAGGATGACCAATGGGAAGAAAGGGGGGAGATTCTCAGCGAAGAAGGGACCCTCCAAGGCGGGGGATGAAGATGAAGGAGAAGGGAGAGAGAAAGGGGGGCATTCGGCATTCGGCACGGGAGCGAAAGGGAGGAGAGTGAGGAGAGATAGAGGCTAGAGCTACGAGCTCGCCAAGGAGCGAATGTGAGAGACTTGTGTGTACCCTTTGTCTACTATGGGGATAGACCTGTGTATTCTGGTGATTTGCGGCTTGTGTATTCTTGTGACTTGCGACTTGTGACCTGGGGACACGTCCAGTGATATGTACATTGGCCAATTCGGTCACTTTCTCATCTCTCTTGTCTCTTCCGGATATGGGGATTGTTCACCAGTGTAGGATTTTCTTATTTTGCTTATGTTGTGGAGTTCACCGGTGATTGTCACTTAGCATAGTGCACTCGTACGTCGTCGTTCACTGCAGTATAGCATACGACACTCGCACACTACTGCACGGTGCGCTCTGCACGATCCATTGCATTAGAGCATTGCACAACTCATGCTTCTCACACCAGTGGCCTTTGGCCTCCGGTAACACCTCCGGAAGGATAGAAACCCCTCCCCTCAAACAGTTTATGGCGATCACGGTGGGACACTGCTGGTATTGAGTAGCACGAGAGAAGTCGTGATCTAGGGTCCTAGAGAGAGGTCTTTTGCCGAGTAGTTCTGAAACCTTTGAAGGAGCTAGTGAGAGAACTAGGAGGTACTTGAGGAGAGTGGAGAAAAGACTTCCGGCAGACCAAACTAGGTACAAGAAGCATTACGTGCGACGTAAGTTTGCGAAGCCCTCAACTCGAGCACAAAGTGAACCCACTGGAGCAGTAGCTAGAGCAAGTAACTTCATCGACACTCTCATTGACTTGGATCAACAGGGACCCTGGTGGTCAGATCCGGACTCCGGAGAAGAAGAAGTGCAAAGCGGAGAACAAGTGAAAGAAGAGGGTACTAAGGACGAGGGCTCCTCAGGAACTCATCAAGGTCAAGGAAGCCCCTCTTCTCTTCCTGCAACGATGTCTTCATCAACCACCTCTTCTACCGGAGTGGTGACTCCATCTGCTCCTGCCTCAACCTCTTGTGGACAAGCTGCGACCTCCAGGCTCCTAGCTAATCCTTCTTCTACATCTATTCCATTGGGGGGTACTTTTGCTCTGGCCATGCCTTTACCTGCCACGATGGTTTCGTCTCCCTTTCCATCCACACCGGTGTTGCCTTTTCCACCACCTCCTTCCTTCCCTTCTGCCTACTCATCCATGACTTCAGCTCCGTCCCTCTCTTTCCCAAATGCTCTCCCATCCTCTTTCACCCCCACATCTTCCATGTTCTCACCCTTTCCCTCTGCAACACCGAGACCCCCCACTTACGCGCTACCATCTGGGTAAACTCCCTCTATGACTACATCAGTAGTGACTTCCCCATTGTGGTCCTCCACAGGAGGAGTTGTCGGGGTGGTCTCCTCCTTGGGAATACCAACACTCATTACAGCCGCATCGGGACTCCCTCCAACTCTTGCATCTTCTCCAACCTCTCAGGTTTGGATGGCCGTTCTCAGTCCCTCAGACAGGGCTAGACTTCTTGAGCTACTCAACAAGGTCCACGTGAAGACTCAAAAGTTCAAAGGCCACCTCCATGAGGATGCGGAAGCTCATGTGAGGAAGTTCCTCAGAGCATGTAAAGCTAAAGGTGTGGAGAATGAGCATGCGTTCCTTCACATCTTTCCTTCGTCATTGCAGGATGCAGCGGATGTATGGTACAGTCAATTTCCTCCGGACCACTTCCAGACGTGGAGAGACCTAAGGGAGGAATTCTTACGCACTTTCAAGTTGGAAAAATTCGAACACATGATTGTCCAAGAGTTGTCCACTGACACCATGAAGCCTAGAGAAAGCATCTCTGAGATGTACACAAGGATGAGGGTCTTGGCGGCAAAGATGTCTGTGCCATCTAATGATGCTGTTATGAAGGGATGGTTTTTGAAAGCATTACCCCCTTCCATTGCTATAAGGTTGGTGGATAAACTCCTTGAACATGCCTCACTTCAAGACTTCCTAAAAGAAGCTGTCAAGATGGAACGGTCACAGTTAAGCTTTGCCCCATCAACGAATACGACCACCCAACTCCCAAGAGAGGAGGGATCATCTGCATGGCAGCAACTCAAGAAGGAGTTAGAAGAAATCAAAGAAGGCCTGAAAGATAGAATAAAGGTGGATGGCCAATCGTCCTTTGAGGCCCAAATTCGAAGTGGCCTTTGGTGCACCGAATGCAAGGGTTCTAACCATGGTTACTGGGAGTGCCCCTCCAAGCGAAAGGTACCTACTTCTACCTCATTTTGTACATTTTGTGAGATCCATGGACATGATGCCTCTGAGTGTAGGTACCTTAAAGGATTAAGGAAGCTTCTTCCAGAGTATACCTCGGGGGAACCTCTGGTTGCTGCAGTTAACAGAACGGTACCCATAACTTCTGGTCCAGCAGAAGTATCTCCTGCTCCCCCTCTTGCACGAGCATCTGAGCCACCTCCTCCTCCTGTCATGCCACCTCCATTGCTTCCGACTCCCCCTTTGCTCCAAGCTCCTGCCCCCAATTCAATTGGTTCCCCTTATTTCTATCCTCAGCCATACTATGCCCCGTACCAACCACCTATGTCAGGAGGTGGCTATGGACCCTCTTATCAACGCGGTCGAAGGGGTGGTTTCAGAGGTGGACGCGGAGGTGCAGGCATGGGTACAAACTTTAGAAGACCCATCATGTGTTACAGATGTGGCGAGTACGGCCACTACCAAGATGATTGTACACAGCCGTTCGGGGGACCCTCTTGTACACAGTGCAACACAAATGACCACTACACCAGAGATTGTCCCAATAGAAGAGTGGAACCCGCATCCCAAGTGAATATGGTTGATGTAGTAGTGGCGGGGGAGGGCAACAATCCCCATTTGATTGGCGCAGTGTTGGGCGCTGTGACACGGTCACATACAAAAGGTGACAAATGTAAGGGTGACTCAGAGTCAGCACCGGAGACCTCAGCACCAATGAGTTCGACAAGTGTTCCCCCACCGAGGTCATTCTCCTCCTCCAAGGTACACAGTACGCCCAGGAATAGACCACCCATGCTGGCTTCTGATAGTGATTCAGAAACAAACTCGAAGGGCCCACAACCATTAAGGTCAACCACTAACTCTGGGAGTGCCTCATCCTCGGGGGATCACTCTATGAAGGAGATGGAGAGAGTGAGAGCTTGAGAGAGTGAGAGAGTCGAAAGCTTAGAAGCTGTAGTTGCAAAATAGAGTGTAAAAGAGTTCAACACAAAGTAGAGTTGATAAGGTTTTGTCATAGTGACAAAACCTTAGTTGTCACTAACCATAGTTAGTGAACAACTGCAGTTAGGGGGAAAAACCTCTAAATGAGGGAAAAGTGCCCCTAACTAACTTATTATATTACATTGGTCACTGCTGAATTATATCTATAATTCCAACACCCCCCTGCAGTGCCAATGTCATGTACAAGGCTGATCAATCACCAAACGGATATAAGTTCAGGGCACTGCGAAATGCCTCGAACTTCTCACGTGGTAGTGCTTTGGTGAAAATATCTGCAACGTTGTCATGTGTGGACACAAAGATCATATTGATCTCTCCTGCATGCAACTTCTCTCTGACGTAGTGATAGTGAACCTCAATGTGCTTCGTGCGAGCATGAAACACTGGATTCTTTGCCACTGCAATGGCACTCTGACTATCAGTGAGAATTGGAGAAGGACCCTCCAAAGACAGATGAAGATCAGCAAATAAACGTCTCAGCCAGACACATTCAACTGTTGCTGTGAAAGCTGCCCTGTACTCAGCTTCACATGATGAGGTAGCCACTGTAGATTGTTTCTTGCTCAGCCATGAAATGCAAGATTTTCCCAAAAAGAAACAATTGCCACTAGTGGACTGCCTAGTGTCATAATCACCAGCCCAATCTGAATCACTGTAGGCATGCATCTGCAAGTCACCCCCCCTTTGAAATAGTAAGCCAAAAGACTTGGTGCCTTGCAAATAACGGAAGATGCGCTTAACTGCCTGCCAATGCATAGTTTTGGGGCTGTGCATGTACCTGCTCACCTGAGATACTGCAAACTGAATATCAGGCCTGGTATTGCAGAGATATATGAGGCATCCAACAGCTTGACTGTAAAGTGTGGCATCAACTGATTCTCCTGCATCATGCATTGTGAGTTTCAGCCCCGGTTCCATAGGAGTAGATATGGGCTTACACTCTTGCATGTTAAATCTGTCCAAAAGTTTCTGAACATACTTGGACTGAGACATAACAGTGCCACGTCTCTCATGAGAGAACTGGATCCCCAAATAAAAGTGAAGCAGCCCCAAATCTGACATATCAAAGTGGGTCTGCAAATCAGTTTTGAAATCTGCAATTTTGTCGTCATTGGACCTTGTGAGCAGTAAGTCATCAACATAAAGAAGGATGACTAATATTTCCCCCCCATCCATCTTGATGTAGAGGGTGCTCTCAGTAGGACTATTGTGCAGCCCCTTGCTGGTCAAAAAGGCATGTATCTTGGCATACCATGCACGAGGGGCCTGTTTCAGCCCATATAAAGCTTTATTAAGCTTGCAGACTTGAAGTGCATTTGCTGTAATTCCAAAACCCGGAGGTGGTTTGACATACACCTCTTCCAGCAAGTCCCCATTTAAGAAGGCTGTTTTGATGTCCAACTGATGAACATTCCATTCAAAATGTGCAGCCATTGCAATTACTGATCGGATGGTAGTCATCCGGGATGTAGGAGCAAAAGTCTCCTCATAATCTATGCCCTTTTTCTGAGCATAGCCTTTAGCAACCAGCCTGGCTTTATATCTATCAATGGAGCCATCTGGCTTCCGTTTGACTTTAAATACCCATCGTGTGCCAATAGCATGTTTACCCTGTGGCAAGTCCACAACATCCCAAGTCTGATTTTTTGCAATGGACTGCAACTCATCGTGCATGGCATTCATCCAATGCACATTACCTTGTGCCTCTTCAAATGTGGCAGGCTCCTCTTCATCAAGGAGAGTACCTGCATATGCTGATTCCACTGAATTAGCACCTTCCATGTGCCTTGCTGCACTGCGAGTCCTGCCAGGTAACGGAGCATCAAGTTTACTCTCCCGGAGAGTCTGTAACAGCCAGTTTGGGACTGTTTATGCTGCATGTATGTCTGCAATTTCTTGCTGTACCACTTGTTCCACTTCCTGTGGAGGAGGCATGACATCCCTTGGCGGAACTGAAGCATTTGAAGGTTGCTGTAAATTCTGATTTGGATCAGAAAAATCAGCAGGGGAACCCAAAGCAATGGGTAGTAACCCTTGAAAGACATCTTCTGAAGGTGAAGGCATTTGAAAATCAGCCTGAGTGTAAGCTGAATTTTCAGAAAATATCACATCTCTACTTACAATGATTTTGCGTGTAGCAAGATTGTAGAGACGATACCCCTTGCTTTCTGCACTGTATCCAACAAATATGCATTTGATGGCTTTATCTGACAATTTGTGCCTAAATTCAACTGGCACATGTGCATAGGCAAGGCATCCAAAGACTCGGAAGTGATCCACTGAAGGCTTCCTGTCATTCCAGACCTCAAAAGGAGTTTTTGTTTTTAAAGCCTTAGTGGGAGCCCTGTTCAAAATGTAATTGGCACACATCAAACCCTCTAACCAGAATTTATGAGGCATGTGTTTGCTTTTCAGCATACATCTGTCCATCTCCATGAGGGTTCTATTTTTCCTCTCAGCTTTGCCATTTTGCTGAGGGGTCAGCCTGACTGTGAGCTGATGCACAATACCCTTTTGTTTGAGAAAAGCATCAAATTCTGCAGATAGGTATTCCCCACCTCTATCCGTGCGTAATGTCTGTATCTTGAGCCCTGTTTCATTTTCAACCATGGCTGAAAAGTGTTTAAACACTGTGAACACTTCAGATTTCTTTTTCAGCCCATAAACCCAAGTAAAATTGGAGTAGTCATCAATAAATGTGACAAAGTAGAGATGACCACCCAATGAAGGAGTCCTCATGGGACCACAGACATCACTGTGTATAAGCTGCAATTTGCGAACAGCTTTAACTGAACCATCCTTCTTGAAGGGAAATCTATGCATTTTACCTAAAATGCACCCTTCACAGGCATGTGGAGGAGGTATCTCAAGAGGTGGCAATGCATCAACCATTGAAAATTTCTGAAGTGTCATTAAGCTGTTGTAATGCATGTGGCCATATCTGGCATGCCATAATTCTGCATTTTGCATGGCAACTGTAGGGGTAGAAATTGCCAAAGCATGAGCTGTTCTTTTCTGAAAAATATCAAGCTGAAAAAGCCCACGCAGCAGAGTACCAGATAACATTAAGGCATAGTTAGCTTCCCTATCCCGAACAGCACATTTGTCATCCTCAAAGATGACCTGAAATCCATCTCTGTTAAGAGTGGACACTGAAAGGAGATTTTTGGTTATGCCAGGCACATATAAGACATCAGAAAGTCTGAAAATTGAGCCATCAATTGCAGTGAGCTCAACTTCTCCTGTGCCACGTACTGAATATGAGGAGTTGTTGGCACAAGTGACTTTCTTACCAACAGGGGGTGGATTCAAGGAAGTAAAAAGACACTTCCTTGAAGTGATGTGCTTGGATGCACCGCTGTCAAAATACCATGTATTCAGTGTTTCATCAACACTGAAAGCAGATGCATCTGAGGGAGAGTCAAAACTGCAAGTCAAAAATGCATATGTATCATCACTGCAAGAAGCTGTACTATCCCGAGCATCTGGAACAGCCAACCTAGAATCAGAAATGCAAGATAAAAAGGCATAATCTTGACCAACAAAGTTGGCTGCAGCATCCCCACTGTCAGATGCACAAGGGGCTGAATCTGAAACAGCCATTCCTGAGCTGTTTTTCTTTTCCTTTGCAATCCTTTTCCTGCATTCTGCTATGTGATGACCTGGCTTTTTGTAGTAGTGACAAAAACCCTTCTTTTTGGGCTTGCTTGCATCACTTTTAGCCTTTTGTGAAGGCTGTCCTGACCCACTGGAAGGCTGATTTGCTGCTGTTTTTGCCTGTCCCTTTGTTTTTGATTTGAATTTTGAGAGCATGGCTTGTTCACCTGCACGTGAAGCCAAATTTTTCCTGGTCTGCTCTTCCTGAAGCAGGAGTCCTATCAGCTCATGAAAAGAAAGAGGATTTGCACCCCCCCTCAATGATAAATTCAGCGAAGTATGAAAGCTGAGATAAGACTCAGGAAGAGAATTCAGAGTGCTTGTAATCATCTCTGAATCAGGAATAATTTCATCTATGTTTAACAACTGCTCTCTGAGATCCTGTAGCTTAGTGAGGTGGGCTGACATGGAGTCACCCTCCTCCATATGTGTATTGCTCAACTCTCTTTTTAAAAAAGATACCCTGGCATCATTCCGTGCTGCATACATGCTTTCCAAAATATCCCACGCTGCCCTGGAGGTCTTACACGATCGGATATGCGGAATGATTGATCTTTTCACTGATAGAGAGATGCAAGACAAGGCTAAGGCATCCCGTGAATCCCATCTCTTTTGCTCAGGAGTATTGACTGTAGCTGCACCAACAACTTGTCCTGCAGCTGCAACTTGTGCACGACCTCTTCCACCTCCTTGGTGAGGAGGGGTAGCAGGTGCAATATCTGCTGGTCGGATTTCATCCCCATTGACATAATCCCATAAATTGCGAGAAATCAGAATATTACGTACCATGAAACTCCAGAGGGAGTAGTTGGTACCATCCAATTTGTCTTCCTGAGAAAGACCACCGAACTGAAACTCATTTTGATTTTGATGGGCCATATCTGAAAAAGAGATTGAAGCAGATACAAAGCTGAATTCCCTTACTGGGAATAAAATGCACAACTCCCAAAAACCACACCCAAGCACGGGCTGTATATGCAACTTAGATTTCTGCACTTGAGCTGTCAGAAATCTGTCCAAGCATAAAACACTCTCCAAAATCTGCCAAAAGTGTTCCAAACACTCCAAGAAAGGCAGTATGTACTGAATACTCCAAAAAATGCTCTCCAAACACAAAAGCCCCAATTTGTGGCTAGAAATTGCAGCCAGAAAGGGGTAAAAATGCTAAAAGCCCCAAATCTGCAATTTTAATACAAAAGCCCCAAATTTTAGACTATATTTCCAATTTTTCTCCAGATGTAGCTCCAAAATTGCACAATGATTGCAATGGCTGCAATATGCAAAAATGCCCCAAATGTACTCCAAAACAACTGCACCAAACTGTATTTTTCTGCAAGAGAAGCCTGTCAAAGAACACCTGCTGTACTGAAGCAGATTCAGTACGGATGTACTGTACTGAAGACAGTACGGAAGTGCCGTACAGTTTGTACGGCACTGTACGGCTGGTACGTCAACGACAGGTACAAATGTTGTTGCAATGTACGGATGGCGATGTACGGCGCGGTACAGATGGCGCTGTACGGAAGCAGATGACGCAACGTACGGAACTGGTACGGCGCAGTACGACTGCAGGTACGGAGCTGGTACGGCGAAGTACGGAGCTGGTACGGCGAAGTACGGCAGCAGATGACGAACAGTTTCGGCGCTGGTACGGCGATGTACGGTGGCAGCAGATGGCGACACTTGCGTAAGGCTCCCGTACAGTCGTACAGACTGTACGGACAGATTGGAGCAGGCTAGAGCTGGAGGTAAGGCGCTAGTATGAAGGAGGAGCAGAGGGCACACAGGCCTAGAACCTGCTCTGATACCAAATGAAGGAGATGGAGAGAGTGAGAGCTTGAGAGAGTGAGAGAGTCGAAAGCTTAGAAGCTGTAGTTGCAAAATAGAGTGTAAAAGAGTTCAACACAAAGTAGAGTTGATAAGGTTTTGTCATAGTGACAAAACCTTAGTAGTCACTAACCATAGTTAGTGAACTAACTGCAGTTAGGGGGAAAAACCTCTAAATGAGGGAAAAGTGCCCCTAACTAACTTATTATATTACATTGGTCACTGCTGAATTATATCTATAATTCCAACACTCTATGCCTTTGAGGTATCAGGAGGTAGTAAAGGGTGTCACGAGAGATCTTCAAACAAGTTCTGAAGATGAAGGTAGCAGACCTCAGCTTCCATCCCGCAAGTCCAAAACTGTGAGGTTTGCAACAGAAGTGACAACCCTCGGACAGTACCGGGATAAGGAGGCACGAGTAGGTCCTCCCACTTTGTCCTCAACAGCACTCAACAGAGAAGAGGCTATGGGGACAAGATCTAGTTCTGCCCAGGAAAAAGGGAAAGGAGTAATGGAAGAGAAACCACTGGAGACAATGACTCACAGTTCAGACCTACATCCACATCCTCGTGTAAGCTTCGACCCTCGGCCAGAGGCTAGGAGGATGAAGTTGCAAAAGGCTAATGCTAGTATCCACCACTACTCCTTGTTAGAAGATCTTATGAGTTTCAAACCCAACCTCACTCTACGACAACTTTGCCTATTGTCCCCCCAAATCAAGCATCAGACTATTACATTTCTGAATCGCCTCCCAGGAGGTCGACACAAGGGATCTACTCCGAGTGGGCCACCACCAGAGACATTACCGGCTCAGCATGGGTCTACACCGGACCACTTCTCTGCCTACGCTGCCCTCACTTGTGAACAAAGTCCCAAGCTCACCGTGGAGATCCATGGAGTGGAGCTGAAGGACGTCTTCCTCGATGGTGGGGCGGCTGTGAACATTATGCCAAAAGGTACACTCCAAAAACTAGGGTTGAAGTTGACAAGTGATGTTCACTTTCAGGTATGCATGGCTGATCAACGTAGAGTAAAACCAATGGGTGCAGTCAAAGGTGTTCACATGAAGATTGGCGGAGTAACTTTTCTCTCCAATTTTGTTGTCCTTGATATGACCGAAAATGAAGAAACTTACCCTCTACTTCTTGGTCGGCCATGGTTGCGGTCTTCAAAAGCCATTCAGGATTGGTCAACTGATGAAGTTCGATTGCCCCTGGGATCGACATCCCTCGAAATAGATATGGTCACAGGGCAGGCAAGGCACATACCAATAGAACTAGGAGAGGAGGATTTTGAAGAACAAGCTGGAGTCGAAGAGGAGCATTGGGCGTGTGGGGACTGGCCCAGGGGTGGTGACCAAGGTATCAATGAGGAGACAACCCTAGAAGGATTTGAAAGTTTTACCTACTTGTTGGATCGGGCTGATCAAGAAGACGAGGAGGCTGTCATTTTGGATTGGATGGGAGCCCTGGGCTCATTAGCGGTCAACATGGTGGAACTATGCCAACAAGAAGATCAAGAAGAACACCTACTTGCAGTATCAGAAATCCACCCAGAACGACAGGGTCTGGCTGAACTAGTTTACGAAAGGATGCCCTTTGGACTTTGCAATAGTCCACACATGTATAAGAGAATGGCCACTAGGGGTACTACAGTGGACACCACAGATCGTACTGAGGACAATGATGGTACTGTAGTAAACATTGAGGATCGTCCAGTGGCCGACATGGAGGACATTGGTCAAAATGATGCTGACAATACTATAGGATACAATGAAGGATCTACTAGGGATGAGGCTAGTAGGGCACAGCCCACCAATGGTACTTCAGAGTACAATCATGGTATTACAGTGCACAACCATGGTACTACGGTGTACAACCATGGTGCTGCTAAGTGCAATGATGGTGATAGAGAAAACAGGAACACTAATGAAGACGAGACTGATGATGATAGTGATTTAGACAAAAGTGACATAGACATTGCTGAACTTGAGGAGAATCACCACCAACAGCTTAAGGTCTTGGGCGGACCCAGGGTGCATACCGGATACAGAGATGAGGACATGGCCGATCTCACTTTGCTTGACCTTTTCTTATCAGAAGCCAACCACCCCTCAATTCAAGACCGTCCGGAAACGACTTATGAGGTGGAAGGCTTACCTTACCGGGGCATGCTGAAACAGTCACCGAGGCATCGAAGGCACACAACATCTGCAACATCTACTGATTCTACATCTGAGTCAATGCCTGAGAACCCCCCAGTTACTTACCCCTCATCTTGGTTGAGAGAAGTGGAGGGGGACATTCCCCTTGAAGATACTCCAGCACATACAGGACTGAGAATGGGTGAACCAAGTACCTCAACATCCCAATGCATGGCCCCTGTTGATGAGGCACGGAACTGGCGGTATCTCAACATTGGAAGTGAGGACCAACCCAAGCATTTGAAGTTAGCCACTTGGGTCTGGGAACATGACTATCTTCTAGGTGCAGTCACCGACCTTTTTAAAGAATTTGTGGATGTCTTTGCTTGGTCCTACAAGGATCTGAAGGGGGTGCCTGCTGATTTCATGGAGCATAGCATCGACTTATATCCCGATGCAGACCCTGTGATTAAAGGTCCATACCGCATGAATCCCAACTACGGCAAGGCAGTCCAAACAGATATACAGAAAATGGAGCAAGCAGGATTAATCTACCCAGTGGATTACTCCGATTGGGTCAGTGGAATTGTCATTGTACCCAAAAGATAGACCGGCAAACTTAGAATATGTGTTGACTATCGGAGTTTGAATGCTGCAACACGACGTGATAGGTTCCCTCTTCCTTTCACAGATAGAGTGTTGGAGACAGTGGCAGGACATGCTTTATACTCATTCATGGATGGATATAGCGGGTACAACCAAGTTCGAGTGAAAGAACAGGATCAGCCCAAGACTACCTTTGTCACTCAATGGGGAACATACGCCTACCGAATGATGCCCTTTGGACTATGTAATGCCCCGGCAACCTTTCAACGACTTGTAACCAAACTCTTTCAAGAGAATATCGGTAAGTTTCTTGAGGTATTTCTAGATGACTTCTCTGTTTTTAATGGTAAATCGGCCTCCCATCTTGATCCGGCCATACAAAATGATCATCTACATAAGTTGAGATGGGTCTTTGATAAGTGCAGAGAAGTGCGCTTGTGTTTGAACCCTGACAAATGTTTCTTTCTCGCACTCCGAGGTGTTCTCCTTGGTCATATTGTTTCTGCTGAGGGCATGACCACGGATCCCGCAAAGGTAGAGGTGATCATCTCATTGCCCATCCCTCGTACACCCAAAGAGGTGAAGTCCTTCTTAGGGCATGTAGGATATTACAGAAGGTTCATACGTTTCTATGCCGACATTGCTATTGCACTGACAGAACTCCTACATCAAGACCGATCGTTTGTCTGGGCCACCCCACAACAACTAGCCTTTGATGATCTGAAGCATCGCCTCGTGAAGGCCCCCATCCTCAGGCAGCCTGATTGGGATGTAATTTTTCATGTCCATGTGGATGCTAGTGGGTGGGCAGTAGGTGCTATATTGGCTCAACCTAACCAGGATACTAAGATTGATTTGCCCATCTACTTCGCGAGTCGACAACTCAATGGAGCAGAACGCAATTACAGTACCACAGAAAGGGAGGGCCTCGGCATGGTTTATGCCATGACCAAGTATCGTCACTACCTCTTGGGCAACAAGTTTGTGATCATCACTGATCATCAAGCTCTTAAGTATTTATTGAATAAGCCTACTCTTGGTGGCCGGATAAGCAGATGGATTCTTCTCTTTCAAGAATTTGAATTCGACATTGTGGTGAGGGCTGGGAGACTGCATCAACCTGCAGACCATTTGTCTAGGTTACATTCCGGGAAACCAGCCAGTGGTATCACAGATGACTTACCCGATGCGGAATAACAGAACTACCTGATGAATGCCTATTTGCGGTGGACTGCTTTCCACCATGGTATGCCAACATCGTACACCTCTTGTCTACAGGTGGCTTTCCTCCAGGATTAACTCCAACAGAGAAACGCAAACGGATCCTTCAAGCTGCTCCTTTTAAGTTGATTGCAGGTCAATTGTACAAGCTTGGGAAGGATCAGATCTTGAGACGGTGTGTGCTTCCACATGAGACACAATCCATTCTTAAAGAGGCACATGCTGGCATAGGTGGAGGGCATATGGCCTCAGATGCTACTGCTCGTAAGATCATGCGAGCAGGGTTCTGGTGGCCCAAGCTCTTCCGCGACTGCCATGTTCATGTGACCAGATGTGATTCATGTCAACGAGCGGGCCCCAAGCCTACGAGGCGTGAGTACCTCCCTCTCAAACCATTCACTCCGGTGCCTCCCTTCTATCGCTGGGGATTGGATTTCATTGGACCCATCTCTCCTGCCACACGCCGAGGGAACAAGTATGCTCTGCTTGCCACCGACTATGGAACCAAATGGGTCGAAGCCAAGGCAGTCAAGAACTGTACAGCCCAGGTAGTAGCCACATTTCTATATGACCAGATCATCTCTCGGTTTGGTTGTCCTGTTGAGTTGATAAGTGATAGAGGGTCTCACTTCCTAAATGACACCATTGCTGCACTAGTTCACCTGCTTCAAATAGTTCACAAATTTTCATCTCCCTATTACCCACGTGCCAATGGTCTAGCTGAGAGCTCCAATCGCACAATGTGCGAGATCGTGCATCGACTTTGCCTAAATTCTCTAGCCGATTGGGATGACGTACTTCCAGCTGCTTTATTCGCATATCGAATGGCTTACAAGGCGAGTACTGGGTATTCACCCTTCGAGCTTGTCTATGGACTGGAGGCCGTTATGCCTTATGAATTTCATCTTGACACTCACAGGATTCTTCCAGACAAAAATGACAACCTTGAAGCCTGCACAATGGAACGCTTGTGGGATTTGGAAGCACTGGCAGAGCATCGACGTGAAGCAGTTTTCGCTCAAGAAGTTTGGCAGAAGCGACAAAAAGCTTGGCATGACCGGAACCTCAGAAAAAGGAATTTCAAAGTCGGAGATTTAGTACTCTTGTATTCCAGTAAGTTTCTCAAACACAAACCTAAGTTTGTGAGTGGTTGGACAGGTCCATTTCTCATTGCCAAGCTTATCCCAAGTGGCGGAGTCTACTTGGCCAGTTTAGAAGGCAGACTTCTACTTGCCCCGGTGAATGGGTCACGCATCAAGAGGTACCATGATCAATGAGAGAACACCCTCCTAATCCTTCTCCTTCCTGGTGACATCTTCTCCCTCTGAGTGAGGGCCACTTTCTCTTTCTACAAGGGTCCTCCTCTCTGCCCCTAGTGCCACTTTCTCTCTCTACATGGCTCCTCCTCTCTGCCCTTGGTGCCAATTTTTCTCTCTAAATGGGTCCTTCTCTTTCCACCCAAGTGTCACTTTCTTTCTCTAAGTGAGCCCTCCATTTTTCACCCCGAGCCACTTTCTCTCTCTAAGTGTGACCACCTTTTTTCATCCCGTGCCACTATCTCTCTCTAAATGACCACCCTTAAAATGTGGCCTCCCTTTTTCACTCTGTGTTACTTTCTCTCTCTAACTACGGCCTCCCCTTTTCATCCTGTTTTACAAAATCCTTCTCCTTCTACCTTCTCTCCAACTCCTACCTCTCTCTTACAAAAACCTTCTCTTTCCACCCTCTGTCCAGCTCCCTACCTCTCTCTTACAAAAACCTTCTCTTTCCACCTCTGTCCAACTCCCTACCTCTCTCTTACAAAAACCTTCTCTTTCCACCCTCTGTCCAACTCCCTACCTCTCTCTTACAAACACCTTCTCTTTCCACCCTCTGTCCAACTCCCTACTTCTCTCTTACAAAAACCTTCTCTTTCCACCCTATGTCCAACTTCTACCTCTCTCTTACAAACACCTTCTCTTTCCACCCTCTGTCCTAATTCTACCTCTCTTACAAAACTCTTCTCTTTCCACCCTCTGTCCAAGTTCTACCTCTCTCTTACAAACACCTTCTCTTTCCACCCTATGTCCCACCTCCTACCTCTCTCTTACAAAACCCTTCTCTTTCCACCGTATGTCCAACTCTCCACCTCCCTCTTACACACACCTTCTCTTTCCACCATATGACCAAACCCCTATCTCCCTCTTACAAATACCTTCTCTTTCCACCTTTGTCACACTCATCTCTTTTTCTTCCATCTTCCATCATCCTGATGCACGTCCAACCTATTTTTGGCACTTAGCTAAATGTGGCAGATATGCTAAATTTGGCAATAAGCTAAATTTGACGAATATGCTAAATTTAGTGGATATGCTATTTTTGGTGGATAAGGTTAAGTTTGGCGGATTTGCTTTCTGGCTTTCTCTCCCCTCCATTGGTTTCTCCACCCTTTACATACCACACTCACAAGCGCGCTAGTTGGGTGGCCAACTATCCTCCTCCCAACTCTCCTCTCCTTGGCAACCAGCTCGCTCCCTCTCCACGCAGCTCCCTCTCCTCCCCTTCTCTCCCTCTACTACCCGCTCCCCGCCCCTACCTGCCCTCTCCCCTCCTGCGCAACAGCCCCCCCCTCTCTTCCTCTCCTCACCACCCTGCTTCTCCCCCTCCTTCCTGCGCAGCACCTCCCTCCTCTCCCTCTACCTGCCCTCTCCCCTCCTGCGCAACAGCCCCCCCCTCTCTTCCTCTCCTCACCACCCTGCTTCTCCCCCTCCTTCCTGCGCAGCACCTCCCTCCTCTCCCTCTACCTGCCCCCTCCCCTCCTGCGCAACAGCCCCCCCCTCTCCTGCGCAGCTCTCCCCCCTTCTCCTCCCTACACCCTCTGCATCTCCCCCTCTCCCCTCCTAGCTCCAGCCCCCCTCCTCCCCCCTAGTCTACATCCGTCCTTTTACTCTCCCTCTCCACCGACACCCCTTCCTCACTCTTTTCCTCTCCATCGAAGCATGGGCCTGCATTGGTGGATCTGCTAAAGTATTCTCTCGTAGCAGATTCCGGGCTTAACCTCGACATCAACACCTCCTCCTTCCTCCTTGCCTCTCCAGACCTCGACATCGACACCCCCTCCGTACTCTTTTCCTCTCCATACGACGCCATCGTTCATGCCTACCCGTGCCTCTCGCCACAAGTACAAACCCAGATTACCCCGCGATACTTTATTCGTTGACTTCCATCGGGCTCGAGCAGGCCACACGACAGGATCGGGACCATCTTCCATGGCATCACTTGGCAAGCGCACCATTGATGACCTGGGTGCCGGGTCTACACCACAAAGCACTTCGAGACGACCTCGAGCAGTTGCAGATTTACCTCCCTCCGACAGGATCACTATCATATCGGATGAGGAGCTATCCCCCTTTTCGAGTTCCTCTGATTCAGATCATGGAGGCTCGGACTATCTTCCCCCCACAGGTACAATCAAAACACCATCCAAGGCATCCAGTGGGCACAGTGGTCACAGTAACGGTGGCGGTGATTTGGCCCCACAAAGTACGGCTTGTGATCTTCCACCCCCAGCTTCATCCTCCTCGATCATTCGGGTGGTTTTCAAACCTTTCCTCGATCCCACACTCAAGCTGTCTAGCATCTTGTCACCTGATGAGATAGCCCGCATGTCTCTCGTGGAGTTTGATGATGTCACACTTCCCCCGGTGAATGTCCAAATGTGTACTGCGTTCATTCAGTCTTATGACTTTGCAACAGACACATTCGGGTTCTTGAATTCCCGTCACATGTTCACTCCTAGTCTCATGTCCACATATCTCCGTCTTCCCACACTTTCCTTTTTGCCACCTCACACCGGCTCACCCACATTCCTGTCCTTCTTGTCTACCTGTAAAACTCATCGCAGAGGACATGAGTGCAAGAAAGTTCTCGAGGGAAACAGCCGAGAGGCGCTTCTAGCAAGGTATTTGTTCACACACTTCTACTCTGCCCCAGGCCACTTCTTCATCACCAAGGCGATCCATTCTGCCTTAGACTCCATTCTCTCAGTCACTCCCTATGATTTCGCCTCACTCTTCTACTCTGCCTTTCGTAACACAGTTCGCAAGCGTCGGGGCACATATACCTGTACTTGTGGGCCCCACCTCACCTTCTTACTTCATCAGTGGAAGGCCAACCCTCCTTCCATTGTCACAGGTCGCCTCCCTTCATCATCTCTCTCCGCTTCTATCACCCCCTTTTCCACATCGTTTACTGTCACTTCCAGTGTTCCTTCTCTCGGGACTGCCTCTTCTCCTCTTTCGCTCAGGAGGACACCTCGGCGAGCGCCACCTCATGAAGTCTGCATCGGAGCTTCTTCAGTATATTCTGTTACCGGTGCCCCAGGGTTACCACCAGTGACATGTCTTGTATCTCCATCAGTCGTGCCCGTGCCAGGACTTGCCTCTCCATGAGTCACACTTGTTCAGGCTTCTCCAGGGATTGCACCAGGTACACCTCCTGTTGTACCCGTGACGACGACTGTTGTACCGGGACTTCCTCGACAGGTGTATTGTTACGCAGGACTGCAGCTGTTTCGTCTTCACCCCCTACCACTTTCACCGATGCAGTCATCACCACAGTTCAGGCGACCTCTGACCATGTTTTGGACCAGGTATTGGACCTGAATCTTAGCCTGGGACCCGACTCCCACTCCCATGGGCTTTCTTAGGAGATGTCATCCCAGGGTGTACTTCACATTTCAGCTTCCCCAGGCAGAGACAGGACTAGAGACGGGAGTGGGAGCCCCTCTCGCGGAGATGCTCCATCGGCCACTTCAGCATCAGAGGAGGTATTTGAGGGAGGGATTCTGCCCAAATCTGTGGATTGCCCACCCCTTCATGAAAATGATATGTTCACAGCTTACATAGCTGCTTCATCGGGCCCCCCTCTTTCAAATATTTCCCTGGTGGAAAAACAGAATGAAGATTACAGCCAACTACTATCTGTCCTTCACAAAAAACGCTCACCAGTATGTGGGGAAGAGGAGGATCTCACTCAAATCTTCACCATGGACTGCCTCGCACAGAACAAGAAGATCTCCAGGGCCCCAACATGTTTTGTGCACTTGGACAAATTGGCACCTACAGGAAACCTGTCAACCGAGGAAGAGGGAGCTCTTCCTGACATGTTTGAGGATTTGGGGGATGTCATTAATTTGGCGGACAGGATGAATTACAGCGACAGGTATGCGTGGATGAAAAGGTCCCTGCATCTTGCTCAGCGTATCATGGATGACACCTTCACGCAGCTTGGGACAGCGGTCTTCAATTCCACAGGTTATGCTCATAAGCTCCTCTCTCAACAGCAACATTTAAAGTTAGAATTCGAGAGAGCTCAGGCAGCCCAGCAGCGCGCCACTAGCGTGACACTTCGACAACAGGAGGAAAGGTGGCAGAAAGAGAAGAACTCAGCAATACATGAGCGTGACATCGCTTGGAATATTCAGAAGGCTGCCCTTGAGGATCGCCTCCATAATCACAGGCAGGAATGGGAAGCAGCAATGACATCTTTACGCAGCCAACATGCTGCAGCTCTGGCAACTTTGCACAGCCAGCATGTCACGGAGGTGACCAGATTTCACCAGGAGATTACCAAGTTAAAAGAGTCTTTGTCTTCCTCCGAGATTGCCAAAGAAAAATCAGAATCCAGAGTGGCTGAATTGGAAAAGAAGCGTTCATCCATGGAGGAAGAATTCACAGCTCTTCGGATGCAGTTGGCCACCCTCCAGACTTCCCAGTCCACCTTGCAAGAGCAAAAGGATCATTACTACCGGCGATACCACTGATATAAAGACAAGTATGAAAATCTGAGAAATGTGATGGACACGCTTGAGTGTGAGGAGGAAGCACCCCATCCACAGATACCTATGACTGAGCCAGAGCAAAGGGATGCGCAAAAAGCCACAGAGCCAAATACGAAGGCGGAAGAGGAGAAGGCAGAGGAACAGGCTGCAGCTTTACCACCCTCTGTAATCTCATAGAAGGGTTGATACATGGCTGTTGGTGTTTGGGTTTTTTTTTGCACTGTTAGATTTTGCCAAGCAATTTGGCCCTCACTGTAAATATCAGTGTCTTACCTCAAGATGTACTCAGTTTTTTCTGCAATTTTCCATGCTGTCCCTTATAATACAGCAGTTTATTTTTCACATTTCAACTTAATACAAATCTTGGATTACTCCCACGGCCAACCACATGGTCTGTACTCTTTCCTTTTCCCACTCCATCACCATATCCATGGTTTGAAAGTTCATCTTTATTTTTCTTTGACGGATTCGTCCAACCTTTCTATTCACCGGGACGGTGAATGATAGTGGCGGGGGAAACTGTTACCTTATCACACGACCACCTGTCGACAGGCGTTGACCACATGACGACATCTGTTGACCACATGTTGACCATGTGTCAACACAAGTTAGCCACGCGATCACACGGGTTCATCCAGGAGTACTGTCCGAGGCTGTTAACCACAGGTCGACACAGGTCAACCAGGAGTACCGTGTCCAAAGTGATCTCATCAAGAGCTGCGCACATGGAGAGTGAGCTTAGCACATGGAGCAGTCAGGAGTATTTATATTACACAGTGGTTCAGTGATACAGTGGTGCAGTAGTGCGGTGAACTAGCTCACCTGCACATGGAGAATTTATACCATCGGGCTGGCAAGTAAGGGAGTCAGAAAGTCGCCGAAGCCATCAGAGGTGCGGTGAACCAGCTCACCTGCACATGGAGAATTTATACCATCCGGCTGGCGAGTCAGGGAGTCAGGAGGTCGTCGAAGCCATCAAGAGAGCCAGCGGCGCAACGGCTATCCCCAACATCTAAGGCGATAAGAGGATGACCAATGGGAAGAAAGGGGGAGATTCTCAGCGAAGAAGATGAAGGAGAAGGGAGAGAGAAAGGGGGGCATTCGGCATTCGGCACGGGAGCGAAAGGGAGGAGAGTGAGGAGAGATAGAGGCTAGAGCTACGAGCTCACCAAGGAGCGAATGTGAGAGACTTGTGTGTACCCTTTGTCTACTATGGGGATAGACCTGTGTATTCTGGTGATTTGCGGCTTGTGTATTCTTGTGACTTGCGACTTGTGACCTGGGGACACGTCCAGTGATATGTACATTGGCCAATTCGGTCACTTTCTCATCTCTCTTGTCTCTTCCGGATATGGGGATTGTTCACCAGTGTAGGATTTTCTTATTTTGCTTATGTTGTGGAGTTCACCGGTAATTGTCACTTAGCATAGTGCACTCGTACGTCATCGTTCACTGCAGTATAGCATACGACACTTGCACACTACTGCACGGTGCGCTCTGCACGATCCATTGCATTAGAGCATTGCACAACTCATGCTTCTCACACCAGTGGCCTTTGGCCTCCGGTAACACCTCCGGAAGGATAGGAACCCCTCCCCTCAAACAGAGACTATTAATTGAAGTAACAAGTCTCCATAAAGCCCATGCTTTCTAGGTTTGTGAAACTGTCATGCCACCAAGATAGTAAATATTCTTTCACTTGTAATCATGCTGTTGAAATACCTTTCTTAAATTTTATATCCATGCATACACTCTATCCAAGTTAGCAAATATTTAGTGCCAAAGTGTATATGGAGCAATGGTTGAAACCACATAATAGAAAGTGGACAATGCATGATTGACCGTATCCACTTTCCATGAAGTTTAGGGAATACATTCCATAACTTGGTTGATCTAGTTTCCAGCCACCTGTGGTTGTGATTTGATTAAAGAGCTGAGTTTGAGATATGGTTGAGGTTTCACCTTGGTCTTTGATGTGAATCTTGGGGGTAAGTTATTCAAAACCATGGATGAGGATATCATCATGGATGCATGTTTTTAAGCCGTTAGGATCCTGGGGAACATGGAGCAGTGTTTTTGGCTTCTAGCAAGTATTTAGACCCCCGTTGGAGGACATGCCTTCGGGATTTTGGAGGGTTTGGCTTGCAGTGGGATCTTGGGGACTAGGAGTGGATTGATGCAAGAAACCATGAGAAGGCCCTCCCATTCTTCCACTACACTGCTAGATGCTAGGAGGTTTCATCTTAGTGTTAGGGTCTGGAAACCCTCCAAAGCCTCTCATTGCGAGGAGTTTAAGGGATTGCAGTAAATCAATGGAGATTTAGGTTTGGGAGTTCTCCTACGTGCCCTGTTGCCTTTCTTCTAAGGAGTCCATTCAACGTTGCCTATGAATTGCAGACATGCTAGGTGTCTAGAAGGCGATTGCGGGACTTTTGAGTGTATTGGCTCCCTTCCCTAAGTTTCATACTTGGGTCTCAGTGGCTTGGGTTTCTCTGTCTGGGCCTCATATGTTTGATGAGATGAAAAACTCCTATTGGGCTTTCCAGCTTGACACCATTTGGTTGAGTGATATGCTCTTTGGATGTTGTTCCGTCCTTTCCCTACATACCTGCACATGTCTCAGTGGACACATGATGGGAGACCATAGTGAAGCCTTTCAGCTTTGGATATATGGAGATCACGATGCAGAGGCACTTGATGGCTCCCAAGTCCACCCATCTTACACCGTGGCCAGTATTTGGACAGACATTGTACACAATCTGATGGTCATTTGGCCAAGTATGCAAGGGCTACTTCTGCCATATCTTCCTCAGTGATTGAAAAGGCTGTCCCTTCTTCTCAGAGTTCACTACAGGTTTGAGGTGGCACTTTCATTCTCAGCCCTGGATCTTTACTAGGATGTTTTGATGCATCGGCATTGACCCTCACGGTTTTTCTCATGCTATGTATGGTGTACTCTTTCCTTGAGCACTTGTTCTTGGGTTTTTTTAAATACTTAATACAAGTTCTTTTTATGCCCAAAAAAAAAGACATGTAAGTCCAGACTTACACAACCGCTGATGCAGAGGTTGTGATGTGCAATGTCACAGGGGCTAATTTTGTCATGTGGGGAAAAAACTTTCTAGACTATTTGACATGTGTGGTCAGTCGTAGTTTGTGCACATGGGATCTTATTATTGACTCCTGAAGGAAAAAAAAACCTTCATATTTTTGAAGAAGGAATTTACGGGGTTGGTATACTGAGGTTTCCTTTTTGTACTTTTTGTATGCTGAATATGGTTATTGGTATGCTGTGGTGATCAACAAATGCTGTGTGCAAGAAGGCTTGTATTTGTCATTGCTGAAGATATTATATTTTGATGTGTCTGCAGTGCGTAGAACATCCTCTGAGCTTCAATGTCATGCAAGACTCTGAAGCAGGGAAAGGCATTGAGTCTTGTACAGTCAATCCTCGTAATTTTTTCATACCTTCACAGGTAGTTGAATATTTTTTCCTGATACAGTATTGAAATTTGAATGGATGCTCAAGTATGTGCGGGTGTGTGGATTTGTATGTGTGAGAGCATATGTTTATACTATGGTCTACACCCACTGTTGGGCACTGATGACGTCAGTGGGGATGTCATAGTTGCTAGTCCCTGTTATGCTTGATGGAGTTTATGGTTTTCAACCCTATGAGTGACTATCATGAGATTGAAACTGCACTATGTTGTGTTTTTAGAGGATGAGTTTGGGCATGTTCCTGGATTCATCTAGATATATGATCTACAATCTGCTCAAGCTTTGCTGTAGTGCTTTTTTTGTTTTGCAGGATAACTGGGTACTCTTATCTGCTGATTACTCACAGATTGAAGTACGTCTCATGGCACACTTTTCTGGAGATGCCTCACTGATAGAAATTCTAAGCAGACCAACTGGGGACCTGTTTGTGATTATAACAGCACGATGGACAGGGATAGCAGAGGCAGATGTGACAGAGAAGCAAAGAGAACACACTAAACGGCTTGTGTATGGAATTCTTTATGGTATGGGCATAAATGCTCTGGCAGAGCAGCTGGAATGTAGTGTATCAGAAGCAGCTGAGAAGTACACTCGATTCAAGGCTTCCTTTTCTGGTGTTGCAAAGTGGCTAAAAGAAGCAGTAAAGTTCTGCCGAGAAAATGGGTATTTTTCTACTGCATGCTCGGTAACCTTGAAGAAAAATTCATTTGTCATTCTAGATGAAGCTGAGAGAACATAGTGAAACTTGCTCATAATGTTCAGCTTTAGTGCAGAATGAAATACTTAAAATTGTTTCAGTATAGTTTGTGCTCAATTATATCTCAAATATTAAGGTTCTCAGTCCTTGATTTGTGTAGTGTTAATGTGGGAAGCATTTGTGGGATTTGAACGTTGAATGTATGCCCGTGTCTGTGTTTCTCCAGGTATATTAGGACATTAGCTGGAAGGAAACGTTTTCTGGATAAAATCAAATATGGAAGCCTTCCTGAGAAAGCAAGAGCGGAACGGCAAGCTGTGAATTCAATTTGCCAGGTACATCATCATTATAAGCATTGGAACAGTTTGATGTGTAATTCTTGCCAACTTTAGTTCATGGATGTTTAGAAAAGCACATAGAGTAGCTAATAGACATTGCAATAGAGAACCAATGGGTCTACAGGACATTACACAAATATGCAACACAAATAAACATAAGAAGGACCTTCGCAAGTTGGAAATATTAGGAAGAACGAAATGTTGTAAGGAAAAGGCTCAGACTTGATTATAGTTGTAGTGCATCAGCATGCAGCGAGAAATCAGAGGTGGCACCATCATCGTGATTCTTTGCCTTCACAACAGCCCCTTCTACACGTTTGTAGCTGTTAAGTTTGCAATAAAGACTTCAAAAATCATTAGTGTCACAGTTTGCTTGGTGGAGTGGTTTGTCAGAGTTGCTTTTATAAAGCTTCGGCCAAGGCCCTCTCATTGTAAGAAAGGTCCTATATTTTGCCAAAAACTTTGCCCTTAAACATCTAGCAGAATTCTCTGATAGATGCTTAATTTGCAGAGTGGCAGCACATCATTGTGCTCTACCACAACTGGTTCGAAGGAAGAATTGATGTCTTGACACTGCTTTGACTATTTCAACTTTCTGCGGGACTATTGCAGATTACGCTACCTGTTTTTCAGACCCTGCATAGGACTAAATAGCTTGAGAAATTCGATTGAAAGATTCGGAAATCTTCAAATCACTCAAAGCCTAGAACTGAAGGCTACAAGAGAATTACTAGCTGACCTTGTCTTTGTTTTGCAATCTTTCCATTGCTTATGGAAGCAAGCTTCAGCGCTTTCCCAAAGCCAATATAGCCAGAACCTCTCTTGAAGTTATTGCATCCAAAGGAAGTTTTTTCATGTGTAACTGGGGAGCTGGAAGCTGACTTAGGAAAATACCATAATCGTACATTTTAATATAAGATGCCAGATTGTTGTGTGAATGCAGGGATCCACTTACAATAGGCAAGGGACGACAGAATATACAAATTGAGGCTTTTATTGGCAGATGTCCATGTAGATGGAAGTAGGAAAGAATGGACACAAGCGCTACGCTGAGCTTCCATGAAGCTTACATTCTTAGTAGAAAACAATAATCAGTTTTCTCTGGAGAAAAACAATAATCACTTTTTTAGAAAAGGTTGGGGTTACCAAATCTGGTAGTCCAAAACCAATCGCACATAAAAGGGAGTACAACAAGCTCAACCTGAAAAAAGTTTTAAAAAAAAATCATGTGTATACGCGAAGTTGGAGGTCTCATCAGTTGGGTCCCTAGATTGAGCAATACCTAAAGAAGGAACACATGTAAAATCAAGGTTGATGCATGTCACACCATGTCAAACCATCATCTAGAATTTGAAAATGAATGCTATATTCCCAGATGTTGGAAACCTCTCTACATTGCGAATGGCAACATGAAAATCACTTGAACAACTATCCCACTGGATCTGCAGAATGTGGGTAGCCTTTGGCCCACTTTATGAGGGAACCTCTTTATTTTGAGGTCCATCAACACCATTTCCATACATTAGTGGGATCCTTAGATCCTCCAAGTAGCAATTGCGAGATCTTCTTAGTGGGCCCTCCATAGATAGGTAATGGTGAATTGGGTGGGGGAGTATTACTTTAACAAGGGGACAAACTGCATGTTTCTTGTGAGCTGGAGAAGTAAAAGCCCGATCATTTGGGTAATGGTAGATAAACTTGGAACCTATGTCAGTAGAATGTCAGTAAAAGGCTTAGATGAATCAGCGGTTGTTCTTGGGTGGCTTGGAGAAGTGAAAGTCCAATCATGTGGCTCTCGCTTGTATGGTAAGGTCACCCCCATAGGACACCTTTCCAAGTGATAGTAATCCGGTGACAAATGGAAATAGAAATCAGCTTGCAAATCGTGTATTTGACTTTCCTAGGGTGAGTGCAAGCCCAAAGGCAATGCTGACATAAGGGAAATTAACCCATTTGAGTAACGGAAAGGCCCACAAGGATGTGTGAATTCTTGGCTTGTGTAAAAACAGTGTCGGGATCTTGTAATAGATCCTCATGGAATATTTGTGGAACTGAAGGGTCTTGGTGATTTTGCAAAGGGCCGATAGCACTCTGGTGGATATTAGTTGAACTAGAAAGAAGGCCTTGGAAAAACCAGTGTCTCTAACCAGTCCAAACCATGCTGTGAGAATGACAGTTGCAAATGTTTGCCACCTGTGCACACAATGTGGGGGTTTCATACTTTCAGGCTATCTGTGCGCGTGTTAGCATGCACCTTTGTGTGCATATTTGTTTTGGATTCACAATCAACTCCTGCATCATCCCTACTCTTACCTCTTGAGTCCCCATCCTCAAAATCTTCAGAACCCTAGAGTTTGGAGCAGTGCTTCATGGAAAGCAACCTCTATCTCTTGAAGAAAAAGAAAAACATCCCATTTTTTGGGCATATGATGACCGTTTTCACACATATTTTCAGTTTTTTCATGCCTATTAGTAGACTGGAGGATCATTTTATTGAACTAGAACTGGGATCTACTGAATGAACCATGTAGAATTAAAGGACGTGGAGCATCAAATTGCTGAACTATTGGAAAAAGGTTATGATTCGGCCAAGTAGTTCTCCGTTTGGTGCACCTATCTGTCTAGTTTGAAGGAAAGATGGATCTTTCAGAATGTGTATTGACTGGAAGGCTCTAACTAAGCTGACTATTAAGAACCAATACTCAATCCCATGAATGGATGACCCACTTGATGTGCTGAAAGGTGCTAAAGTATTCAGCCAGTTGGATCTTAAGTTGGGATACCACCATGTTAGTTTTACAGATTTATGAGAAGGGTTTTGCAACCATATCTCAGTAAATTTGTGGTGGTCTTCTTTGATGACATCTGTCCCAATCATCATAATGTCGAAAATTACAATTCATCACATAACCATGGCAATGCTAATTAAATGTACACCAATGTAGCACCATCAATGCCCAACTAGTAATACGACAGTATCTGTAGATGTCATCAATCATAACACACATGGCCAAGGATATGAAGAAAGAGAAGGAAAAAGAAAAAAAATGAACATAGGGAGGCGAAACTCCAGGGCAAGGCAAAATGGGCTCACGAGAAAGAAAAAGAAAATTTCTCCACATTAACAGTACGACTGCTCAATTCAACTTGAAGAGGGAATCAAACTGATAGTACCACCTTGTATATGGATGGTACTACCTTTGAGATACCACATCATGACTATGGTGCAAACCTTCAGTCTTGGGGCTCCACTAATGATATCTCACTGCTCAGCTCAGTCCCCTTCACTGTCTCCCATATCTCACATGTGCACGAGGAAAAGCGAGTGGGCACAAAAAAGCGAGTGATCTTTTTCACAATTTCCTTATCGAGGTACTCAACATAGCTTTCTGGAAACCACTATTTAAGAAGATTCTTGAAAATAAAACTTATCTTACTATGTGCTACTATACCAACAATAGTATGTGGGTTTGAAAGAATAGTATGTGGGTTTGAAAGAAACCTAATTTCCACTCCAAAGCATAGGATTCCATTACTAATATGACAATTCTTTTGCATTTGAAATGGGTCTTATTATCACAACTCCTTCAATAATCAAAACAAATGCGTTGCTTGATATGTTGAACTTAGTAACGTAAACATCACTTCACCCATATGCGGGGAAAAAAAACTATCTGTAGACTTCATAGCATGGGATTGCATCAACACTTATGACATTCAAAATGGTTCTTCTTATTAAAAGTGTTATCGTCATTTATGACATTCAAAATTTTTCTTGCAACCATCCTGTAGTTTCTAGAGATTTTGCCCGTACTTCCAACCCCTTACCTTCAACCACTAAGAGGCACCTAATAGTTTTGTAGAACACTTGAGATATCATCACCTCCTAATACAAAACCATTATTACTATTTGTAGAACACTTGAGATTTCATCACCTCTTAATACAAGACCATTCTTACTATTTGTAGAATACTTGAGATATCATCACTCCTTCCCTTCAGCCACTAAGAGGTACCTAATACTTTTGTAGAACACTTGAACCATTCTTACTATTTGTAGAACACTTGAGATATCGTTACCTCTTAATACAAAACCATTCTTACGATTTGTAGAACACTTGAGATATCATCACCTCTTAATATAAAACCTTTCTTATGATTTGTAGAACACTTGGACTTATTCTAGTCTTACAAAGGTATATGAGATATCATCACCTCTTAATATAAAACCATTCTTACGATTTGTAGAATACTTGAGATATCATCACCTCTTAATACAAGACCATCCTTAGTATTTGTAGATCACTTTAGATATCATCACCTCTTAACACATGACCACTCTTACTATTTGAGAGATTAATGGATTGAAGGTTTGAGGCTCATAGGAGACGAAGGAAGAGAAAGTCAGCTTCAACATGAGGACAATAAAACTCATTGGAATATTTTTGACTTATGTATTATACCTTTTTGAAGACTATGAATTTAAGTCAGTTTCAACATTAGGATGATAAAACTAATTAGAATATTTTGGACTTATGTATTATATATTTTTGAAGACTATGAATTTTAATGAGTAGAGGCACGCACACTACTTAGTAAATACACTAGTACTACTACTAGTCTACGACTATTAACCCTAGTAGCACTAGTGTAATTTTGAGCCTTTCGATAATTTTCTTTCATCGTTAGTGCAATAGCAATTATTCCTTCTATCAGAAGAATCTTGCCAAATTTATTCAAAGCGATTAATTTGTAGTCTACAGCCACTATCCTCTGACTCTTAAAAATATATTAAATGTGAGCACCCATTTATCTTGTATGATCAACCCTGGACTGTGCTGCAGCTACAGCTCACAGTGAACTATTACGAGGATTTAATAAGAACAAAAACGATCAGAATCGATAGGACATTACTAGAACAAAAAGAGTCTGAATTAATATGGCGATGTTCGGTGTGAAATAACCAAATTAAGGATTTAATAAGAACGAAAAAAATCAGAATCAATAGGCTATTCAATGGCTCAAATCTGCACACAAATTACAATGTGCCTCCCAACTCTTAAGCATTCCAGCTCCTCATGTTTGACAAGAATGCAAACGATAATGAAATCACATTGTCTTTACTTTCAAAGCAAGCAAAGCAACAAAAATAAATGCAAACGTATTGGATGAGGATTAAATAGGTATAGATCTAGATAGACCTATATATATGCATTCATAGATCTAATTGATGATTTAAGTTGGACGGTTGTAATAATAGTATGTATACTATCATTGGGATTAGGGCTACTATTGGTAATATTGTATGTAGTAGTAGGAGAACTACCATTAAGGAACACTCCAATAAAATTACTAATGGTAGTGACTAAACTACCACTAGTAGTTTGGTAATTACCCTTAACATCTACAACAAATATTTGATGGGTAGCTAGTATTAGGTCAAAAGGCTCCAATTGTGGTATAATAATGGATCAGAAAAGGGAGTGCTATAGCATCACCTAAGGATCACTTTTTATCCATGAAAGAAATAAGTCGGTGCAACCTAGGTCATACAGACTACCTTTTATAGTAACTACAAAGGTTGCTGCCATAGTGCCGTAGAGTAGCCTCTAGGTTGCATCATCATCCTTTTTTGTTTTTGAGCCATTAAGTTTGATCCACTGATTTTTATGTAGAATTATTCTACTATATGTTCACATATCCTTAATGGGATCTTCGATATAATCCCTTCCATTGTAAGTACTTTTACTATAAGTTTCACATATCCTTAACAAACCACTAGGCTTCAATACAGATTCATTCTTATGTTTCAAGCCTCAAACTCAAACACCCTTGTAAAAGGGATAATGTATTAAAGCTACATTCAATCCATCAAATCTTTTGAATGACAGTTCTATTGAAAATTCATGTATTATCAATAGGATTTCATCCATTATATGTTCATTTGTCTTTAATAGTATGTCTAAAAATTCATGTATCTTCAATATTATTTCTCATGTGTGTTGGAATATGAAGCCAAAGTGAGTCTAAAATGAGTGTTCTAGGTGTGTTTTATAGTCTAGTGAGTCCTAGACATGCCACGTGTCATATTGGGAGTTATTCCATATACACTTTGGATTTCTAGAGTCTAGTGTCACACTATATAGTGTTGTACTTGTCTATTGTCTATTACATCAGTCAACATCAAGCTCTTTGGTATCATGTGAGTACTTGTCCATTGCTTTCATTTTCTTTCCATCACATTCCATTATGCTTGTTATCCTTCCTTTCCATTCCTAGTGTTAGCTTGCTCCCCTACCACTAAGGTATTCCTCAGACATGAATTCTTCAAGCTGCAAATGAAGCGCATGAAGACTCTCTTCTTGCTCACTTGAATCATATGGAATCCCATGTCACTCAGCTTGCTAGTCTGGCGGTCCGTGTAGGGGAAGATGATCAAGTTGTTGTGCTCCTCTCGAGCATTGAGGAAAATTCTAAGTACCGGGAGATCATACCAGCATTGCGTGTGACACAAATGGTTATGATGATATGGTTGCTATGCTTATTGATCATGACAGAGGGTATGCAGAAACTGTATTGTACTCCAAGGGTAAAGGCAAAGGTAAATTCAAGCCTTTCAAATGCAATCACTGTGGGAAGCTTGATCACACCGAGGATTGCTACTTTCAAAAGCTTGCCAAGCAACAACACAAGGATCATGTCAACTTGGTTGGGGCTGTAACAAGTGAAGACGAAGAAGAAGATGATGCTTCGACACCAAGTCATGCTCTTATTGCCGACATCAGAGATCTCTCTCTCTATTCAGAGGTCTATGTACCTGATGATCGGGACTTTTGTTTCTGATCTATTATTCCTACAGCTTGATGTATTTTGGGGTCCTTTATCTTGGGTAGTCCCCCTAAAATGATAAGTATTAAGTGTTTGGTTTTCATTGAGTCTAAAGGTCCTCTACCTTGGATAGTGCTCCTAAAAAGATGTATTGCTTTTCATATTTTGGTGTGTGGCTTCCTAACATGTCCTATTATGAAGCCAAGGGAGGATGTACTGTGGGAGCCATATGTATTGGCTTTGATAGGTCTTGTTATCAGGCCTGGCCGAGTTCCAGAATGTTGGCGTATTCCTAGACCTATGAGCTGGTCATGTAGCCATGCTATAACGTGAGCCTCTGAGCATGTTGAGTATCAAGCCATGAGAGTGCTTGGATCAACCTCTGAACATGCTCAGATTTTAGCCTCTGAGTCACATGGGGTGCACAGTTTGATGACTGTCATTGTCATGTTCTATTCTTCGTTCCATTCATGTAGCTGTTGCCGAAGAGGGACTTTGTAATGCCAAAGGAGACGCAGCCTTTTTCTCCACCACTTCATTGGGCGATCCATATGCCAAACAATATTTGCTCTGTGAGAAATCCAAGGCGAGGTAATAACACTTTATACAGAGATGACACTGTGATATGTGAGAGCTTCAAAGGACGGGCGTATGAGGAAGAAGAGCATAAAATCCAATCCTCAAGCCGATGTTGAAGTTCCAAACGAGGTACCGGCAAGTACGGTTGAAGCATTGCTGAAATCCTATGCCATAAAGGACGATAATGAGCTCCCAAGCCGTATTTGCTAGCTGCCATATAAAAGAATAAAATTGTGCCATCATCTTGAAGTACATTTGCCACAGATGAAATGCCTTTGAAGGACACACACACACACACACACATACACACATCTATATATATGTGTATGTATGTATGTATATATACATACATACATATGTATATATTGATGCATATATTGATGTATATATTCATGCATACAATTTTGAATCGGATGGAGAAAATAGGCATAAAAACCATCTAAATTGGCTCTTGTTGTTGGATTTGATATAGGACATGATCCCATTGGGATTTGTAAGTCTAGTAATACGGGGTCCTACTTTTAGGGCTTGAATTCTTGAAATACGCAGCGTGTCAACGCGCTGCCTATTTCATGCATTTAGGCCTCAAAAGTAGGACCTCATGTGGTCCTACATGGGATCCTACTTTTGAGGCCTAAATGTATGAAATAAGTAGGACCTCATGTGGTCCTACATGGGGTCCTACTTTTGAGGCCTAAATGTATGAAATAGGCAACGCGTTGACGCGTTGCCTATTTCAGGCATTCAAGCCCTAAAAGTAGGACCTCGTATCTTTGGACTTACAAATCCAGATGGGGTCATGTCATACATTAAATCGAATGGCAAGAGCCAATTTAGGTGGTTTTCATGTCTATTTTATCTATTTAATAAAATTATATGCATCAAATAATGTTGTTTATCAATTTTTGGCATACACCCCCCAAAATCAAGACCCCCATTGGAAAGAAAGGTAAGGAACACAAGTGCTTGTTCTTATGCTCGTGAGACATTAAAAAAGAGGCCTGGTATCCGAAAAATGGTAGGGCGTCAATGCAGTGTTTTTTTTGGGCTGTCAGGTCTCTTTTTTGTTGTTTCAGGAGCATACATATGGAGGTTATTATACAATACAACTAAGCAGAGTATTGAAGTAGTTCTACAATTTGGATGCATTAAGAGCATTCATATAGCAAGGAAGAATATAATAATTGAAAACATTTTTTTTTCAATACATATTGGTAGCGAGGCTATCAAAAAGAGGCTCTACCCCTCATGATGTCTTTGGATACAAAATATTAGATTGTTTGATGCTTGGATTGCAGTTGGCAATGTTGCGTGGGGAAGCCACTATATGCCTCAAGTGTTGGGAATTGATGTATGGCTCAAGTGCTAGAATGTGCAAATCATGGCCAAAATCAAGACCCCTTAGAGATTCCATGAGGGCTATCATATCCACATTTTTTTCCTGTTAGTACTACACACATATCACCTTCAGTCGAGGGCAGAACCATTCATCATCACAGGCGGCAGGTTCATGGGAACCCATCCCATGATATAAGGCATTATTCAAAGACAAAGTATTTCTGACCATTCCCGAATCCAGTTTGCCAATTCCTAATCTGATTGATTGCTTGCAATGCTTGCGAAGCCCTTGCTTAAGCTTGAATGTTCCTCTTGATTTTGGGAGTATAATGGTCAAAAATGGCTTAATGCACTATCATTTTCGACCATTACACCCCTAAAATCAAGAGGCTCATTCAAGCTTAAGCAAGGGCTTTGTAGGTCTTGTTTTTGGGTGGCAGAAGCATGAAAATGACATCACATTAACGTGTTGCCATTCTTATGCTTTTCCCCTCCAAAAACAAGACCCCCAAGCTATTCATTGGAGACACCAAAATGAGGGGAAGAATGACGTGAGGAGTAGAGGAGCTGGCCAATGAGGGGAGGGACGGTCTTGGAATCGCCAGCAACAAGCATGATGCAAGGAGGTGAGAAGGCAAAGAAGCAAGGAGGTGAGGAGGTGAGGAAGCAAGGAGGCGAGGAGGCAAGAGGCAGTCTTGAAGGGCAACAAGAGGGTGGAGGTGGCCGGAAGGAGTAAGCAAGAAAGGAAGGGATGGAGATTGTTTGCAGGAAATGCTTGGATTAATGCTACAAATGCAATTTTTTTGTGTGTTTTATAGCATGAAAATTTTATGGCATTTTTCTTTTAAAAAATACAACATTATTGTGATTAATTGTGCTACAAACAACACAAGCCGTAAAGCACCATGGATTAGTACAACAATATACATCACGGATGGATGCATACACTGATATACATCACCGATGGATGCATACACTCATACTCACATTAATTTTCAATATTGTATTAGATGGACCCTTAGCATACATGTGTGCATAGAAGACAATTTCCTACATTAATCCCTGATTTCATAGTTAAATTATTTCCTTTCTCACATTTTAACGTGTGAAGATTTAATGTACATCCATTATGGGTACATTATATTGCATTTTATGACTAACTTTTTTTACGAATGCATGATACTTGTATATGGTTAAAGAAGGTATATTATCATTTTTGAATGACAGCGTTACTCTATGCTCCATTTTATCCTATATTAGAAACTATGATCACTAGATATTACATAAATATATTGCTCGATTATATCATATACTAAAAACTATTTTGACCCAAATACATAACGCCAATTGAGGTTAGTACTTATGAAAAGTGATGAAAACATTCTAATGGTATGAATGAAATCTTGTAAATTTTGGATATATCGTATGGGTACTATGTTGATTGAGCTATGACCCTTTTCTAAGGGAATATTTTCAACTTATTACTAAATACATACTTACATTGGTGACCTGATTTCCATCTATATGTATAATCAAGTTTTACTTTGTGTTAAAAAAAAAGCTTTTGCATAAGGTTAAAATTCGAATAGTATTTATATTTGTTTAAGACTACTCATTGAGCTGGCTCCTATCCTTATATTGAACATGATAATGTTCATAAATATTTTATGAATACAAATAGATAGCATTGGCTCCCTTTTTAGTGGTTGGGAATGAACCCTAAAAGTATCCTAAAATGACTATGTATTCCCTTATTTGTAGCATGGAAGTGATCATGGTAGAGTGGCATAATCCCTATTTTGCTTTTTTTATAGGTTCTTTTGCTACTCATGGTTGGTGGATACACCACGGCATAGATCCGGATAGATATTTGGTTTTTTGCTTGAACTTGCTTGACTAGACTTTCCTTGATGATTGTTTGATTGTGCCTGATGAGTGGTCAATGGCAATGTTTTCCTTAAAGTTTTTCATACTACAGGATACGAGTTCGCTTATAGGGATGGGAATAGAAGCTTGTTAACGCATGGTGCATATTTTCTGTTAGATGCAGCAGGATACTAGTTACAGAGTGTCTTTGCCAATTATTTTACTTGAATCATGCTCCTCTTATGCTTGAGTTTATGGTCATGTATTGAGTTTAACATAATAGTCTACATGATATTGGATGAGCAATCAACATAGTGGTTTAGATGCATTCGTTCCTAGTTCCGATAGAACTATCATTCAGACATTGGCCATGATAGAAGTATGGAGGGATAAAATCATTTTTTGGCTCCCTAAGTTTTTCAAAGCATAGTATTGTCTAGATTACATAGGTATTTTCACTAAGCAAAATTTATCCTTATGATGAAAATGTGTTTTTTTTCTTTTGACATAGTTGGTTTTGCTTCCATGTTTTTGGATCGAATGTATGGACGATCTTCTGCAAGCATAAAAGACATGATATGTATATGTAGCACATTACAAATTTTCAGTCATATATTCTACCTTGTGATCTGTCATTATATTGATGTGTGGATGTTCAATTTGAGTAGTGTATGCTTTTTTTATCGCAAATTTTATGTATTGTTGTATCTCTACCTCTCCACAATGACTCAAATGTGATAGTATGAGGATGAAAGAGAAGTTAATTGTGAGTTTCAGGCATGCCTTCGTTGTTGGAATATGTTTGATTTGCTTATGATCACATCAATTGTTCCAATGATATTGAGGGGAAATAAGATGCTGGATGAGGTTCTCGCTCGCTTGAAACCTATTTAATCTTGCTCGCTTATTTGGGGCCGCTCGCTTTTTGGTAATCCTCGAGGTAGACCTTAGGTCTTAGGGTAGGACATCCATGACGTTATGTCATGGACAGGGGTTAAGACATTTTTAAGGGGGCACATGATGTGGCAAGCCCCCACATACATCCAAGTGGGTGGTTGCCACATGGCACCATGCTATTGGTCTATCACAGGTGGCCTTGCCACATGTCACACTGTAATTCACTCACCATCTCACTCACTCTAGGGCAGCCAATCAGGTGCATGTGTTTGGTGCATTCTGATTGTGTATACTATGTCAGTGTGCCACAGGATGGGGCTGAAGCTTTGGCTTCTTGGAGAAGCCACTGGGAAGGTTATCCCTGCTCACCTCCTTGCCTCTACACCTCCCCAATTGGTTTGCTTTATTTGGGGGTTCATTGTGCGTTTGCAACTTAGTTGCTGCATTTTCAGTGGTATGCTTTCGCTCAAGCCAGTGTTGACATTTCAGTCTGCAACAATTGACATCTTTCATCTATTCCTACCTGTGTGCTTGTCACGGTTTCTTCACTGGCATGCCAACATCCTTTCAGCATTATTTTTGGAAATCACAAAAGACCTCACCAAATCTCATTATTCTTTTGGCCGGGTTTTGTCATGTAGACCTTGTATACTTTAGTAGATTGCTGTGGCCTATATGGCACAAGATTTGTGCAACTAAGGAATAATGCCTTTGATCAGTTTTCTTCTTCTTTTCAAATCTTCCTACAGTACATACTTTTTGGTGCTCTTATTGGTGGTAATGGTGATAAAGTGCAAGCCCTTTATTTTTGGTACAGGGATCAGCAGCAGATTTAATAAAAATGGCAATGGTAAATCTACATGCTGCAACTTCTGACAGACAGAAAGGGGAAACAATGTCAGATGATCTGTCAAGTCATGAACCTTGCTCATTTTTGGCAGGACATTATCGCTTGCTCTTACAGGTATACAGATATTCCCATCGTGCATTGATCCATTAAGTGTTGTTTCTTCTTATTCTATTTTCAGGTAGAGTAGGGATGATAAATATTAGTCATTCTAACTGAGGCTGTTTATAAACTGCAGATTCATGACGAGCTTGTTTTAGAGGTTGACAGAACTGTAATCAAAGAAGTTGGAGCAAAAGTAAGGTCTTGTATGGAAAGTGCTGCATCCCTTCAAGGTATGTGTAAGACCTGTGTCGATGCCTATCTTTGGCATGTGACATTGCAACTTTTATAATATGTTCCGATCTTTTTAAAAAAAGGGACTAAGCTCTGGTGTCGAATTATCCCAGGGGGTGCACCCTGTCTCTCCCTGTATGGAAGAATCTGTCTCACCCTGTCTCAAGTTATGCGTAACACTTGTGTAGCATGCCTATCTTCGGCGTGTGATATTGCAACCTTTATTATATGTCATGTGATCATAGAGTGACTAAGCTTTGGTATCGAATTATCCCAAGGGTTGCACCCTGTCTCACCACCTTAGAAGGCAACAGTGCTGCCACATAGAGCTTTGAACTGCTTCCAAAAGTCCAACAAAACTTCTAGCCAAAGAACAGCTGCAAAGGAAAGTTTGACTGGCTAATTCTCCTTCTAAATGCCTTCTTTTTCTTACTACGGCATTCCTCTTCCTGATGTTCTGAAATGAAGCTTAGACTTTATGAAAGTATTACTCGTCTTAAAAAAATTATGAAAATGGTATGATGTATTTTAGTAGGAGGAATTTCAAATGAGATGTAGGGGTTCTAGGTCCACATGGTGGTTGTTGAAAGCGACAAAACTACGAGAGTCTTTTGTAGAATCCAAGCTAACAGCCTTCTTGTTTGTACTTCACAAACCATACAAAGAGCCATCTATTTGTAAGACACTGAAAAGAGGCCATCTATCCTGCAGCCTGTCTCGTAGGATCCCAGATTTCATTGCCTAGGGTATCCTAGAAGCAGGTGCCAACAACCCAGGAGAGGGGCAATCTCAGTGACCAACCCGAAAGGGCGGCTCCAATGGAGTGTAGGAGTCGATGGTACACCTGAGGAAGGCTGGGGAGTCTGATGAAAAGTGAAGTCGTTTGGCTGTCCTCCTCCATAGGGTCAAACCCCAATGAGAAAGGTGTCAAAAAGATCCTCTTGGAGCTCAATGCTAAAGGACTAGCCTGAAGCACTGTACCTGTTACATCCAGGGAGTTAAAAACAACCTGGAAAAAACCTCGACCAAGCAGACGAACATCCATGAGGTGCTCTGCGAGGTTTCCAAGTAATGCGGCAAGCATCTAGGCCCTATGGCCTGTACTTGGAGGGGTGGGACCCGTGGATGCGAGCAACGAGTGAAGTGGAATTCTCCTGCTCGCCGCTCGGTGTCTTTCCTGAGCTGCTGCAACTCGTCTTTCGAAAACGTGATGGTTTTCGTGGTTGGTGGAAGTGGGCGAGGATTGACTGAGGCTGAGCCATTGTCAATCTGAATGGGAAGGCCGACCTGAACACGATGAAACTCCGTCCGCTCTACTTGTGCAGGAGGAAGGTGGGCGATGGCGAATACAAGGCAATAGGAGGCGGGGTTGGAGGAGGGCGGGGAAGGGAAGGAGGGGGGGTAGAGGCGGGAAGGGGGGCGGGAAGGAGGCGGAGTGGGGGCGGGGGTAGGGTACGGAGGGGAGCGGAATGGGGATGGAATGGGAAGGGGAGGGATGGGGGGGCTAGAAAGGGGAGGAATGGGGGCAAGGTAGGGGGCGGGGGTAAGGGGCAGGACGGGGGGTGAAAGGAAGGCTGGTGGGGGGCGGGGCAGAGGGCGAGTAGGGGCGGGGTGGGCAGCAGGGAAGGGTGGGGGAGGGGGCAAAGGAGGTTAGCTAGGGAGGGAGGTAGAAGGAAGCGGGGAGGGAGGGGATGGAGGGAGGGGAAGGGGGCTGTGAGGGAGGGAGAGGGAGGGGAGGAGGAGGAGGGAGGGCTGCAAGGGAGGAGCAACATCTCAAAAAAAAGATGACAACCAATAGAGGGGGGCTATACAACCAGTAAATTCCCCGATCCTTGAATATGTAGAAAATGCCTTTAGGCCAAGCCATGCAGAAATGCTCCTGAGTCTTGGCCATCATCCTAGAACCCTCCGACCCTTGCTCCTAGATGGCACGTAAGGTATGCATGATATCATGCTAAATGATGATGAGAGTGGACGAAGTTGAACCCGGTGTCCCCACTTTACTAAGCTGCATCTCGCCACCCAAATGTTCTAGATAGTTATGCAAGCTGTTTGTCTCCCAGGCGCTGTGCTCTGATGAGAACTCTGGATGCTTCTGGAGGGTGGTGTCGAGTCCTAGATGTCCTGGCTTGTGATATTCTACCCATCCACTAATTATGCTGGGGAGATCATGCCGGGGAGGTGTGCCACCCTTCCGTCAACCAAGCAACCATGGACCATTTTGAAAACCCATCAAATTTGCATCATCCACTCAATAGCTATGAGGGAGGGCATTGCCAAATCCCTTGGGCTTCGTGATGACCCCATAGTTAGTTAGTGCGAGATAGTCTCCGTCTCCTGATGAGCAACAATGGCAAGTTCCATCTAACCACATGTGCTCCAGGTAAGGAATCTCCAAGAGGCATCCATGTGTTGCCAAGCAAAGAAGTAGGAGGTCTTCCTTGATCGAAGGCTGGTCTGTAGGGGTGACCAAAACCTAACGGGCATGATGACAAATTGAGCTTTCTGAGGTCAAAGACATGACTCGTGGATATCCGGTTCATTGAGCTGAATATGGTGGCACCCGCTTACCTGCTCTTGATATGGACCTTTGAGAGCATATTGGTTCCATGGAGGCATTTCAAGGTGTAGTCGATTAGGTGCATGGGTCTTCACTGTGAGCTTGTTGAGTGTGCGGTAATCCATGCACATCCTAGCTGATCTATCCTTTCGACAAAAAGGATGAGAGCTGCTTATGGAGAATTGCTTGGTTTATGAAGCTATTCCATAGAAACTCCTTGAAGAGGTTTTCCAATTCCTCTTCCATGGCTTCGCTACACTAGTAGGGGTGCTTGTTGGATGGAGAGGCTCTTGAAATGAGCTCTGCTCGATGATCCTATGGCCGAAATCGGCGCTAAGGATGGCGGCCGAGTGGAAGTGAGAAACATTTCTGAAATTTTTGTAGTAAGGTTTTTTATTATTGGATTTGTAGCTATTGATGGTTCTATGGCAATGTTGACGTAAAGTGAAAAATCTTCCCCACCTTGACATATCTTCATAGTCAATTGGATGGTTGAGATCAATGGCCATGGACAAATGCCTCGAAGTCGAGAAATAAACTTCTGACCGGAATGGTCAGATCCAAACCTTTAGTCCCATAGTTGGGTCAGACATCAAATTGGTGCCATTTCCGGGCTCCGAGATGACATCTACTACTGTGTCGGTGCAATCCTAAGTGGCCCACTGTCATCCCACTTGAAAATCTTTAGAATTGTCAGGATACATGCTGTGGGAGAGAGAGAGAGAGCCGAGGAGATATAGTAGGCCCAAAACACGTTTTGAGACAGCCCGAAACGTATAAAACGTTTCGGTTCTGAAACGTGCATTTCGCAACCCCCCCCCCCCCCCAAAAAAAAAAAAAAAAAAAACCCAATGTTATAAAAACCCAATTTTCCCTAATGTTGGAAAATCTGGTGGCGTGTCTCATTTTCGCCACCCGTACGTCACCCTTATGCTGAAATCGACCTTCAGCCTGAACATTTTTTTTAGCACGCCCAGGTGCAGCATGGACATGAATCATGATTCATGATTCCATGTATCTTTTTCAATTCTGAAATATGACTGTTGATGCTTGAATCTACAATGATGTGTTGTTAATTTTCTAATGTAGAAATGTGTTATTAATTTTCAGAGTTAGAAATTAGTAATACGTTTCAAGCATACAATTTGAAGCTCTAAGTGACATAGCAAATGCCTGTGCACTATGTTTTATGAGTTCTTTTCAAGTATTGGACTTCTGGTGATAATAATCTAACATATTTTAATTTTTTTGGAAAAAATAATATATTTAAATATCCAATTATGCACGAAACGTTTTTACAGACGTTTCAGGTTCGCCCCGAAACGTTTCCGACACCCTGAAACACATTTTGAAACTCCTTGCCTTTTATGCAAGGAGAATCACAAGATGGGATACAAGATGATGTGATAGATTTGATATGAACAAGTACAGTGTGCCTCATTCATAGGTTGGGCAAGCCTCACACTCTACATCATAGGTGAGATCAATGGAGGAATATCTCCTGACATCACATGTGATGCCACATACAAAATCTAATCTACTCTGGAAGGTTAAGTGACCCTTCAATCTCCCAAAGGATAAGTGGACCCTAGGACACTTCACACCCACACAACTATAGGACTTTCACACTAGGACTTATATTTCCAACAAACCCTCCTTTGGAGATATGGTGAGTGACAATGATGGCAACATCCAGACTTTGCATCCCATACAATCCTAGAGGCTAAAGTCTAAGCATGGTTCAGAGGTTGAACTAAGCACTCTCATGGCCAGAGGCTCAAGTCTAAGCATAGATGCATGACCAGCTCACAGGTCTAGGGATAGATACACCAACAACTAAGAACTTGGCGAGGTTTGATATAGTGGAGCCTTTTATAAGACAAGGCACACAAAAAACACTCTCAAATTATTGGTGTATCTAGGGATAGATACACTAATAAGGATAGTTCTTAGTTGTTGGTGTATCTATCCCAAGAACTTGGCAAGGTTTGATAATAGTGGAGCATTTTATGAGACAAGGCACACAAAAAACACACTCAAATTATTAGTCACATTCACATGACTCTAGAAAGGCCATTCTTCATTTATCTCTTTTGAAAGAGAGAAACCTGAGACAGCTGCAGTGAAAGCTTTCTCTTCAGGTACACTAGAGGGTCCGGCTTCTTTGTCATCATAAGTATGCAACCAGGCTAGCATGCTCCTTTGACTGTTATTGCCATTTTCTTGAAGCATCGATCCTCCATATGCCTGAGCTTCTTGCAATAGGTACACTTTAGTGCCTTGCCATTCTTCCTTGATTTATTCTTTGAGAAGAATGCCTTCTCATGTTCCAGCGAAGCTCCATCTTTGTAACATGCCTGCCCTCAGATAACAAAACTGCCCCCCGATCATCCTCTCCAACTGTGTCTTTCGTGGAAACTAGTTGCTGAAGGATAGATCCTAGATTGCTCAGGTGTTCACTCAGTGACTCTGCTTTCTACATCTTCAAATAAAAGTTTTTGCTTAAGAAAAACTTTGAATTAATGATCTGATTTCCAGAAAGATATTCCAGCTTAGTCTAAACTTCACATCCTGGCTTGTCGAGATCCACATGGTGGATTAGGTTGTCTACAAGCCCTAGGCCAATGATAGCCAAGGTCTTATTATTCTGGTTCTCTGAGTGAATGATCTTTTTGTCGTTGGACTTTGGCTTCTTTGCCTTGCCATTTGCCACATTCTCGCATGAGAAGAATCCTGAGTTTTGTTGCCAAGTGTGGAAATCTGAAAGCCCTTCATGAAATCTTCAGGATGATTTTCAGATTTCTGTAGATTTGCAGAAATTTTATTGGGGAAGGTTCTAAAAGTCTCTTAAGAGTAGAAAAATTACTCTTTTCTTTTGGTTTTCTATTCATAGAGGGATTGCATAAAGTGAGTGGAGGTTTAGGTTTGGTGGAGCGCCCTCTACTTGTCCGTATTGCCTCTCTATCGATGAGGAGTCCATTCAGATTGTTTATGGAATTGTAGACAAGCCACAACTGTCAGGAAATGGATTGCAAGACTTTTGAGTAGATTCACTCTCTCCCTTTTCTTCATTGCTTGGGGCTCAATTGCTTGGCTCTCTCTATTCGGACCTCAAGTATGTCTTGAGCTGCATAGCTCCTCTTGGGATTTTTGGTTCGACGTCATTTGGTTGAGACAACTTGCACATGCCTTGGCGGACACATGTTGGGAGATCATAGCAAGCATTATAGCTTGACATATATGGAAATACAATGCATAGATGCACTTGATGGTTCCCGAGTCCTCCCATCTCACACCTTTGCTAGGATTTGGATAGGCATTGTACACACTTTGATTGTCATTTGGTTGAGTATCAAGGGCTCTTTAAGGGCTGCCTCTGCTAAGAGACGTATCTTCTTTAGAAAGTGGAGAGGTTGTCCCTTGTTTGTGAAGTTTACTAAGATTTGAGATGGCGCTTCCAGCCTAGGCCCTAATCTTTACCATCTTTTTTGATGAACTTGACCCTCAGGTCTTTTTCATGCTATGTATGGTGTATTCTTGCTTTGATCACTTGCTCTAGGGATTTTTGATACTTAATAGAAGTCTTTTATGGGGGGAAAAAACTCATTGGCCGATGAATACTCCATTTAAGACAATTGTATCTGCAGGTGAAAGTAGGAGTTGAGCATGCTTGGCTGCTCTGGTAGAGATGATATCCTTGGAATGTCCATAATTTGCCAGATAAGGACCTTATGATCACCATTCTTGCCATAGAATTGGAACATGACGGGAGATGCATGAGCCTCCTTCTTTTGCTGCCCCGCGATGACCATCGACGTCATCTTTGTTGGAGAAGGTCACTATGGCCAACTAGTATAGCCATCTCCTAGTGGACTTCTTGAAGTGCAAGCAGTCTTGCTTTTTGTGGCGGTGCATATGTTAGTAATAGAAATGGTTTTCTTTGTTGTATGTGGCACGCATCTTGGCATTCAAGAAACCTCCATAGCTATTGTTGTTCTTTGTGGTTGAGTTCTTCTTACTATCCTCTTGTCTGTTCCCAAGCTTCTTAGCTACAGCCTTCCGAAAAGTGGAGTCTCCTCTCCTATGCTGCTCCGTCTCGTGTCTTCTCTGCTCAAACTGGCTCTTCTCTCATCTTTTGGAGTTGTAACATCCCAGTGAAGAGGCATGTTTACTTTTTTGCTGCATCTGCATCATGGTTTCTAACTATTGTTGTTGCATCTTCATCATGGATTGCATCATTCAAATGGAATCATAGGCGCCTCTCAAACAAGGTTGTCCATTATCACTGACCTTGTTTAGCCTATACATCGACGAGCTCAAGCCCTTCATCACGACTCTAGGAGGTATAGGTTTTCCGTTAGCTTGCACCTTGATCCCAAACAAGGTTGTCCATTATCACCGACCTTGTTTAGCCTATACATCGATGAGCTCAAGCCCCATCACGACTCTAGAAGGTATAGGTTTCCCGTTAGCTTGCACCTTGATCCCAATTCTGCTATATGCAAATGATGTGGTCCCACTCTCCCTCGGTTGAGGGTCTCTAGTGGCCTTTGGATGCACTCTAGTCTTCCTACGATACACATGATTTGAATGTCAACTTGGGGTAAAACCAAGGTCATGATATTCAACACATGCACACAAAAAGTAGTTTACCTTCGATAGGATGCCCTACGAGATTGTTGCATCCTACACATGCTTGGGTCTTCTCTTTGCAGGTCCGATCTTCACAATGCGACTAGCTATGCATGCTTGTTTGAGGAGGGAATATGCCGCACTAGCCAGACCTGAACGTTAGTGCTTCCACTCACATTTTTAGGATCCTAGAACCAAGTGTCTCCTTTTTGACTCACTAGTCCATCCATCGGAGATGTACCATAGTCCCTTCTGGAGACAGACTTATCTTGAGAATTCAGGTTCTACTTCTTGCTTAAATGATCCGCAGCAAGGCATTGGTTCCACATTAGATCATACTAGCGGAGTTTTGGGCTACCCCTCTACTGCAGTCTTCTACGTGGTCACTTATCTTCATAGGGTTAGGGACTTTGATACTCGACATCTAGACAACGCAGACTACCATGGTTAGCCTTGAGTCTTCATCCATAGCATTGGAGGCGGCGGATGAGTTAGTGTGCTTGGACATGCAGATGGTTTGCAAGCTTGGGACTACGCATTAACAAATTGCCACCATTTTAGTATAGCCTTGAGGCTCCATCCATTCCACTTTCCTGTCAAGAGGTGAACCAAGTCATCAGAGAGTATATCTTGCAGCTCCATAGATATAGGACTTGGCTAGCACCTACTAAGCTTTCAGTGAAACACAGCTTTTATTTGGATCTCAAAGGAGGGGTCTGTCTAACTACTAGGCTACACCGAGATTCATCTCTTGTATGCACTGAGGATCTTGATTAGTCAGTTTTGAGTATCTTCACACAAACTACGGATTGAGATAGGGGGCCAAAGGACATCCCACAAGAGATGGATCCACACTTTATGTGATATGTAGGAGATTGAGACAAAGGATCAGTATGCATTCAAATGCTCTGTATACATGAGATTCGTGGATGACACCTTTTCAATACTGGTTTTGGCATCAAGAGAAGAGCATCCCCTTCTTTTGCTACATGGTCAGTAATGCTAGGAGATTCCAGCTCAGTAGTAGAGGTTGGAGACCTTCTAGAGTTCCTCATTGGGAGACATTTGATATCACTGCGGATTTGCAGAGGTGCTTCTGGAAGAGACTCTGGAAATCCCATAGGAATAGAAAGATCACTCTTTTGTTTTGGCTTTCTATCCATGGTGGGATTGCAGAACCTTTGGAGATCTAGGTTTGGAGCCGACCCTACTTGCCCACATTGCCTCTCTGCTTTGGAGACTATTCAACATTGCTTATGGGATTGCAGACAGGCGAGGATGATTTGGATGGGGGTAGCCAGGATTTTCAGTCACTTTGCCCACTCCCCATTCTTGATGACATGGGGCTCAGTGGCTTGGATTTCTCTTACGGGGCCTCAGGTATTCTATGAGAGACTTGACTCCGCTTGGGCAATTTCGATTCGACGTCATCAGGTTGAGTCCTATTCTTTGGATGTAATACCACACCTTCCTTTTCTAGCTGTACATGCCTCTGTGGATACCTCTTGGGAGATTCTAGCGAGCATAGCAGCCTGGCATATCTGGAGAGCCAGATGCACAGAGGCATTGGAGGGAACTCAGGTTCATCATCCCTCGCACACACTGGCTAGTATCTGGACAGACACCATACATAGCTTGATGGCCGTATGGACGAGCATGCAGGGAGACTCCCGTGTAGCCTCAGCTAGGAGGGCTTCTTTCTTCAGGGAATGGAAGGATTCTCCTTTCTTCTCTGAGACTCTTACAGGGTTGAGGTGGCACTTTCAGCCTCGGCCTTGGTTGTTTTCCACCTCACTTTGAGGGGGCTTGTTTAACCTCATGATTTCATGATGTATTCCGCTTTGAGCTTGCTCTCACGGGTTTTTTCTATTACTTAATAGAAGTCTCTTTCTTGACAAAAATAAAAAATAAAATACTGGTTTTGGCCCACTCAAAGAGTTCGTGGCATATCTAGATAAGGGACGTGTGGCTATTTTCCTTCTTGAGGCCCAGAGACAGAGACCAGCTTATATGAGCACAGAGGAGAGCACATGAGGGAACTATTGAGCCCCATTAGAGCACGATCATGATTTTTTGCCTCAGTGACTCGAGCCAAGGATAGTAGCAGGCCAGACACAACAAAGAGCCATAGGCCACGACTTGGCAGACTTGCCTTGGGTGGACACTCACATGAGGACCGCATACATATTCTCTCTCTTTGACTGGAGACAGACCTCCAAAGTGAAGATAGGACTTGTTAGACCATGGGTCACATCATGGAGACTACAGGGGAGGAATGCAACTCGACAGATCTATCATTTCTCAATGCCAATCCTCACATGATCCCAAGCCACTGTTAGACGAGCTTTTCTTGTCTCTTAAGACTCAAGTTTCCGGATGGTGTTGGTCCCACACACAACATACACAAGTCTAGCCACTTAGGTGGATGGTGGTAGATGGCCAAGGGATTCTCCTTGGCATTTTTTGTACCGTTTTGGGTTTCCTTCGCAGCAAGAGTGTGATGCATTACTTTCTTTCTTGACATAGACATCAGCCTTAGGCAAGGGTGCCCATTTAGTGGCCTAACCTTAGTTTTCATTGTATCTAGGTTTTTTTTCAGTCTCATAGACCCTTTGGTCTTTCATAGACATTAATAAACTTTCTTTCTTTCTTCGTTCCCCCCTCCCCCTCCCCAAAAAGGAAAAAAAGATTACTTCATTAAGTATGAATGAAAACCACAAGAGCAAGCTCAAGTGCGCGGAAGTACATCACGACATGCATGAAAGAATAAACCCGCTCAGAAAGAGCTAACCAAATCCAGGATGGAGGCTGAAAATGCCACCTCAACCCTGAAGGAGAATCAAAGAAGAAAGGAGATCCCCTCAAAACTCTGAAAAAGATATCCCTCCTTGCTGTAGCTGCTCTCGAAGATCTCTGCATCCTCGTCCAAATGGCCATCAAAGTGTGTATAGTATCAGTCCATATACTGGCCATAGTCCTGGAAGGGTGAACCTGGGTACTCTCCATTGCCTCCGTACATCTGGCCCTCCAATATGCAAAGCTGAAATACTAGCCAGAATCTCCCAAGATGTGTCTATAGAAGCATGGGCAGCTCTGAAAGGAGTGAAAGGAACATCCTCGAGGAAACATGACTGCACAAGATGGCATCGTGCGAAGAAGGCTGAATCTGAGTCGTGTCCCTCAAAAAACACCTAATGACCGGTAACAGACAACCATGCAACTAATCCCTAGGTCATAAAGAAGGGCACTCTATGAAATATGCAAAGTATCCTAGCAACACCCTTCCAATTTATGCTTGCATGTTTGTACTCCCAAAGGCAATGCTGAACTGACTCAACTGTTGTGTGGCATCGAGGACATGTAGGATCAGCTCTGAACCTTGGATCTCCACAGGTTCACCGCAATCCCTCTGTGAATAGAAAGCCAAAAGAAAGAGTGATTTTTCTATGCCTAAAAGATTCCCAAAGCCTCCTCCAAAAGTTTTTCTGCACATCTGCAGAAATTTGAAAACTATCCCAATGATGAGCTGTGGAGGGCCTCCAACTTCTACCACTGAGTTGGAATCTCATGGCATTTCTGATTGTGTAAGGAGAGAAGGAGATGCTCTTCTCTCGGTGCCCTTTATCATCAATCCACTCCCACTCCCCAAGGTCCCACTGCAAGGACCTAATGGGGGAACCACCATATAACCAGAATCTCCAAGACCCGAGTGCCAGAAGAACGGGGTCAGGATCAAGATACCACTGTGAATCCTTCCCCCACTGCATTTAACCTGCAATCTTGACCGGCTGAAAGGCAAGCCCCAAAAGAATATCCTGTGAAGACCTGTGAAGTTTGCCTCCCACCGAATCTCAAAGACAAGGGCATCCTCCCTTGCATCCCGCAAGGCTATAAGGAATACCCGTCCTTGTGAAAGCACCCAACCAAGTGGACTCTGTGATCGGCATGTCATCTGTATCCTCCACTCTCCTTGGTATGGCTGCATCTATCTACTGAATCTTGACTACACTCCCTTTGAGGTGGCTAACTGATAAGAGTACCTGATCCTATGGAAGCTTCTTAAAGGCTTTCTAGGCCCCCACCGTGGAGGCAGGTCCCCTCTCCCATCTAGACCACTGCATATAATGTGACAAGGATTATAATGTGACACTCCTAGTAATCTGCCATGCTCATCCAATATACAATCATTCCACATGATAGGCTACTTGTCTATCTCTGCGCGAGAGGAGAATGGAACTCTCCAAAGAGTGCCTTTGAAGCTGTCCCAAGATTTCAAAATGGTAGCCATGAGAGGGGAAGGGGGAGATTGGAGATGGGCTGAAGTAAAGATCCATCTCGAGCTGTCCATCCAATCACCCCCATGAGAAGGTGTACATGATTGAATGCTGCGTAAGAAAAAATCCTTCCAAGGCTCTTGTCCAGGCATCAATTTTCTCACCACCATCTTACAAAGCAAGGCGATACAGTTCAAGTCTGGATCAATAATATTGAGACCCGCTTCCCCTATGGGGAGAATGAGGGTCTCCCAAGCTACCCTGGCTATAGCATCTGTAGTGCCATCTAGTACACTCCACAAGAAATTCCTAATACGTCTCTTGAGTGAGTGATACACTCTCTAAATCGGCACCAACATGAACAAACGATCTCAATTCCTCCTACCTCAACGGAAGCCTCAACCCAACAGTAATAGCTTGAGCTCTAATATAGATGCTCATAACTTCAGCCACAAATGAAAAGAGAAAGGGGGCTAAGGGGCATCCTTGCCGGACTGATCTAGTTATCTGAAACCTGTCTCCCCTAATTCCACAAATAAGAACCTGGCTGTGGGCTGATCTATAAAGAGCGGACACCCCTTGATCCATGCATCTGAAAATCTAAAGCGAACAAGGGTTCCCTCTAGAAAGCCCCAATCTACCCTATCATATGCTTTTTCAAAGTCCAGGAGTAGAATGGATAGCCAATGGCCATTGTGGATGGCCCAGTCAGAAGCCTCCAAAAATGAGATGTTATCAAAGCTGCTTCTGCCATGCACAAAGCCCGTCTGTGTATATCATGTATAAGATCTGGAAGGAAGGGCTGCAAACGTAGGCTGATTGCTTTCGTCAAAATCTTGTACATAGTGCCCATAGGTCTCCACTGAGACAATAGGTTCCCTCAACCCTCTTTTGGGATAAGATGAATGAGACCCATTGTAAGTGAGTCTGGCAAATTACCCGAGTCCCAAATGCTCTGCAGGGTTGAGGAAATCTGATCCCCAATTTGGTCCCCAAAAAAAAAGAAAAAAGAAGGGGCAAGTCCATCTGAGCTTGGATACTTGCCCTTGTGAAGCAGAAAGAGCATTCCTGAACTCTATGTTGGTGAAGGGTGCATCAAGTGAAACTTTCATCTCCTGTCACCAACCGAGGTAAGTGATGTCAAATAGTAACCCTAGCATCATCTCTGGCCTGTGTGTTAGGATCTATTGTGAGAAAGGAGGCATAAAATTATGTAGCTACTTGCAAGATGGCATCTGGATGTGACTGTAGAACCTCGTCTGAGTCAACAAGCTACGAAACACTCTCTTTACTATGTCTGGGGTGAATACTAGGGAAGAACTTCTTGTTGACCCTACCTCCAATTTGAGTCCAAAATGACTCTCTGGCATGAAAGGCATACTTTGCTCTCTGATCTAACAATGACTGCTGAAGAGCTCTTCTTGTAGCAAGGCGTTCTTGAATCCAAGCATCTATAGGCCTTTTTTGCTCTTCCTTCTGAAGAGTTGCTAGCTACTGCTGGCGGATACCAATCTCCCACCAGAGAATCTCACCTCTCCCAACACGAGCAATTGAATGATAGAAGTTGCTAATATCAGAGAGGGATGCAGCTACATATGAAGGGGATAGCTGCCCACCCTGCATGTGAGATACCCAAATCTGGAACACTGCCTCCGTGAGGCACTCCTCTGCATAAAAAGCATTTGGAATCCTGATACTGGCAGAGCGGCCTCTCACACAAGGCTCTGAAATCATCAAAACAACGGGAAAATAATCTAAAGTGGACACCCTAGTGCTAATGCATGCTGTCCCACCTCTATCTAGAGCCCAATCATCCACATAAAATCTGTCAATCCGTCCATGGATAGGCATCTACAACCTCATGTTCGACCAAGAAAACAGAAGTGACTGTGGCTAAGTGTGAAAAGCGTCATCATACCAAACATCTCTGCCACTACTGAATTGAAACAGGAAGGCATCACAGGTTGCTCTCTCTAGGGTTTGAATGCCACCTTTCCTACCTCCTCTTTTGTCTGCGAGCATCTTAACCATGTTGAAATCACCCCCAATAATCCAGACTCTGTAATGGGGGACCAAGAAAGGAGTTCCATCCATAGAAGGACAGGATTCCCTCCGAAATTGGCGGCATACAGCTTTAAAAGGCCAACCTAACACCCTCCAATGAAAAGAATAATCCACTAAGCTCTAGAGGGGACTATGACTCCATGTCCAATCACCAAGGGGAGCACCGAAGAAGAGACAAAAATGCAAGTATCTCCCCTGGTGCTTGAGGCAGGCGACCAAAAAGTATGACCTGAAAGAAGCTTACCCGACTCGGCACAATCTCTGACAACAAGTTTGTGTTCCTAAAGCATAAGAATATGAATGGGTCCCCCAGTTACACTTGGATGAAGTTAGTTACGAATCAGCTGCCTACGGCAACTATGCAATACACCTCAAAGGCCCTGAACGTCGCAATTGAGAATCCTTATATGTTGTGCAAACCACAAACTCTTCTGATTTTCTTGCAATTGTTCCGACTTCTCATTTGCACTTCAAGAGGAGGAAAATCGACTTGGGAAAGCACTCCCGCACCTGCTGAAGGTGAATTGACTGGCACCCAATGGGGGATGACAGGAACAGGACGTGCGAAGGGTCTTGGTCACACTGGTCTAGGATGAAAGGTTGTAGCCGAAGGTCCTGGTCGAGAGGTGGAACGTCTAGTAGTGCAAGAAGAAGTGGTAGGACGTGCAATATGTACCGCTGAGGTGGTGCGATGAGGCGCTACACCTGTGGACCTTTTGGGTTTTTTCTTTGTCCTTGGGCAATCTCCCAACTATGTTAACTCTTTGCTTGAAGAATGAGCCATCTGGACGTTGAAGCATGATGTGGTCATCCGTGATATTAGGGTCCGAGACAATGACCCTAACACGTGGCACCCCATTTGATCTAATTGCCTCAGCTGCTGAAGAAGGCATGCCAGGTAGAGTGGGGATCTTGGTGACTAACCCGAAAGCGGCTCCAATGGATGATAAGAGTCGATGGTAAACTTGAGGGAGGCCGGGGAATCTGATGAAGAGTGAAGTAATCCGGCTATCCTCCTCCACAGGATCAAATCCCAACGTGAAGGGCATCAAAAAATTCATCTTGGAGCTCAGTGTCAAGGGACTAGCCTAGAGCACTGTACTTGTTGCATCCGAAGAATCAAAAACCACCTAGAAGAACCCTCCACCAAGCAGACGAACATCTGTGAGGTGATGTGCAATGTCTCTAGGTAAAGCTGCAGCATCCAGTCCCTGGCTTGTAACCTGGAAGGATGGGACCCATGGATGCGAGCGAAGAGTAAAGAGGAACTCTCTTGCTTTGTGTCTTTTTTGAGTTGCTGCACCTCGTCTTTTGAAACGTAATTGTTTTGACGGTCAGTCGAAGTGGACAAGGATTGAAGGAAGGTCCATTGCCAGTCTCACGGTGGGAAGGCCAGCTCGAACGCAATGATACTCTATCCGCCCAAGAAAATGATGCCAAGAAGAAGAACCCCAGAGGGACGCAGGAGGGTGGAAGGAAGGGAAGGTAGAAGGAGGCGGATGCGGGTGGTCGGGAGAGGAGCCTGAAGGGGCGAGGGAGGGGGAGGGTGGCCGGAAGAGGAGGTTGAAGGAGGCGGCGGAGGAGGGTGAAAGGGGCAGGTGAGGGTGTGGTCGGAAGAGGAGGGTGAAGGGGGCGGGGGAGGGTGTCGGGAGAGGAGGGTGAAGGGGGCGGGGGAGGGTGCCGGGAGAGGAGGGTGAAGGGGGGACAGGGGAGGCGGGGGAGGGAGCAGGGAAAGGGGGGTGGGGGTTGAGAGAGGGGGCTGAAGGGGATGAGGGAGAGGGCTGAAGGGTGTGTAGGAGGGGACGGGGAAAGAGGGATGCGGGAGGCGGGGGAAAGGAGCGGGGAGGAGAGCCGAGAGGGGAGGGGGAGATAGCGGGGGAGAGAGGCAGAAGGAGAGGGCATGGAAGGGGTTGAGAGGAGGGGAGGGGCTGGCTGAGAGGGGAGGGGGAGGCTGAGGGGAGAAGGGAGGGCAGCTAGAGCGGGGAGGAGCAACGACTCCACCTCTCCTATGAAGCTGTAAGTTTTGAATTCTTTCCTTTTCTTTCTTCGTTTCATAAGATCTCAAAAGAAAAACTGAAGCTCTGATACCAATATATTAGGCAAGGATGGTTCACCTGCTGGGAGATGTTGCTCTCCCCTGTTTCACCTTCTGCTCTCCTCTCCCCTCCCCCTTGCATGCTACGCTCTCCTTGTCCTCCTTGCCCTGCCTCCCTCTCCCTGTTTGCTACCCTCTCCTGCTTGCTACTCCCCTTGGTTCTCTCCCACCTACTTGCTATCCTCTGCCAATCCTCCCTGCTTTGCCTCCCTCCCCGTGGTCCCTGCTGCCTCCTCCCTACTCCTTGCCTCCTTCTCTCTGCCCACTGCTTGCCCCTTTTGCTCCCCCATATCACTCCCTTCTCCCCTGCCTCACCTCTCTATCCCCCCAACCTGCCAACAGCTCCCTCGTCTCATCTGCCCTTCTTTGCCTGCTAATAGCACCCCCCTCTCTCGGCTTCCTCTCCAGGTAATGTTCCTCTAAACTCTGCGTTCAGCCTCTCCTCTCTCAACCTAACGTCTCTTAGCCCCTCCTTTAGCCTCTCCCCTCTCAACATATCCCCTCTCCTCCTCTTCTTTTGCCCCTTTCCTCTCATCCTTCTCTCTTAATTTGACTCAGCCTCTCACCCTTGATTGACAAATAGAAAAGGGGGCCGCAGGTAGTAAGAGACATTATATGGGTCACGATTAGGAGGCGAAGTGGCAGTGGCAAGTATTTTGCCGCCGGTAATTATACTTTGAATGTTTCTTGGTACAATTCGTACAGTATAGGCTTTGTACGTATGGGATGACATGACATTGTTAATCTTATGCATCATTGTCCTCTCACTAGCTTTTGCAAGGCAGCCACAGATATTTATCATCTTGTCTTCCAATAAAGGTTTGCACAATTGAAAGGATAGCTATTGCACCAGTACTGGAAGTCACTTTATCGCTAAGAATGAAGGGGAGGTAAGGTAAGCCCTAATTGTTCAGTAATAACTCCATGAGAAAATGAGAAATAGATTGGAAAGAGCCTGCGATCATGTTGAGCATGAGAGTATCTTATGACTTTAGAAAAGAAGGTCAAGGCCCAAAAGTGAGAGTGTCTTATCAACCATTGTGTGTTCTTTTTGTATCATCTTTGCCTCAATATGCTTGACAATAAGAAATAAGTATTTTCTTTTTGTGAGGTCTTTGCCTCCGCATGCCCCGAAGAAAGTAGTAAATGTTAGCGTTTTCCAACTACACAGCACAGCGGATCTCACGGCGACTGACACGTCGTAAGCGGCAGGCCTTGTTATATTCCTAAGTTTGAGTTACAAGGTTGGTTAGAATAATTCATGCATGGACGGTTTGATTCCTTGGGCATCCTTCGGCAAAGATTGCGATTGAGATTTCCTCAAGCTTCTTTCGGGAAGCTTTTTTGGCTTTTTGGGATATATCCTCCATGTCTGGATTTTGAGTTGTTCTTTACTTGGGCTCGCTACTGGGCACTCTGGACTTTCTGGAAAGATAGAAACTACAGAGTCTTTGGCGATCCTATGTTTTCTCCTTTTGTTTTCTTCATCGTTCTTTACAGCAATCACTCTTCGATTGTTTGCAAACTCACTACATAGACTTGATGTATATTTGTCCTACATGGAGATTTTCTCTTGATGTACTTTTTCAGCTTCCCAGTTTTGGGATAGCTTCCTTGTAATATAAAGCATTCAAAGTTTTCACAAAACAAAAGTGTGTGTGTGCGCTCTGGCTGTTTGTCGTAGATGTTTGGCTTCGCGGGAGTCTATGCCTCATCTTCTTTGGCATTGGCCCCATACTAGTGATTTCTTGAGCTTCCTGGGGCAGCGTTTGAGAATTCACTTTCCTAATGCTACCTTTGGGAAGTTTTCATGGCTTTTTGGGATTCGTCCACCCGGACAGGAGTTTGATTTGTTTTTCACTTGGGTTCGTTACTGGGCACTATGGACTCTATGGAAGGATAGAAATCAAAGTCTTTGGTGATCCTACATTTTCCACTCTTTGCAGCAATCTCTCTTTGATTGTCTGCAAACTCATTATATAGAACATGATGTATACTTATCATATAGTGCGATTTTCTGTTGACGTTATTTGGCATCTCTTGTTTTTTGGGATAGCCAAACTGTAATATGAAGTATTAAAATTTTCACCAAAAAAGTGTGTGTGGGTATGTGGGTGTGGGCTCGTTATTGGGGTCTATGGACTCGACTTTTTCCAAGTTTTCCTATTTTCAGATGTCACTAAGACAATCCGTTTATGATTTCCTTAGTACTCATCGTCGTTAGATAGATTCCTCTCTGTACTTGTCCTATATTAACATCTTCTCTCCTCTGGGAACTACTTCTTGTTATATAAACAAATATGGATTTCACCAAGAGAGAGAGAGAGAGAGAGAGAGAGAGAGAGAGAGAGAGAGAGAGATTTAATAACATTTGTTGAAGGCCAAAAAAGCCTATAAGAACTAAGTTCAATCATGGAGATATACCCCTCCCATCATGGGCAGAATCGGGGGTGTTTTGCACCCCTTCCCATGAACTACTGATGATGAAAATGGAAATGATTATGAGAATGAAAATGAAAATGAAATGACAATGAGAAAGACCTAGAAACGGAAGGGCAACGTACTGGAGGGAGTTTCGAAGACTCCAAGCATGCCTTGTCTTGTTTTGTGTTAGCCATGAGCAGTGTAAGCTTTGCGTGGACCTAACCAGGCTCCCATTAGGATCTCTAGAACATATTTGAGATCTACCACTGACGTCCTTGGCTCCTCTCTGTGGGATACACCTATGGGCGTCATGGGGTACCCTAGCATTGGGATAGCGCAATGATAGTACCTCAGATGGGCTAGGTGCTTCTTGTTGACTTGGTGTACATGAAATTCCGGGTGTTGATCTCAACGCCTCCCTATCACACCACCTCCTATAAAGTGGAAGTATGTAATCTCTTGCTCTCGTGATCTATGGTATGTCCCATGAGTCAGGGTCGCCTCATGAATCAGGTCCCCTTGCATATGAAGTTTTGGTCAGACTAGAGAGTCTGAGAGAAGTGACGTCGTGTTAACATGTTGGAAGTATGTGTGGAAACATTGTCTCTGTAGCATTGCTAAAGAAGCATGCCATGTGGTTAGTTGTGTTGTGCTTTCAATTTCATGGTAGACTTGGGATCCCCTTGTAGTTGAGCATCGTTAGTATTGAAGATCATGACCTTGGTTTCACCTAGGTTGACCTTCATGGCGGGGCTTCATGGTAGGGCTGTCACAAAAATCCTAGCAAAGTTGTCAAATGCATCTATAGGCCCTCAGCTATGCCTGAGATCAACACAAATCATCAGCATATAGAAGGCTAGGTATGAATGACTATGATAAATCGATCCCCACCCTCCTAGTATGTCCATACAAGAGGCCAGCTCATCGACATAAAGGCTTGAGAGGGTGGGAGAGAGGGGGCACCCCTGCTTCACGTACTGCTCTCTTTCTTCTATGTAGTGTCCAGTCTGCCTATAACTCTCTCATGCAAAGCCATGACTTCCATATAACATTGTGTGCAAGCAAGCTCATGTTTACCCCTCCCCAAAAGAAAAGACTTCTATCCAAATATGCCATGTTGATAGGATCGCCAGAATCTCCGATGAAGTATCTACAAAAAGTGCACAGGTATGTACTGAGAGCCACGTATGTCATCCAGAGAGCATGGTTGAACCAAATATTGTCGAACCAAACGAGCCCAAGAAGAGTCATATCTCTCATAAAACATATGAGGCCCCGAAAGAGAGAGCCAAGCTACTGAGCCCTAGCTCATGAAGGAGAATGCTTAAAGGTGCTCAATAATCTAGCAATCTCTTTCCAAATGATCCTCACTTGTTTGCAGTCACTTAAGCAATGCTGAATAGACTCTACTGCAGAAAGACAGCGACTACATGTGCCATCCATCCTCTAAGGCTGAGCTGAAATCTCTTGGGAGTACTAATTGTGGATTGAAAGAAGGGGAGGCTCTTCTCTCGGTGCCTTGCATTAATCCATTTTGACTACCCAGCTTCCCACTGCAAATATTGGATGGGAACACCTCCATAGAGCCAAAGCCTTCATGAACCCAAGGGAATGTGACTTGGGTCAGGGTCCATATACCATCTGGAAGTAAAAAAATACTACTCCGCATGACATGCAACCTTGACAGGCTGAAATGCACAATGTATAAGTATATCAACGTAGATTTGGATAACTTGCCCTAAGATGGGCTGAGGTAAAGATCCACCTGGTATCCATGTGTTGAAGAAGAGTAGGATCATATGCATCTAATGAAGATATCCTTCCAAGGTTTCTACCCTTAAGAGAGGCCTCACTTTGCATAATAAAGCTGTGCTATAAAGCCTTGATCCATTATATTGAGGCCTCCTTCCCACGTGGGTAGGATCAAAGTCTCCCAAGCCACCCTAGCTTTGGTGTCTGCTAAACCATCTAGACCACTCCAAAGAAAATTCCTTATTGATCTTTTGAGCCCAATGATGCAATTCCTAGAACAACACCAACAAGAGGAGTGACGGTCTTACAGGTTGCGTACCTTTTATTTGGAAGAGGGGAGGGGGAGTCTTTGCTCTTGGATGATCACCCTACCATCTCTATGGACTGCCCACTTGCTCTTCTTCCTTGCCTCCATCAGCCTCTTTATACCTCCCTCCCTTTGCTTAGTTTGCATTTGTGTAAGATCCTCATTGGTGAAGATTCCTCCTCCCCTCCCCCCCACATACATACTTTTTGAGAGAGAGAGAGAGAGAGAGAGAGAGAGAGAGAGAGAGAGAGATTTTGACAATTTGATTGGACTCATTGTGCAGTTCCTCTTCGAGTAAAGCTAAAGTGTGGACCAAAATGGGGTTCTTTACAACCATGTGAGGATATGTAAGTTATAATTTTTCTGATGTATGGACTAGAGTTTTTGGCTCACTTTGTAGCCCAATATTCATATTAAGAAATTTACAAGATGTGATGGATACTTTTATTTTTTGCGAAGTATTGGTCTTGGGCACCAAGTAGATGTAAAATATTCAAATACCCCTTTTTTTTCTTGTATAATAGAATGCAATCAAGGGTTATAAATGGAATTGACCAGCTCTATCGCTCTCAGTAGAACTTGAGGATTGTGTGGAGCTTTTTCTTCTAAAAGCCAATCCAAGACGTCCACAAATGTGCCATTACTACTACGAGACCCTTGAATCTTTTTGATAGTCTTGTAAAACTCTAACAAAATGGGCCATGTTTGACTTGAAGTACTCAATACTCTTAAAAGTACTAGTCAAAATATTGTTAACCTTTTTTCTGTTTTAAAAATATTGTGCCTTCTAGCTTCTCAATCCCTCTCGTTTCATATGCAGCCCCCCCCCCCCCCCTGCGACCTTTTTTCTTGCTTCATGATTACAAATTTCATTGTTTTTACAAGTAACCTTGTCGTTGTCTGATATAACAATTAGGGCAAGGGTTTTTGATAGCAATGACAACCCACAGGTCACAATAAAATAGTAGACAAGACAAACCAACTGTTGGGAAAAAGACAATGATTGTAAGTAAAGCAAGCTACAAGACATTTGACTCGAGACAGAGAGAAACCTTTATAAACCTTTATAAGAGACATGGAAGTTCTCTTTGATCATGGTATTCTAGTGATTGTTATGACAAACAATTCAAGAATGTGAGCCATGTTTCAATCATGGCATTTTTGTAGTCGTGCGATTGCTTGGTGAAACATTTGATGATCACAACGAGAACATAGGGGTTTTTTCACCCCCTTTAAAATGAAGAGATGAGATAAAGCAAAGTGATAAGTAGAAATAACGGTGAGTAGATCTAACTATCAAGGTTTCTTAAGGTGTGATCTTTTTTCTAATAAAATGAACTAGGCCACAAATTTAACAAAATATAATTCCACTTTCCAATTGCAAGTGGCATGACAAAGAAGTCTTGCCAAAGAGTTCCCATTGCATGATGGATATAGCAACAGATCTCGTTGCGCATACACATGGCAAAAGCATCTACCAATTTCAAAAGGTGTGCTTAAAAGAGAAGCTATGAGTGCACTTGCATGTGTATCACTAGTAGCTTGTATGCATTTTTCTTGATAAGTTGGACAAGATGCTTGTGGGGACTTGAAAGGTCATCATTCATTACCTTTTGTGTTTTTGCTCAATCATTAGATGTGGGTCTCTTCTTCTACATTTTTTCATTCTTGCTTTTATGTTAGTAGGATTTTGTGCCTGTGTGCTTATTTTGTATCAGTGCTTCAACCAGCTCAATTAATCTTTATCTAGGGATGTTGCAAAGTGCAAGCAATACACAGTCTTTGAGTTTATATATGGTATGAAGTAGCTCCAGTAGGGGGTTGAGTCCATTTTTCATTGCTATCCATCGAGTGTGTCACTTCCATTGCATAAGAGGTTCACCATCTTATGTGCAAAACTTGCATTAGCATGCTATATAATCTTATCTTATCCATCTATCTCAATAGCCTCTATTTGTTTACCACCCTCCTTTCCAATAGTTCATCCATTGTGAGGACATTTTATCTTCATAGGTTGACATTGTGCTTTTTCTTCCACAACTGATATATGTCCCTTGCATGTTAATATGATTATAATCCTTGATTCTTAAATACTTGCATTTTCGCTAACAGTCCTTATTTATGGCATGCTCAATTGCATTTTTTAATACATCACAAAAATTGACACTTAAGCATTCTTTACCTAGGTAAGGATGTTTGAGAATGTGAGATAGAGCACGGTTGAGCTAGATCTTTTGCTCCATAAATGCTCATGATTGGCACTATACATTGGCCACCATTTTTAGGCCACCAATTATTGAACATTATTAGTTGCTAATAAATCCTCCTTGCAACAACACTTTGTCAACTTATTGTAATACAAGAAGTCTACATTATGTGCATTGTAAATACACACAATGTTATGTCTTCCATAACGATGAAGTTTCATGTCACATCAATTTGGATCTAGGTGATACACCACAATACGCAATGGATTATGAGCTTCCTCCCACCATTTCTAAATCAAATTACCAACCCCTTGTATCACAAGGGAATGTTTCGATAAGAAATGTTTTCTTCTTAATCAATAACTCAAGTGTCAAAGTGTGCACAATCTTCATAGTGGCCAACAGTTTTAGCATAGTGGAACCATGTCTTGTTATTTTTAATAGCCTCGAAGCGGTCTTGATTTTAAGAATTTTGCAATGTCACTTCATGTATAATATCCTTGAACCATTGTATGTGCTACATACATGTATATACAAATGCATCTCTCTCTCTCTCTCTCTCTCTCTCTCTCTCTCTCTCTCTCTCTCTCTCTCTCTCTCTTTCTCTCTCATAGACCCATCATTCTTTCGAAGACTTTAATAAACTTTCTTTCTCTCTCTCTCTCTCTCTCTCTCTCTCTCTCTCTCTCTCTCTCTCTCTCTCTCTCTCTCTCTCTCTCTCTCTCTTTGTGATTCATACATACTGTTGAGAGAGTTTCATCATACACGTATCTTGGGGTTGTCTTCTTCGGACCCATCTTTACTATGAGACCCACAATGCAGGCCCGCTTGGGTAGAGGATACGCTTCATTTGCCAGACTAGAGAGGCAGTTTTTTGCTCATACTTTTAGGATCCATGGACCAAGGGGTTGCTTTTTTACTCCTCTGTTTGCCCAGCGCGGTTGCCCTTGCTGGGGACCAAATTTGTCGAATATAGAGTGGGCTCGTGTGGAGTGGCTATAGGTTCTCATGCTATCATGGATGATTCTTGGTAAGCCATCCGTTCCTCACCAGATCATTCAGGTTGAGTTTGGATCATCCCCATTACAACTAGATATTGCATTTCAGGTCATCATGTATGTGTACCTAGTTAGCGAGTATGGGGATTACACTTCTTGGTGCAACAGGCTACCATGGCTAGCATTGTCCTCCCCTATGGCTATTTCAGTAGGAGGTGACTAGAGATGTTGGTATGTACGCATAGAGACATTGTTTGAGCGACTGGGGCTTGACATGGGTAGACTCCCTCCCTTCTAATACAGTATGGACGCTCCGTTTTCTCCCCTCCTGTCACACGAGGTCAATTAGGTCATCTAAGAGGTTCTCTTACAACTACACATTCCAGACCTGGCTGGGACCAAGCGAGCTTCTAGTGTAGCTCAGCCTCTATAGGGATCACTACCTTCATATCACATAGGAGCGGTTCGTTGACCCACTCGGATACACATAGATCCACTCTATCTATCTATCTATATGGATCATTCTATGCTACTGATGCCTTGCATGGTTTGGAGACTTATGAAAGAAATCCCATGGTTGCACAAGCTTATGCTGATCATTCCTTCTTCACTCCTAAGAATATTAAGAATGATCTCCCACAACTTATGCGTGCTTTATCACTGTGCCGATTGGTTGTTGGCTTGTAGGTAAACTTTCCAAAATCCAAGTGTCTGCGTTTGAATGCTAAAGACTGGCATCAACTTTTCTGGCCTAGGGAAATCATTTTGCCGAGTCATATTGTTCATTCTCTTGGTTATACATTTGGATGGACGGTTTCTCACCTTAACGGATAGATTGGGTGCTTATGAAGCTCAAAATGAAATTGGAATACTAGAAATTAGCTACTTGTCTGCTACTGCATATCCAATTCAGTATTGTGCAATCAATTTTGGTTGTACATACAATTCTATTTACAATTGACGATGTTTGGCAAGAAGGACATGCCTTCTCTTATGGAAACATTCACGCGCTCAAAGCATGGCTGTAAAAGCATAAGATTACTCTCTATGGAGGAGCATCTCTATTTGCTAAAGATGCATGGTGGTTTGAATATCCTTAATAATTGTAAATATATTTTTGAACATAAAGGGAGAATAATGTTGGAATATATGCAGGGTGACCAGCATTAGGTTGCTATGTGGGTGTATGCATGTTTGGTTGGTACGTTTTTGTGCTTGAAAGCATGTGCTAAATAATCACTCCCTTAGCACATTTGCAAGAGTGCTTGGAGGTGGTATTTACATAACATAAAGGATTGGACACCTTGCATGTTTCAAATGTTAATGATTTGTATTTTCATGTATACCAAGAGGCACCCCCCAATAATCAATTCGGGGTTGCATTTGTGAGGGGATTTGCCCTTGAGCATTGCAGGGCTGCAAGGAACAACCCCAAGAAGGACGCTTACATAGTCAATTGGATTGAATTTGTAGAAGGTGTGGTCTGTACCGTTGAACAGCAGGGCAAGCTTGTGTGTAAAATCAATCGATTTTAGAAAAACTCGAGTCTTTCTGTTAACCCCTCCGAAGCCATAGTAGTGGTTGAAGATATGCGAAGTGCCCCAAGATTGGGAAGTCTCATCAATGACCTAGTTCCCAAGTGCCCATGGCACACTGTTTGTAACGTATATAATGTCCGAGGTGGAAAAATCTCGTAATATGTTGCATGCTGCAAAGTTGAGACTTGACAAGGCGAGTCTAGATGTAGCATGGCCATCAATGTACTAGATAACGCTAAGAAGGACAAGTTGTATTAGGAAAACATGCCAGCAGCTATCGAGACATTATGGAGAAAGCTGCAAGCGGCGACCTAGATCGAATTGTCCCTTGTGGATTCGATAGCTGACTCAGAACTCTATAGAAAGGTACAAGTGGATATTTTGGCTTCAGTCCCAAAGCTCTAGTATTTTTTTGGTATTTGAAAAAAATAGTTTGATACACTATTTTCACTTCATCTTGATCCTTCAAGTTACATATGTTAATCTTTTGCGCTATTATCATTTGCAGCAGGCAAAACTACGTCAAAAGTTTGTTGTATTCGTGAGGATGCAATAGCAATATGATTTTGTGAATAGGATGCTAGAAAGAGTCCAATCCAATTAGCCGCTGTCCATTTTCCCAACTCCACCTACACTTTTGACTCAAGATGGCGAAGAATCCACTAGTCTAATTATTGTGCATGGTTGTGCTGCCTGTGGCTTTGGTATTGACATGGAAGAATTCATTACTGTGTGTACGATTGTGTGTTGACATCCATACCACCGGTTTTGTTTTTCAAACTTGTGTTTAGAAGAATCACACTGCAGGTCAACTAGTTGCTTGGAAAAAATCCCCGCTGCAGTAAAATCTATGGTATTGGGGTCGTTGTATGCTAAAAATTGATATTTTTAATTTGGCATTGGTATTGTTTTTCTCTATGTTTGATAAGAGTTTGAGTATCAAGTGATAGCCTAGCGGCTCTCACTTATTTCTATTTTCTATGATAATGTATGGGCTGGAGAGGATGAGTGGAATGGCTCATTGTAAATACCATAGGTATGAATTATAAATACCTTGGTATTGGGTAAGAGTTATTTGTGTATGGGATATTATGGAGTTTTTTAGAAAATAGGAAGAGTGAGTCATATAAAGAGGTGGGCTCATGTCGATGTGTTCCAATAATATAAGAGAAGCCACGTGCCAAGCGTGTGGAAGGCATGCGGAGGAGTGTGAAGTCAAAAGGAATCCTTCTAGAACTCCTATGTGGAATAAGGAGGATGTGGACATGTGGAAAAGAGAGGGTCCCTATGGGCTCCATGTGAGGAGACTCTTGACTTTCTCAATATTTTAAGAGTCTTGAGCATCTTGTGATGGGACACATGGCAAGAGTAGCCAAAAAGGACATGGATGGTGACATACGTGCTTATGTGATTGATGGGGAAAGGAATCTACAGGCAGCAATTGTAAATGGGTGAAGGAGGGTAACAAAATCTCTATAAAAGGAGCCCTCCTCTCCCTTGTTTATCAATCTCTTCCACCATTAGGCCTCATATTGCTGTAGCTCTCGTCTCCCCAAGCCTCTTCCATGAGCCTTCTCTCCCTCTTGTAGATATTCTCTTATGTAGACTCTTGAGTCCATCTCTCTCTAGTTTATTCTCTCTCTATGAGTGGTCTTGGAGCTTTCGCTTCCTCTTGTATGTATGAAACCTCTTCTTCTCCCTTGTGTTTGTAGTGTTGGAGTGGATTCTCACTCTATTTGTAATGAAGGTCACTTCAGGTTCTCTCTCTCTTGAGTGTCTCTTCCCTTTTCTTTCTTTCAAAGCCTTAAAAGTTCTTTCTATTCGGCTGTTGACTGTACACACATGATCCATCTGTTTCCAGAGCCACCATGCAAACTTCTTTTCCTTTTTTAGGCGAAATCTATGAGGGATGGATCGTTGATGAAGGTGGAGTCTTGAGGGAGCATCCTGCTCAGGCGAAATTAGCATGGGTGGAGGACAGTTTTCATGACAGTTTGACCCCCTGTTAGTATTTTGCTCATAACTTTCTGCTCGATAGTCCGATTTTAATGAAATTCATATCAGCGCGAAGCTCTCTTTAAGGCGCATGTTTGTATATGATCAGATCTTGAATCAGATACTGCTGCAAAAAGTTATGATTCTTTGTGTCTGACAGTCTATTTTCATGATAGTTTTTACCCCCGTCTAGTAAACTGTTCATAACTTTTTGGCCGCTTCTCTGTTTCTTATGAAACATATATCAGCGCGAAGCTCTCTTTAAGGCGCATGTCTCTAGGTACTTAGATCTTGAATTAGATACTACTGCAAAATGTTATGAGTCTCTATGTCTGACAGTCTGTTTCATGATAGTTTTTACCCCCTTCCAGTAAACTGTCCATATCTCTTCAACCGTCTGTCTGTTTTCAATGAAGCTTATATCAGCACGAAGCCCTTATTAAGGCTATCTCTTAGTGTGCTTGAATCTCTAATATCATGTCTTTACTGAAAGTTATAGGCCTCTGTGTCTAATGACAGTTTGTAGAGTGTTTTTAGCTAAGTGTAAAGGTGTCTATGAAGGAGGTGCAATGTTTCCTCGGAATCTACTCATCCGACCTAATCAGCCCCTTCAAACTCCTCGATATATATCAGTTAATGTCATGTTGAGCTGCAAGATCTTCTTTCAACAACGTATCGCTCTTCTCTTTGGCGTAGACTGGCTCGCTGAGAATATGGCCTCTGCTGATCCTTTCCTTCTCCATATGCTTGATTACAACATCACTTGGGATGTTAGCATCTTCATTCTCATCTGAGGGAGAAAAGTATGGTGTGGTATCTTAGCATAAAAGATTCTTTCTAACGTCCCATTCTCAATGATAAGTATCTTTGTCAATCAGTTCGAAAGCGGCAAGAAGTGAAGAGGTGCATGAAGTTTATTACCCCCAACTTCATGTCACATCTTTTTTTGAATATTTGCTACTACCACCAAGATCTGCACTGAGGGCTGTTTCACTCGGGCTCGCTGACATTAAGTTGTGGGTAATAAACTTCACGCAGCTCTTCACTTCCTATTGCTTTCGAACTAACTAACAAAGATATTTATCATTGAGAATGGGACGTTAGAAAGAAGCTTTTATACCAAGATACCACACCATACTTTCCTCCCTCAGATGAGAATGAAGATGGTAACATCCCAAGTGATGTTGTAATCAAGCATATGGAGAAGGAAAGGATCAGCAAAGGCCATAATCTCAGCGAGCCGGTCTGCACCAAAGAGAAGAGCGATATGTTGTTGAAAGAAGATCTTATGGCTCAACATGACATGAATTGATATATATCGAGGAGTTTGAAGGGGCTGATTAGGTCAGATGGGTAGATTCCAGGGAAAAATTGCACCTCCTTCATAGACACCTTTACACTTAGCTCAAAACACTCTATAAACTGTCATTAGACACAGAGGCCTATAACTTTTAGTAGAGACATGATATCAAAGATTTAAGCACACCAAGAGATATGCCTTAATATGGGCTTCGCGCTAATATAAGTTTCATTGAAAACAGACAGAGGTTAAAGAGATATGGATAGTTTACTGGAAGGGGGTAAAAACTATCATGAAAACAGACTGTCAGACATAGAGACTCATAACATTTTGCAGCAATATCTAATTCAAGATCTAAGCACCTAGAGACATGCGCCTTAAAGAGAGATTCGTGCTGATATATGTTTTATAAGAAACAGAGAAGTCGCCAAAAAGTTATGAATAGTTTACTAGACGGGGGTAAAAACTATCATGAAAATAGACTGTCAGACACAGAGAATCATAACTTTTTGCAGCAATATTTGATTCAAGATCTGATCACATACAAACATGCCCCTTAAAGAGGGCTTCGCGTTGATTTAAATTTCATTAAAATCTAACTATCAAAGCAAAAAGTTATGAGCGAAATACTAACAGGGGGTCAAACTATCATGAAAACTGTCCTCCACCCATGCTAATTTCGCCTGAGCAGGATGCTCCCTCAAGACTCCAACTTCATCAACGATCCACCCCTCATAGATTTTGCCTAGAAGAGGGGAAGAAGTTTACATGGTGGCTCGGGAAACAGATGGACCATGTGTGCACAGTGAGCAACCGAATAGAAAGAACTTTTAAGGCTTTGAAAGAAAGAAAAGGGAAGAGACACTCAAGAGAGAAAGAACCTGAAATGACCTTCATTACAAATAGAGTGAGAATCCACTCCAATACTACAAACACAAGGGAGAAGAAGAGTTTTCATTTATACAAGAGGGAGCGAAATCTCCAAGACTACTCATAGAGAGAGAATAAACTAGAGAGAGATGGACTCAAGAGTCTACATAAGAGAATATCTACAAGAGGGAGAGAAGGCTCATGGAAGAGGCTTGAGGAGACTAGAGCTATAGCAACATGAGGCCTAATGGTGTAAGAGATTGATGAACAAGGGAGAGGAGGACTCATTTTATAGAGATTTTATTATCCTCCTTCACCCATTTACAATTGCTGCCTGTAGATTCCTTTTTCTGCATCAATCACATAAGCACGTATGTCACCATCCATGTCCTTTTTGGCTACTCTTGCCATGTGTCCCATCACAAGATGCTCAAGACTCTTAAAATATTGAGAAAGTCAAGAGTCTCCTCACATGGAGCCCATAGGGACCCTCTCTTTTCCACATGTCCACATCCTCCTTATTCCACATAGGAGTTCTGAAGGAACATGTGGCAAGCTATCTCTATGAATGGAAAGCAAAGAATGCAAGACAATGGAAATAAAAATGAAATGGAAGTAGACAATAGTATTGAACCAAAATACTCACATGTAGATAGCTTGATATTGACTGATGTAACAAAACTAGAAAGTACAATGCCTTTATAGAATAGGCACACACACTCTAGGTGTCACATGTATATGGGATAAGTCCCATAGTGACACATGGCACTCTAGGATATAAAGTAGTCTAGTACTACTCTAGAACACTAGAAAACACTCACTTTGGCTTCATGTTCCAACAAGTTCTAGAAGGATTCCTTTTGACTTCACACTCCTCCACATGCCTTCCACACGCTTGGCATGTGGCCTCTCTTATATTATTGGAACACATGGACATGAGCCCACCTCTTTATATGACTCACTCTTCCTATTTTCTAAAAAACTCCATAATATCCCATACACAAATAACTCTCACCCCATACCAAGGTACTCCATCCCATACAATATCATAGAAAATAGAAATAAGTGAGAGCCGCTAGGCTATCACTTGATACTCAAACTCTTATCAAACATAGAGAAAAACAATACCAATGCCAAATTGAAAATATCAATTTTTGGCGTCACAGTTGTCGACTGGTATGTATGCCTCACTCTTTGTTTTACTCTACTATTAAGAATTATACAACAAGCTTTCATAGCTAACTTTGCATGTCTCTCTTGGATTGCATTTGTCACTGTGCATGACCACTTTATGATCAATGGCTTCTTTGAGTATGTATGAGACTACTATAGCACTACTTTCTACCTACTTTGTGACATGTCACTACATTGTGCCTGCTTTGTATGTGCTCTGTGACTCCCCTTGTGTGTGGAATGTGACTATTTTGTCAATGCTTTGGCATTGCTTCTTTTTCAATGCTTTAGCACCGCTTTTATTTGTGATTGTTTTGTTTATACTTTGCATGTGCTTTGGCATTGCTTTATCAATGCTTTGTTAATGCTTAATCAATGGATGCTTTGACTCTACATGAGACTGCTATATCACTGCTTTCTACCTGCTTTGTGACATGCCACTGCATTGTGCCTGCTTTGAATGTGCTCTGTGATTCCTTAGTGTGTGGAATGTGACTACTTTGTTAATGCTTTGACACTACTTTGTTTGTGCTTTGGCACTATTTTTCAATGCTTTGAAACTGCTTTCTATTTATGATTGCTGTGTTTGTTCTTTGCATGTGCTTTGGCACTGCTTTGTCAATTTGGCACTGCTTTCTGTTTGTGACTGCTTTGCTTGTGCTTTGGTACTGCTTTGTTAATGACTGCTTTGCTTGTGCTTTGCATGTGTTTTGGCACTGCTTTGTTAAATCTTTGTGAATGCTTTGGCACTACTTTTCCAATGCTTTGGTACTACATTCACAATGTTTTGGCACTACTTTGTCAATGCTTTGGCAGTTCATGCACAATGCTTTGGCACTGCATTCCAAATGCTTTTGTCACTATTTGTGTCTGCTTTGTTTGTGCTTTGAAAGTTCTCTAGATGTGCTTTGTAAATGCTTTGGGAGTGCTTTGCATGTGTTTTGGCAGTGCTTTGTGATTACATTGTTACTACATGGCTTTGCATTTGACTACTTTATCACTTCTTTCTACTTGCTTTGTGACATGCCTCTACATTGTGATTGCTTTGTCTGCTTTGTATGTGCTTTGTGACTCATTTGCATCTACTCCATTATCTCTCTAAACTTCTTGAGAGACTGCCTTGTACTGGCATACACATTAAAAATATTTGATCATCATAGGCTTGTATCTTTGAAAATTTTATATTGTTCTTTTAAAAAGATAGGCTTGTGTCTCAAAAATATTTGATCTTCGTAGGCTTGTGTCTTTTTAAAATATTGTATCATCAAAGGATCTTTTGGGTGAAACATAGTCTTGTATCTTTGAAAGTGTCTAAACTTCTTGAGAGAGTGCCTTGTACTAGCATACACATTAAATATATTTGATCATCATAGGCTTGTATCTTTGAAATTTTATGTTGTATCTTTTAAAAAGATAGGCTTGTATTTTTTAAAACTATTTGATCTTCATAGGCTTGTGTCTTTTTAAATTATTGTATCATCAAAGGATATTTTGGTTGAAACACAGTCTTGTATCTTTGAATGTATTTTGAACTTCTTGAGAGAGTGCCTTGTATTGGCATACACATTTAAAAATTTTGGTCATCATAGGCTTGTATCTTTGAAAATTTTATGTTGTATCTTTTAAAAAGATAGGCTTATATCTTTGAAAAATATTTGATCTTCATAGGCTTGTGTCTTTTTAAATTATTGTATCATCAAAGGATCATTTGTGTGAAACACAGTCTTGTATCTTTGAATGTTTTATGGGAGAGCAAGAGACAAAGACATCACTTTATGAACAAGAACATAATCATGTCATGGTTTATTTAGGTGACAATGAATTGGTGTAATCACATATGTAAAAGGTCCTTTCAAACTCCGGTGCAAGATGAGTGTTGCACAAGCTTGTGGTTCTTCTCCAGATCAACAAAGGAGAGCTTACAAGGTTTATGAAGCCAAGCTCCGACAGATTCATCATAGTGGCAATATTGCCATACCATTCTTAAATTGCAAGAGTAGTTATGCATTGCCTCCCCCTCCACTTGACTACTACTACATCCCTAAGAGCAAGAATGCAAAACACCACGTTCTTATTCTCGACATGAACGGTGTGTTGGTTCATCCACAACCATTAAAAAAAATTATTCTGGTTGCGATGGCATGTCTACACATGGCAGGTACAAGAATTCAACATAGGACCAAATCTTGATGTCACATTTCTTGTTCCAGAGGAGTCAGAGCATTTTTTGCATTAGGAAACTCGATGGTTTGACGTGTAGATTTGGAGCTCACACCGTATGCACAACCTAAGAAGGTGTTTCACACTATGCTTTCTTGGCTTGGAGTCTCTTATCTTAGGGTGGATGGATTAGGCATATTGTGACTCCGTGCATTTCACCATTTTGGATGGAAAGCCTGTGCTTTTCAAGAACCTATGGTATTTCTGGGAGAAATACCCTTTCTATGGATGATTCATGTATTGTAATTACTGATGACAACTTTTACAAGTGTACAAGAAATCTGTCAGGGACATTCTCCATACTTCCAAAGATGACAATAGTCCTTCCAAAGGTGTTGTCATGTATGGATTGCAACTATATGATGTTATGTATGTACTTTCGGAATTGAGCCAAGTTCATTACAATTTTTGAAAGGCCTATAAAATGTATTTTAAGTAATCTTATCATTGTAACCTTGGACCTTCATGCATTAATGATTTTCCTTTGACCAAAGATTTGAATGTCATGTTCACATTTGCATGAATTCACTAGAACATAATGTTTGTAAGATAATAGCATGAATATAGCCTAAAATGTGAATGTCAAAAGAAGAATAATGGCTGAATTTTATAGTGGGTTTGTTCAACCTTCATAGATTCTAATTTTGTTTAGATACTTGGAGTCTGTCCACAAGAACCTAGTTTTGATATTTTCTTTACATGGGTCCGTTATTGTGGACTTAAGACTTTGTCGAAAGACAAGAATCATAGTGTCTTTGGTGATCCTACCTTCTCCAAGTTTTACTTCTTCTTAACTTTCACTATGACAATCATTTTATCTTGTTTGTGTGTTTGCTAGTTAGGTTCTTCTACTTACTTGTCTTATAATGACATTTTCTAATGTACTAGCATGTTCCTTTTTGGTAACTACTCATTGTAATAGTAAGTTGCATGGATTTCACCACACAAAAGATGTGTATGTGTGTGTGGGGGTGTGTGTGGGTGTGGGTGTGGGTGTGGGCATGCGCATGTGCATGCATGCATCTGTGTGTGTGTCTGTGTGTGTGTGTGTGTTTAAAAATAAAAAACCTTTTAACAACACGACACACGAAGCTTAGAGATAACAAGGGAGGAGTGTCTATGACACCTGTCTTCCCAACTTAAGTTAACCTGGTTCTCACCGTGTTTTCTTGTTGGATGGTGGCAGGTATGCAGATTCTCCTCTTCAGTAAGTAAGATGCTTGTCAAGACTGCACCGGTGTTTTAATTTTTTACACTTTGTATGAACAACCATGTAATAAATAATTTTTTATCCACCCTTATCTGAGCTTCATGTGCCGTGTTGTTAAAAGGTTTTTTATTTTAAACACACACACACACACCCAAACCTTGTTAACCCTTGGCCGAGTTAACCATGTGCCACGTTGGTAACCCTTGGCTGGGTTGCCACTTGACACGTGCCACGTGCCATGTTGCTCACTAAACCTTTATCAGGTTGGATGAGGTTCTTATACAACTTGGCTTGAGGTAAGATTTATACCTTTCAAGTTGTACTTTTTGGTGAAATTGTCATAACTACGCAATCTTTGTGCCTGGTGTGTGATTGTTTGAAGATAGTTATGGTAATTTCATTATATGTCAAATTACATTGAACAAATTGATGATCACAATTGGAATAAACCACTTAGAAACACTTGCGATATATTCCCTTTTTCAAATAATTATAAAGAGGCTTCCTCTTTTGGGTGTGGGGCAGGACACCACTTGATGGGTGTCCTGGCCCCATCTTGTGGTGTCCCCTCTGGTAAGGGTGGGTACACACACACACACTCTCTCTCTCTCTCTCTCTCTCTCTCTCTCTCTCTCTCTCTCTCTCACACACACACACACACACACACACACACACACATACACACACACACACGCGTGCGCACGCACACACACACACACACATATTTCCTACATTTCTCTCTTCACACACACACACACACACACAGTCCCTAATTTTTTAAACAAAATTTTTTCTTAACTTTTTTCTAAGTATTTTTCTTTTGCTAAGTCAATTTTATCTAGTTAATTTTATCTTATTCTTTTTCTAGTCAAATTTATCTTGTTTTTCCTTCCTATGAAATTTCTTCTTTTGCCATTTTTCCCATTCCCCCTAATTATTCTTACGAACCCCCTGCCCCCTGCTGTTTCCTTGTGTTGCTATTCTCCCCTAATTTTTCTTTATTTCTCTTAATTTTTAAAATCTTTTTACTCAAGTTATTCTCTATTTCTATAATTTATCCTTAATTAATTTTATTGTTTTCCCTCTTAATGAACCACTATGAATAAAGAATATTGTTTCTCTTAATCACAATTATCTATGTGACGTTGTTGTTTTTAATTACGTTGGTTATGTCCTATTCTACCTTCTTTATATATAAAATTACTATTAAGTCATATGTTCTAATTATCCTTTTTTTTTAAATTATCTCTACCCAATTAACTAATTCCCTAACCATATAAAACTTTAGTAAATTAAGTTCTCCTCACTCCTAGGTCTTTTTGCTTCTAATTCTAATTTTAATATTGAGGGCATAACTTAGTAAAGCTACCCTTAATAAAATCCCCATCCCTACATTTTTTAACAACCACTAAGTCATCTGCCCATCCCGCATTTTCATGCACTTTGGTGCAGAGATACAGATGGCCCTGCCTCCCTAAATAGCCCCCAATTGGCCGACTCTCCCGACTAAACCTTGCTGCCCCTATATATATAAACTAGGCTACCTTTCTCTAAATCCAAGACCTTGACTATAGGCTATAAGTACTGCCCATAATGGCTTCCACTGCCGCTAAAGTCCCATCCTCACACTGCACTGCATTGTCTTGTAGGTCTACCCATGACCTGTGACCCATCAACAGTGAACTAAGCCACTATATTGTTGCCTCCAAAGGTCCAAGCTCTTGGCCTTTGCTACTGCACTGCTGTCGGCTATCCGATTGCGCACAGTCTTCTCCTATGCCTGTATAGAAGGTACTGACGATGACTGTTGTCCCATTGGCACACTTTTAAGGCAACCTGGGACATGTAGCTTCCTCCGTCGTCAATGTCTTTACACTACAAGACTCTCAGTCTTGTATCATTTATTTTTTCATTTTTTTCACACATCCCCGCCCTGTTCTTTTATGGTTTAAACCCACTCTCTATGTTTTGGTTTTTCCCCCCGTGCTCTTTTGTAGTTACCTTTTTCCCCCCCTATATGTTTAGCTATTCCTTCCCCTATCTATCTATAATGTTTTGTACAAAGATGTGCCTACTGTACAACTGTTTCATATAGGTCTAAAAGAGCATGAGTTGGAGAACATTATATCAGTGCTTGGTACCCATGTCTTCATGTCATTCTCCATTGACAGGCTGCCCTTGCGTGTCCCCTGCTTCATGCTATGATGTGGAATACTGAGTGATGGTGCATGTGCTTGCATGGGTGCTTGTGATGGTGGAGCTTGGTCCTATGCCTAGTGTTGTGTCTAGGTGTGTGGGAGAAGTTGGAGGTGGGGAGGATGAAAAAAGGCTCCAAGCCAAGTCTATGTCTTGGTCCTCGACTTCAGTGGGGTAGGCTACGTGAGAGTCATCAAACTGGATCAGCCAATATGAAGCATATTTTGTAGAGCATTCATGATATTATTGTAAAGAACACTAATGCTTGTCAGTTGATACCACTCGCATGCTGCCTTATACAAGCAATCAAAAATAAATTTGGCTTCAGTGCAACTACATGCTTACATCCATTCCAAAATTTGCTGAATTATTTTGGGATTGCGAGGAAGGTCTTTGAGGGTGTTAGGCTCAACTAGCTCTAGTAATGGCTTAGCCATAAGATAGTAATGGCTTGACTAGCTCTAGTAATGGTGTAGTCATAAGATAATTTGTGGAGTCTCTTAGCACTCCGCACCATGCCATAAAATTGTATACAATTGGGTGATAGCAAACGGTTGGGATTTCCATATCTTCTTCTAGAACTAAGTCTTCATGGAGGTAGGCCATTCCTAGGATTGAGTATGCTTCTATAGTGAAGTGGTGGAAGGCTTCATTGAGGTCGTGCAAAGTGAGTGTATTTGCAAAATATATATTGTGGGGGATTAGCGCAGCCGTGAGTGTGTGAAAGGAATAATTGTATGTGTCGATAATGGTGCGTGGTGTGAAGTAGAGGATGGAAGCTCATCAGGATGACATTTCTTGTAGCCTGTCATGGATAAAATCTTGGTCTCACAGTGGAAGAGAAGAATCCAATTGTGTTTGAAGGGCCACCTACAATGCATGGACTTGGTGCTCTTTTTACTAGCCAACCACATAGAGTTGATGCTATTGCTCGAGATCTGCCTGTTTTGTTCAATGAATCATAGTTGGCCGCCGTCTGTCCTTGACCTTTCTATTGCCAGGGCTTCCTGTGTCTAGAAGAGCTCTTGTTCAAGATTTTCCCCCACTTCGATGGCCTATAGCCATTGGCCTCTATGATCAGTTGATCTGCACATTCCTTTTGGAGAGCTGTGGATGTTTGGTTGAGCCGTTGGGAGACCTGGAGAATTTCTTCATGCTACAGCCTGACTCCAACCGCAAAAGGCTTAATGTCACCTATGTAGAACATTTTGGGCTGCCACACTAACTGCCAAGATCGATTGAAGGTTAGCTCTTTTATGTCAATGATGCAGTCCCTTTTTATTAAGTCAATGTACCCTTCAGGGGAGTTGTACAAGGTGGATGTACAGTATTGCAAAGCTTGTTGGTACAAATTTGGGATGAAGGGTGCTTGGAGGGGATTTTTCTCCTTAGCTACTCTTTGTTATGGAGGAGGTAGCGGCAGTGAATTTGGCTCCTATGGATCCTAAGTCAAATATGTGATTTCATTGTTTGGAGTTTGGACCAATGGGCTTCTTGAGTCTATGTTACCGCTCTCTCCATTCTTGTGACTTGGCCACCTTTTTCCATTCTTCCTCTACTTGGAGCTTCTCTCATTTCTCCTATTTTGCTGCCTTAGGAGTTCTCATGCATATTTCTCAGCCTCCTCTCTTTGTTGGTGGGCTTCTGGCTCTACTTGGAGCTTTCTTGTGGCCTCTTCTTCCTAGAGCTTCTTGGTTGTTTCTTCTTCTTGGGCTTTCTTGGTGATCTTGTCCTCTTTCCTTTTGTTTGTCAGTTTCATTTGGGCAGATGGTATCGATAATAGCCCGATGTCTTTGTTTGCATCATCATAACCTTTCAGAATGGGGCTATTAGAAAGGTGATGGATTATGGGCATCAAGAACATCAAATTATCTATCTTTTTACCACATGTTGGCATATGCTTACAATCTCCCTATAAAAGAAGTCTACCTAGTTAGTGGGCTCTATCTTGTATAATCATAGCAGGTGGTTGGAGAGGATGATGGTGCTCTATCAATTGAATTTTTGTTAGCAACGCCAACCTACTTTTGCTAGTTGTGGACCTTTAATTATATTGAGTGGTACCCCTCTTCGATGGATTTTATTATTATAGGGGGCAACATCTGCCAATCGCTTCTCCATGCCCCTTAGCATTTGGTACAATTGGGAGATTATAGGCAAGTCGAATGCCCTGTGGGTCATCTCCATCATGAAGTGGTAGTAGTGTATCTGGTCATCTACAAGTACCCAGCTAGTGGTGCTTGCTGCCTTGTCGTAGTTGGCTACAAACTCCACAGCTTGTCTGAGGTTGAGGTGGCACAAAAACTTTGCTGCCACTGTCTGAATCTGATAGCTCTTAGATATGGCTCCATGTCACGGTCCTACAAGCCATGTAAGCTCCCATGTTATGTTAATACAATCTATAATCTTTAAGATTATGTCAGAATTGTGAGTGCAAGACAATCCCTACTAACTATTCCAACCATTCTTGTCCCAATGGAGTGAATGTTGTGACTTGGACCCCATGTTCCGAGAAATTTGGAACTTTTGTAGTGTCCTGTATGCGCGTTTCTGGAGGGTACATGTGGTAGACTTCTAGGTGGATGACTTTTGTTCCATTTGTCTGGGCAAGGGAATAGAGATTGTGTGGGAGGAGTAGTGGGTAACTAATTGTGGGAGAGTGGAAGTGACTTTAGTGAGCTCGTTGATGGAGAAGAGATCGTGAGTAGATATAGAGTGGGAGGAGATGGCGGGCATGCATGAAAATGGTGAGCAAGTGTGGTTTTGGAGGCTTTTGGGAGCTGTGAGATTTTAAAGAAAATTTTAGCAGAGTTTTGGTATGACATAAAGTGAGCTCCTCATGGAGAGAGAATGTTAAACCATGAAGAAACTCAAAATAGGATAGCTCTCAAAAAAGCTAAATGTAAGAGAGGCTATTGAGTCAATATATCCAACTCCAAGGTTGGTAACCCATTCCACACCACACACTTCAACCATGTGTGTCCTTATTTAGTATTTAGATTGGGGTTCTTTTCTACTAATCTACTTAGCTACACATTATTGGCTCATCCTCAGATGCTTAGCCAAACCCACACACGCACTCATGTCTTTCTTCCATTAAATTGGGTCCAAAAGAACTCTGCAAATGGCACCTCTGGTAACCATTGTGACTCCTTTGACCCACGTGGTTCACATGCTCATCCTTGTGCATATACATTTAGTTAGAGGTCTATGAGTTCTACCGTGCACATAATGGGCCTTCCTAGTATAATGTCATAACCATTTGGTTGATCATAGAAATCCATAATAATGAACCATAAAAGGAAGGTGAGTCTTGATCTTAATGTCTCTTAGTACTCCACCGATTGGGTTGTTGTCCATCAACCATCTTGACCACCAAATTGGTACTCTCCAATCTTGAACCATCCCCATTTGCCCTAGCATGTTTGATGACTATGCTCATCTGTATGCCTCCATCCAAGATTGCAATGGCACCCTTATTCTAGTAGGTGATCAGGAGTACATCATTGGTGTCATTTAACTTATTGACTAGTATCTTTAGCATATTTGACTCCTTCATGAGGGCTTCTACTACCTCAGAGGGCACCTCCTCGCGGGTGACCATCTATCCATTCATCTAATCAAAGATGTCTCTCCAAAGGATTGGGTTCCCTCTTAGTAGGGTTGCCATAGGCATTTTAACTTCTACGGATAGAAATTCAGCTAGGCCAGCCACATTGTGAGGTTGGGTAATTGGCTTTCGGCCTACTAATTTTGGCTCTTTGAAGCCATAGAAGGACATATGGTCCTCTTCTACAACCTGATGCTAGGTGGGTTCCTCCTTGAACATTTTGTGCCTTGAGAGAATGTCCCACCAATGAGCCACCTGATCCTTACTCATACACTTTTTCAAATATGGGGGTCTCTATTAAGGTCTTGGTAGTCTGGATGGATTGTATCTATGCCCTTGCTAGTCTTGATCCATTGCTCAAATCTCCCTTGACATCTCACACCCACTGTTGTGCCTCGAGGTGTTGTTTTTTGATATCGGGGTTGGTATATTTGCCTTGACCCTTAGGGGCTAGATTTTTTCTTATAGCTAGGCACATCCCTCATATTACCTCTACCTTTAGGCAATGGGTTGGTTGGTTTTTGGACTGATAGTGTGTATCTAGAAGATGATGAAGTTGACATGGTAGTTGTGTCCTCATTGGATCCACTTTCAATAATTACTCTATCTAACCCTCTTCCTACTTTGAAAACACCCATATGGTTTGTATCTTCGGGTTGATCTTTAGTCATTTTATACCTCTTGGCTTGCTTACATACTTCCCTACTTAGAGTTTTGGCCAAGGCCATAGCTATAACATTCAAGGACAACAAAGAAACTTGGCACCTCTTGATACTCAGTAAATTAATGCCGGTCTTATGATTTGTGGCCATTCGAGAGGTCCTTCACATTGGAAAATCCTTGTACTGGCCCACCCCACAACAAGAACACAATGGATCACCCATATTAGTGGTGGTTTTTTTGTGGGTAGGGGGGTTGATCATCCTTGTAAGGGTAGTCCCTTAGGAAGTGATGTCCTTGGCATTTAAAGCAAGCCACTAGTTGATTGGAAGGCATCTTATAGGGTAGCAACACTGAGATGTCTCATGGTTTTTGCATCGAGCATAATGGGCATAGTAGAGTGTCAGCCTAAAGGCAGGGGCACTCATTAGTTGGGGATGGTTGCCCATGCAGATACCACACCACATGTCACATCTAGGAAACTGGTAAGGATGCCTTCCCTTGTCGATCCTCCGTTAAGTTGTGGGCTCAACCAATTCAAGATGTTGATGGCCACCTCATCTATGTTTATGCCCTTTGAGGGAGGAGTTGTCTTTTTGTCTTCACATGTAGTAACAATAGTACTAGTGTGGGACACATCGAATGAAGCCACCTGTGTCTTTTCTACTTGGGCCTTGTCTTTCATGTTGTCATCTAAGCGGACAATAAGCACTGTTGCACATCTCAAATGACATGGGATTCATGGAAAAATGATGGTCATGGAGCTTTGAATCCCATAGTCTAATGGGAAAGCATGGAAATAACTATGCATCACTCATCCTCTCATAAGGCTCACAGTAGGAGTTCAAGTGTTTGGTTCTTTCAATATAATCCTACAAAGATTCAATGTCTTTTTCCTTGACCTCATATAGTTGTTGGATAGGGCTCCACTTGGGACTGCTTGGGGAAACCCCCACTATGAATGACTTTTTGAGCATATCTTGATTAGTTTTCTCCTCAGGCTTCAACACCCTATACCACTGGCTTTCCTTGCCTTCAAGGCTCATCTTGAATGCATTGACCTTATATAGGTCACTTATGTCCCCAAGGGTCTCACAACTTTGCTCGAAACTCTCAACAAGGGACACTATATCTCCTTCTCCAAGAAATCTTGTAATAAGCTTAGAGATGGTGGCCGGCCTACTCCTTGAAGGTTGGTAACCCTTTCAGCAAAGATTTGTTGTGCAACCCCCCTTCGTAATGCTTGCACTAGGATCCTCATAGCCTCGTTAGTGAGCATCATTTGTGGCATAGGAGGATTTAATGATGGTGTAGGCACAGTACTATGGCTAGGCAACACTAGCGATGGATTATAAAAAATAGTTAGGCAACACTAGAGGTGAATTATAAAAAATAGTTGGCCGTGCGAATGTGGCATTGTTATGTCCTAGCCCACGTTGCCCTGGAACTAACACTTGGGGTGGGCTTGGCCTCACTAGTTACACCGATGATGGCCTAAGCATAGACACACTTACATTGGGCATTGGTCTATAGGTCACAGCCAAGGGGTAGGAAGTATCTACTAGGCAACCTACCCAATCTGGGAACAAAAGGGGTGAGAAGCCATTGTCAATGGTAGTGTGTTCCCCCCAAAGTCTATTTGTTCATTCCCTTGCGCCGCAAGATTCAGTGGCTTATAGCTAGGTATCTTGGACTTGAAGGTTCCAATGAAGGATGGCTCTCCCTCATAGAACTGCACATATGGTCCCACATGATTCATTGATGTGGCATGAATTGGAATACTCTACATGCTTCTTGGTGCAGATGTTGTGGGATGTGGCTCCTTAGGCACTCTCATTTGCCTTGTGAATAGGTTGAACATGTCAAGATCAACCAACGAAATCTCCCCATAATGTCATAGAATGACTCCCTAAGCCGTGAGGCTATGGTTGAAGGTGTGGGGGAATGAGGGTTGATAGAGGTGGAGTTAGGGGCCATAGAGACCCTGAAATTCGAGTTGTCACCCATTTTTGCATCAAAGATCATTGAGTCCTCCGAGTTGGAGATGTCAACTTGTGATGGACTGAGCATGGAGTATAAACTTAGAGCTATGTTCCCGGATGGTGTTGATGCTAAAGTGGGTACTTGATAAGATACAGTGTTGTTGGAAGTGCTATTTTTTGGCTCTATCTAAGATCCTAGGATCTCCCAGACCTCAATTGCATGTAGGTGGGTCAAGGTAAGTAGACCCTTCACTGGCCACCCTAGTTCTAGTCATAAATCACTCTACCAATCCATTGGCTAAGTGGGCATGCACTAGGTTATTAACTAAGTGTGCATTGGGTTATTAGTGTGGCATGCATTACATTATATTCCAGTGTATGCTATGTTATAATTAATGATGTGGGTTTCTATCTTTGGCACTTTGGGGACTTAGTTGAATTTTCCATGGCCCTAACCTATTCTTAGAAGTGATTTGGATTCTTAGTTGGTGACATTTAGTTTGGTGATCTCTTTAGTATTTTCTCCAATGTTCATTTAATGCACACCCCCAGGCCTATGTCTATTTTTTAAAGGGTTATTCCAAGGATTATTGGTGGCTGGTGGAGATCTAGGGCATGCAAGATCACTTAATATCAAATTTGGATCAAAGAGTTCAATTGACCATTGACCACCTAACCCGACATGCGTTGGGTTATTAATGCAATGAGCACTAGCTTACTAGCATGCTATATGTTGGCTTACTGATGCATTCTGCATTGGGATATTATCCTGGCATGCATTGGGTTAGGGTTGAACCCTATTTTGGCCAAGATTTTTTGCATTAATTATGCCAACTAGCATATTTTTGTCAGGTGTCAAACTATCAATGGGTGTTAGATGATGTCAGAGTGTGTCTAGTAATGCAATGTGGTCAACAATTAATGTTTTAACCCTACTATGCACTGAATTAATAATGCACCATGTGTTGCATTAATTTTAATGTATCGTCTCTCACCTAGATTGTTTGGCCAATGGATTATTTAGAGACTTCTAACTTTCCAATTTTTGGAGTGCTTGCTGACTACTTTTTTAACTATTCTACCTACAAAGAAACATGAAGCAAGAAAAAGGAAGCAGTATGGGTAAAATGAAACTAAAGAAAATGCTGAGGCAGATTGGAAGAATTTGTAGGAAAAGGAGCGGCATGTTTAGCAAGCACATGTAGAAACTACACATCAGCATGGTCAATAAAAGAATAGCAACAAGAGTACCGTTGTCCATCAGCACAAAGAGATAGAGAGAGGGAGAGAGAGAGAGAGAGGGAGAGAGAGAGAGAGAGAGAGAGAGAGAGAGAGAGAGGTTTCTCCATCTTGTTGCCTCCTTGAAAGAGCAGGGCGATGGGAGATGCATGGGTGGGATAGCATGGGAAAGAGCAGCCCATGAGGCAGCAAATGTAACCATACGAGGAAGCAATGCATAAAAAAATAGATGAACTAGTTGTCCATAAGGAGGAACTTAGCTTAAGCAAGAACAAGGCAATGATCTAGTAAAGTAGAGGGACGAGGGAGATATGACTGATGGCTGCTCACAAGAGGAGAACATGGAGTGATGGTGGCTACCCCTAACCTACGGCCCTCAATCATGTTCTCCACCTCACCTCCCTCACCTCTACCTCATTCCTTCCAGCTCACCCCCACCTACCTACCCACCACCTCATACCCCCTCCCACCCCCTTATCCCTTTGATCTCACACCCCTCATTCCCCCTCCCCATTGGTACCCTGCTACCTCACCTTCCATATGACTTTTATTTTCCCCTTTTAAAATATCCCCCCTCCACCACACATCCCCTTATCCCATGACCTAAACCCTCCACATCATCACCCTATCCTTCACATCCAGTATTTTTGTATTTCCTTAGTCACCCTACTCCTCCCTTTTTTTCCCTTTTCTTGTCCTTCACACTTCCTTGTGTGGCATCGGCATTTTACTTGTCAATAGATTTTCTTTGTACCTATGGGAAATTGCATTCATCACGTGCAGTGTGCATATTGAGCATGACAAAGCACCCCCTCATGGACTTATTCCTTCACAATCCACCTCCCCTCATCAATGTATGCCCTTCAATGCCACCTCCATAGCATGATACTTCCCTTATTACCTACATATTCCTTTTCCTTCATGGCTACAATAATTTAAGATTTCAATACCATTTCTTGAGTATGCATGTGATGAGCTCTGTGACACACTTTAGGACCTATGGACATCACATCATGATGACATATTTTGACCGTCTTTACTAGTGATAGCACTCCAAGGTTCACCACTCTTCTTGCCTTGATTGCAGGATCATTGTCACTTTTTTCACCTGGATCTTCTGGGATGTTATGCAGTAGGATCCTTCTCATTGTTTCACCTAGTGAGGCCCCCAAGATGTATCATCATCATCGACCACCCTTTGAGCCTTCATTCGTCTACAAGCACCCCTTCCTAACATGATGTTGTAGAGACCTCTTCTCCTCTTATTGGTCTATCCTTTAAGGAAGAATCTCTTTGCATCCATGGATAGTTCAACGCTACATTTGGGAATGCTAGTTCCATTATCCCCACTCCTATGCCTTGTGTTATTTGACTTACTCTTATCACCAACCATTGCTAGAGCATCAACAACTAGCATATATTTGTGGGATTCATGCATGTACCCAAGAGGTTCTACTTGTGCTTCACTAACACCATTTACATTGAGATGTGCTTCATTGACCATATTCACAATGACCTCTTAGAGTTATGGACCCTCACTTGGGGAGCCATTTGACTTTCCTATTTTCATTTCGGACCCTAGGGGAGTAGTGTGTACTTTAGAGGTGGGGGAGCCTCCCTTACCTTAGTCATGATCGACATGGATCATACACTTCATTGACATATCCTCATCAGCAAGGCTTCACCCCTTTAGTTGTATTTTTCTATCCCCTATGTCTTTGCACTTACATTGATGTACCTTCATATTCCAAGTATGGAATGTGCTTCAAAGGTGGGGGCACATTAACCAATTTCCAACATTAATATATTGGCCATCCATGTTTGATTAAATCTAGGGCTTGTGTGCAGATTTCCACTACATTGTATTACATTTTTGGGTGCACATAGCATATGTTTTGGACCATAGGTTAGAAGCATTACAATCATCTCCACATCTTATTGGTTGCAATCCATGTGGCCTCTCATTGTACAACATGTGGCATAGAGATTACCCTCTTTGTTATATATATTGAGAGCTAGGTGATGAAAGTACTCATTCCAGTAGCCCTAGTTTGGAATCCACTTGTGTCCGCTTAGATGTGTCTGCTTGCATGAGTGTGTATATAGATGGTTCTTCTTCTTCTCTTTTGTTTCTAGGAACATGCTAGCATTGTGCTCTTTCTTCTGTGTGAGAGGCTTTGGGATTTGTACATGCTTGTAGTGTTTGGTTGAGGTTCCTCCTTTCATAGTCTAGAGGTAAATGCAATTGGAGTGGCATAACTTTCTTTTTTTCTAGGATTGTTTGAGTGTGATCATGGTACCTAGCCATCCTTAAGTGCAAGATCCCACAATCAAATAGCCATGAGTGAGTAGTGCTTGCATGAAAGCTTGCATACCATGAGGCATCTAGAGGCCCATAACCCCATGTGCAAGGCGTGGTGTAGAAGAATTGTTGTAGTGGGATACACACACACACACACACACACACACACACACAGACTTGAGAGTTATGACATTTGCATTTACACATTGTTTGTGGCGTGTTTGTCTTAGGTTAGGTTTTTAGCTCTTTCATTTGTGGTGTGTTTGTCTTAGGTTAGGTTTGTGGTGTGTGTCTTAGGTTAGGTTGTGGTGTGTTTGTCTTAGGCTAGGTTAGATTTCCTTTGCACAGGTTAGGTTTTTAGCTCTTTCATTTGTTGTTGTTGGTCTTCATCCCCCTATGTAGCTTCTATCGCTACAGAGATGCCCCGATGTGCATATAGGCTTAACATGTATCACTACAAGTAGTTGTTGTAGCTTCTTGTTCCTTATCAACATATGAGGCAATGGAGGCATGAAATCAGCGATAGAGTGCTATTGGCTACTCATGGGTGTGGCCCCTGTGACGTCTCTTAGTCATAGCCCCACGCCTAATAAAGTGTCCCCTGTCAGCCGAGCTCTAGGCTCTGACCAGAGAGGGAATATCCCCAAGTGTAATCTGCATGTCAACCCTCTATCTTCCAGGATCTACCAAGGAAGAAGTCTACTTCTGTCTCCATGATCAAAGTAGCCTCTCACAGTGCCTGACTACCTCATGAATGAAAGCCGTCAACCATCTCTAGTCTGGATAGGAGAGGAATCGAGACAAAACCCTAGAGCTATCTCTAAACAGGCAATAGAAACAACCTTGGATCTCATAGTAAATAGGACACCTGAAGATGAAGTGCTCCTCCATCAAAACCTCCTGTATGTCACACATAATGTGCATATGCACCTCTCCCTGCATAGGCCCTTTGCTTTGCTGCTCTCGATACAAAGTCTATGTGAAGAGACCTGAAACTGTGCAATAGAGTCCTCAGTGAGATATTGAGAGCATAATACAAATCTTGGATATGCTACAAAATGTCAAGGTAAGGATTTATATGGCACTGAGAGAATGCTTGAATAGGATTTCTTGAACCATGAGATAGCCAACATGATGGATTGGGATTCAAATTAATTTATGTGGATCATCAGCAATATATACATACAATTTAAGGAGATAAGTGCTAAAGTCTCCGATTGGACAAGAAGAACCATAAGACTCTCAATGTTGATAGAAGAAAGCATCCAAGACATATGAAATCACAAAGACTTGAGCTAAGCAGTCAGAGGAGGAAGGCAATGTAGTTTTGAGAGGTAGGGTTCTTGGAGGTACTACACAAAGGCTAAAACAATGAGCTAGTCACCTAGAAAATGTGACTTTTTGGAACATATCTCAAGGAGCAAGAGATCTCTCCAAAAATTTATCGAGAATTATACATGGGCTAATATCAATTTAAGCAAGAGAGTGATGCTTGGCTTATGACAGGGGAGTTGCTACTGTAACAACCAGAACGACCTTTCAAAAAACTAGCACATATAATTTGAATGCTTCAAAGTCTTAAATTCACATTAGAAGAGCCTCCCTTATTGACAAATACTTTGTTCAATATAGAACCAATTGTTGATATATTGGGGAGCATCATTCAATCTTAGATTGATGAGCACCTGCAATAATTATACAAAAAAAATGCTTACTTACTTAGGGACAAATTACTTCCTTCCAAGAAAGAGTCTCTTTGGATGAGAAGTACATTGATAAATTCATGAGATCAATTTAAAGGTAGCTTATGTGCTATGGTGTAAAATTTTACAAAGAGGTAGATAACCAACAATCAAGTCTTTTAGATGTACTATTACAATTTCATAAAGATGCCTAAAAAGTTGAGACAACTTTGTGCATCAAAGTTGCAATTGGAAATCATGCACTTGTTGGGTAAAATTGATGTGGATCCATATGATTCAATCATAGTTTGATTTACCACTAAGCAAAAATTTCTTACAAATTTTAGTGTTTGCAAAAATAGATCCAAAATGTAAAATACTTCGCCACAAAGAAGTGGAAAGGAAATGTCCCCAACATGAAATATGAAATCAAAGCCTTGCCAACACATAGATATCTAATGGATAGTAATTGAAAGACAAACTTTTATTGAAAAATAAAATATTACTATAGATAGATGTTTACTTAAATTTATTTAGCATCATCCTTTAGATTACTCCAAACATGTTTGTTAAAAAATCATGCTGCACTTTTGTTTATAAAGTTTGGGTTTTAAGAGGGATCCTTTTTCTTCCAACATGTCTAGAAATGCATACGGTATTGTATCCACCCAAGTATCTTTCAAAATGTCTTCAACGAATGCACCCTCGCCCAATTCTATAGTATCTTAAGCTTGGGGACTTTGGAAAAAGAAATGGGTATTTCACATACAAACTAGTACACTTTTAGCACATTCTCAAGGTGCCTATATATCTTGATTTAATTATAATGAATGCACTTGAAACTCATAGAATCTAGAATTCACTCCACTCTCCACCATAGCAAATAATCAATCACAAAAATATCAATTGGGTGCGATATATTGGATATGATTATGAAAATTTATTGACAATTGATCTCCTCTTGCTTCCACTTTGGTCAAGCATGTTAATTAACTACTCTCCTTGCAACCAATTCAAAGTCTATCATGTTTATCAATTTCACCAAGCAAGTATTCTCACTATCAAATTCAATATTCCTCAAGGTTAAAGAATACTCACCCAAAATGTTGTATTGATTGAAACTTTGACATCAAAATTGGATTGATGATTTCTTTAGAAAGTGAGTTGTAAGAAAAGATTCTTATATGATTTATGATTAGTATAAAATGGCATTGAAAATTGGAATCTGCTAAATACTTGATGTTATAAAATCATCCAACAATTCCCCATGTTCAAATAATTAGCTCATCCTTTTGATATTGTATGGCACCTATGAGAAGCTTCTTGCATGATTGTGAACACTATAAAGTAGCTAGAAATCAAAATTTGTGACATGCTAAATACTTGATTTTATTAAATTATCCAACGATGCCCCATGTTCAAGAATTATCTCATGATTTTGGTATTATATTGCACCTAATCTCATAGCTATTATTGCCAAGATTGCCAAAGTTGTCTTATTCTTTGTTGATCAAATTCTTGCTTAGGTCCTTGTATTCAATATTCTAGTTTCAAGAAAGAACAAATGATTAACATGAAAAGCATCTAGTGGTCTTTCAATCCTTGCGAAGATCAAAACTAAGGTTAGATTAAATGATTAGCATGAAAAGTGTCTATTGGCCTTTCAATCCTTGCGAAGAGGTTAGATTTGAGGCTAAACTTAGACCAAACCAAGGCTAGACGTCAGTCGATATTAGATCAAAGCTTAGGAAAAGATTAGATATCCTCCATCAAGAATTCTTATTGCAATATACAAGTTGGAGACTCCAATCCAATCAATGACATCAACATCTCACAAAATTTGAGTGGTATAGCTCATCTATATGCACCCTATCATATCTCTCAAACCAAGATTTAAAGCTTTTGTCTATGACAAATTTTGAAGCATAAACCATAAGCCCTCTCCCCTCAAAGAAAGCATCATTGGCAACAAATTCTATATACTCCATCAACAAAGGCATTTTCAATATGCTCCATGTCAATTAAGGAAATTGCTTTATTATGACTAGGATTTATAGGTCTCTCTCAACTAGGAAACTCATTGTTCACTTATGTAGAATTTCACTGGACACAATTTTGAAAGAGAGCTTGGTAAGCCTTTACATATTCCAAGTTTCTCCTAAACTAGTCCTACTTGGGGAACTCCTTTCAATAGGAGGAGGATAGATGTTCTACAAAGATGCTACCCTCAACCTTTTCATTTTAGACATCAGCTAATTTTCCCATTGAAAAACAAGAGAGCACTAATGCTTGAGTGCATTGCCACTATGGATAACTGCAAACAAACCTATAATTTCAATGGTAGAATCAAAGAAAAAAATGGATTGCACATATCGCAAATCACTTTAGCTTAGTTTTTAGCCTGCAAGGAGTTTTCAAATGTGTAAAACAAAGTGCGTAAATGAGATGGATTGCTTGTATTGATTATTATTCATCATGACTTGAACTAAGGTGACCTCAACGAATGGATTCTCAATCATGTTTAAACCACAAGTAGTAAAACAAATGGAGCAGGTAGCAATTATCCTTGATAATCTTTCTATGCTCCTTTCGTGAAGGATTAATTATGCCAACATGCTTCAGATACAATCTAAGATACTCACCACCCAACATTAAAGTTGATTGCCTTTGCACCATTGCCATGGCATTTGCATTCTTGGTCACGTGCTAATACCATATGAACCACGATGCTACCTTGCTTTTTCACTTGTCACCACACAGCTTCAACCTGTTTACTTGATACTTGATCTCAAACTAGTTTCTCAAGGAGTTGCTACATCCACCTTTGATCACCTAGTATTATGCTCGATACAAGTTCACCATGGTCGCCTATGCTAGATGATTGGGATGTATATGCCTTTATTCATGTACATTTCTTTTTTTCTTGTTAACGTGAAGTGGAGATACCTACTTGTTTAGAACTAAGCTTGCATACTCTATAACAAGGCAATCCATATACAGCTAGACAACCAAAATTTGTAAGGATTTTGCTGGCTAGGCATATGGAGCATGATAATTGTGCTCACCTTCCTAGTATAAGCCACAGCACAAATTAAACCGATTCAAAATCAAATGGCTATGAGTGATGATACGGTGTGCTTAGTACTTCAATGAATCGATTAGGATCATTTGAAACAGGAAGTTTTGAGAAATATTGAGATAACAATAGAAAATGTTCCAAAACTTGATCTCGATATGTAGGGAGTCATTGGAGTAAGAAGAACTGGAGAGGTCTGATGCTATTTAAGGAGTCACAAATGCAACATGGATCGAATGGGATGATTTGAGAAACACACATGTACACATACAAACACAACTATGAAGTGTTTTGGGTTGCTTTGCTACAGATTGAAATGCATTGCAATCATAAGAGGTTTAGAGAAGCAAGCTTCTTGACAATGATGAGCAGTTTGGAGCTGAAAACGCAACATGGCAAGCTAACGCATGAACCGAGACTATTAAACATTTAGAGCAAGTGAATCAACTAATTGGAGTTGCATGCAAGGCATGCTTGGAATACTTATTGCTATAGCCAAAGGCAATGCCTTTTTTAGTTTCTCCTTAGGTCAAATTATATGTAAGAAATAATTCGTTTGATGATAAGGGCTTTTACAATAATGGGTCTCGTTTCGTAAGCTACAACTCTAATGGGCACACTACAAATCCAATTTTTTATATTAATAGCATAATAGCACATAAAATCCCCTGCCACAAAAACAATTCAATCTAGAAGTTCAAAACTCACATTAATCCACATTGATTTATGTTATGGTAAGTGAAGTTTACACACAGCTTAATAGACTTTATCAAAGAAACCAAAACCAATCTAAAATAAACTAACTAGCAGTACAAATCATACTAACTTCGCCTAGCATTGCTAACATAATATGACCTAATTAGCATAACCAAGTCACTGCCTGCCTGATCCATCTCAACACCAAGGGTTGGGTGCAGATTTTTCATTCCTTATTAAGACCAGCCTTTGTCTGTAGTATTCAGGAAAATTAAAATCATTAACAAATACATTCAAACTTTAAACGGTTCGTTTGATATTAGGAAAGAAAAGGCATCACCAACCATGCAAATGCAAGGGTTGTGAGATAAGGAAAGATTAATGGGGAAGTTAAAGTGCTCCCAACCATCAATTTGGTAGACACAGAGGAGAGGTGAGGGGAAGGAAGGCAAGGAGAAGGGTGATGGTAGAAAACATATATGGGTGAGGAAAGGCAAGGGAGAGGGGGCTGAGTGGAGAGGCACGGCATCTTCAATGAGAGCACGTGTCTCACAATCGGAGCCACTTGATGAAGATGAACCCTTCGAGTGATAGGACTCATTTTATTCAAAAGGAAGGGGGGGGACATATTCTACATGATTCTAAAATGCATAACTTCACTAATACTAATGCTTTAACCATGATTCAAACACCAAGTTTTAAATTTTCTATGTAGCCACAAATGCAATTCAATCTACAACTTTAACAATTGCATTAATCAGCATTAATTTATGTTAGGCTAAGTGCATTTAGATTAATAAGTACACTAAAGGGAGTAAACTAACTTGAACTAACTTAAACTAAACTTAGCACTTATCTTAATAATCTAAACTAAAGCAACTAAAATAACCTTAAACTAACTAAACTACGGCTCTCCTCCTTTGCAGCTCCTTGCTCTAGCCTTGGCATGCCGCCTCATCTAACATTTGGTTTTTCCCTAAAAAAGATAAGAGCTTTGAACTTTTGGTTTGGAATACAAAAGCATCAGTTTTCACTTAGCTTTGAGCTCCATCTCTTGCTTCCTCTAAGACTTTTATCATGTCTGCTCCAATTCACCCATGATCATCATCCATACAACCTATGACATCCTCCTACAAGTCCCTTACTTATTTGAATACCTCAACAAGTCTTACTGGTGTAGTTCAATTGATTCTCCCTCATTGACACGCTCCCAACTATGCTCAAAGGGCTTACTTCTATTGCCTTGAGCTCCTATGTTCACAAGTTTTCAGAGATGTTCCTTGCCACTAATCACCTTCTCTTCATGGAATATATAGAATCTTGCATGGAACATATTGCATTAGTTTAGTAATCTTCAGCCTTTTCCACTCTTGGTCATTAGCCTTCAAAGCATGTAAAAGAGTGGTTGGACAATTCAAAGGCCATCGAGACACTGAAGGCACTCATTCATGAAGGGCTATGTAATGTTGCATCTAAAACTCCTTTCAAAGATCTTGTTAAGAATTGTTTTGCTAGTGGTTCAAGCTTCGTTATGTAGACAACAATGGATATTTTGCTAAGCAATGGAGGTCAGATAGGAAGAAATTACGTGAATAGAAAACCTTGATGGCATGGCCGAGAGTGACGCATGTACTTCTGATGGAGATTAACCTTGGCATCATTGGAACTCCCTTGGAATTTTTGGAGCATCGTGAGCAAGCCTTTCCCCATGTGCAATCAAAGGAGAAGTGATGAGGAGAAAAAGGGCGAGAGGCAAGGAGGCAACCAGGAGGTAGGGCCATCTAGGGTGAGGGAGGCTAGCAGGGCAAGCGAGATCAATAGGGGAAGGGAGGGCTAAGAAGAAGGGAAGGAGAGTGGAGGGCAATCCAAAAACCTGATGGATGAAACGAAAGCCAAGTTTTTTGTATTTTTGAGTAGAAAAATGTCATTGGAAACAACTCAACTGAATTGCATTTTGTTCACCTATATTAATTCAGTGAACATTATTTAACATAAGGTGGCATTAGAAAATCAATCATTTGGTCCTCCCTCTCCCTTGAAAATTTGACCTAACTGAGAATCCCCCTTTCAATTAACCTTGCTCCTCTCCTCTGGGATCTCCCCGCCATCTCCTCACTCTCTTCTCCCTTCCATTGCTTTCTCCCTCTCCCTTCTCCCTTCCATCACTCAGCCTCTTGGAGAACTCCCCCTCTCTTCAATTGCTCAAAACTTTCTCAGACATATTGCTCATCATTAGCTCAATAGTCACAACCACCTTCTCGGCCACCAAGTAGGCTGAGCAGAGACCCACACCAAACTGGCTGATTAGAAGAGCATCCATGAACTCCTTGGTAATGAGCGGTCCAATGGTTCCTAGATTAATTTACACAACTTTATTGGTTAGAAATCTCAACAATACCCAACTAATAAGTTGAGAGCGTGAAGAGGTGGTGAGCAGAAATGTTCAAAAGCTAGACAGATAGAAACATAGCTATTTTGTCATGCCTAAGCAACAATGTGCTATTTGATTTGTCTGAGACGATGTGGAGGGGATGTGATGAACAATTAAGGTTGTGACTCTAGCTTGTTTTTATCCACTCTCAAACCGGATCTTATCTAGTGCCTAAGAAATAGATTCAAGGCGACTTGCATCTCACAAGGAGAATCTATTAGTCCCACAAACTCATAAGTTCTAGTGAGAAAAGGTGTCGGCAAGGGGTACCTCTGGAATCGCTCACCTACACCATACCAAAGTACTCAAATATCTACAATCCCAAGAGATGGTGAGGAAGATCTTACCTTCTATTGAGATACGGCTGGAGATGCCAAGCCACGGAGCCATTCACCTTTTTGGCTTGCACCTTGACAGGTTGGGCAATTGGGAGAGCAACAGTGCTGAAAGGAAGTGAGAGAGCATAGCAGAGCCAGAGAGGAAAGAGGAGAAGACACCTAGGGCAGCCTGTGGCTGTAATTGATGAGTGAGATGGAAATCGCAGAATGTACCTCCAGCTCACCTCCAAAATCGCAAAACCCCTCTAGCTTGGCATGGACAATGTTGTTGGCGTGTATGCGAAGAGATGCGAAGAATGCCAGTAGCAAGATGTGGAGGTCCTTGACCTGTGCCTTCAGTGGTGCAACGATTCCATTTTCATGGTGGTGTTTGCATGCTGCATGTAGTGTTAGGATCACAGAGGCTATGATGGCCCGTCCATTGCAATTTGTTCTACTATGCTCCTGGCAATCTTTGGAAGTCTCTACTCTTTGCAGTTTTTGTAGCTCTAAGCTTGATGTCTCTCTCATGCAGGGTGCTATTGGCATGTGGTTTTCTGAGGGCACGGTTGAGCAAGTCATCAAGGTCTCTGGAAGTTTCAAAGAATGCCATTGCTTTGGTATTTGGAGTTTTGGTGTGATGCATGCACACTAACTTTGAAGGATTGGAGCATTCTATATAATGACTTTCGAGCATACGATGGGCGAAGTGTGCACCTTGTCTACTACTATTGAGGATTTCACCTTGGGTCTTGGAGTGATGGAACGAACTTTTACACATAAGTCTTCTCCGGAGTCAATGGAGACAGAGAGTACAGACTTCTAGAGAGGTCTTTTTTCCTTCTGAACTGCTTGACTTCTTCCTTACTTTCTTCACGTCACGCTTGTACTTTTTTTTCCAGTTTGTATTTACAATGTGATGGTTGTTGCACCGTTCGGCAGGACTATGAATGCAATTCATCTTGTTCAAGATGAGAGAAGATGTACCTTTCATGTAATGATTTCATTTAGGTTAGGTTAATCAAGCCAGACTTCCAAAGGGCGACGAACTAATTAATAGGATTTTCTATTCAAAGTTCGCTAGGGTCATATTCCTGTAGCTTTCAAAATACAATTGATATCACCATGATTCAAAGACTAATATTTTTTATTTTTTACCTATAAATTGACATGCCAAAAAACCTATTTGCATTAGATTTTTGAAAATTCACACACTTAAAATGGACATAATTAAGCTAATGCCCAGTGGTGGTGAAGGAGGAGAAAGAGAAGATGGGCATTGGGGAAGGAAGAAGCAAGAATTTTCACAAGCGAAGCCTTAATTTGTTGTAAGGGCCCCCTTAATTTCTCATAAGTTAAACATAAACTTACCTTAATATTTGCGGGTCGAGGTGGATACTAGTACTAATCAAAATTTCCATTTTTCAATGTGAGGGGGTTACATACTAGCTTCTTTGGCCATTAGGGGGGCATGAAAAAAGAGGGCTTTACATAATGACAATGCAAGGAGCGGAAATGTGAGGTGTTCTACCATCTGTATCAAAAGTGCGGTGTCACTCCCCCCCCCCCTCTCTCTCTCTCATCCCCCCTCTCTCTTCCTCTCTCTTCCTCTCTCTCTCTCTCTCTCTCTCTCTCTCTCATCCCCCCCCCTCCCCCCCTTGGCTTAGCCACATTTTCACTTTGGGTGTTCTAGCTACTTTGCTCTCTTTCGTTTGCTACGGTTGGTTGTGCTTGCTTGTTTGCACATAGAAGTTAGATGGTGCTAGGCCATGATGCACTTGAACTCTTGACCCTTTGGGTTGAGGGAGTGTGAAGGTTCTCTAGAATCCTAATTTTCAAAGCCCATCAAGGACGTGCATCGACTGAGATTAAATCTCAGCCGTTGGATCACTGGCCCCCAAAATGTAAAAATCTCCAAAATTTTGATGCCACATGTCACCGCCCCTAACGACCGGGGGAGGCCATGTGTTGGTCCTTACGGGTCGGAATCCGATCGGATGTTGGCTCTCGAGCGCCGGCCGATCAGGAGCGCTTGTATTGAAGGGGCCCTTCCCTACTCCTTCAAGAGCAATTTACGCCCCTAACGACCGGGGGAGGCCATGTGTTGGTCCTTACGGGTCGGAATCCGATCGGATGTTGGCTCTCGAGCGCCGGCCGGTCTGGAGCGCTCGGATTGAAGGGGACCTTCCCTACTCCTTGAAGAGCAATTTATGAGTGAAAAAGTGTGAAAGGGGCAAAGAGACATCCCATGGGTGTACTTGGTTCATCTTCAAGAAGTGATCCATTTGGGTGTATTCTTTTCATCTTCAAGTCTGTGTGTTTGAGATAAACCTCAGGCTTCTGAGCTTCGTCTCGCGTCTGTGCGAGATGCCCATGGCAGGTTCCATGGCGCTCTACTCCAGCTCCCCGCCTGCTATTTGGTCCGCTCAGGCCTCCTCCTCCTCCTCCCACTTCGACTCCGACTCCCCTTCCCAGAGATCCTCCTCCAAACCCGTCATCGGTGGCCTCTCTTCCCTCTTCACCACCTGCCACTCCAAACCCCCTCCTTCTTCCTCCTCCGACTCTCTTGACTCCCCCTCCGTCTCGGTCTTTTCTTCCGGCATGATCAAGAGCCGCTCTCATAACGACCTTTGCTCCGTTCGAGACTCCACCGATAGTTGGTGCGGCGCTGTTGCCATCCCGGCATCTGCTTCAGGGAAGGTGAGAGAATGCAGCCCTGTCTCTGTGTTTCAAGGTCCTTCTCACGGGAGCAGTATTAGCTCCTGTAGGATTTCGGCAATGGCAAGGGATATGAGTAGCAGCTGCGGCCTTCCTTTTGGGGAGGGCAATGCGGGGAGTTCTCGCAGAAGGCATTCTCTTCCACTGGATAATAGGAGGCCTCTCTCTAGGCTTGAGGGCTTTGAGATAAGGCGCGAACAAAGCTGGGGGAGCTTCACTTCCGGAGCCCTCGCGTCTGAAAATAGTGAATGTTTAGAAACATTCTCCTCTGATTCCGGCTCCGTTCAGCCTAGAAGCTCGCCTGTAGAGATTTCTAACCTGTTCGCTCCTTTCAGACAGGATTTTAATACTGATGATGTGAGTAAACCATCAGCCACATCTCCACATGTTGGCCTACCCCCGAACAGGTCCTCTTGCTCGTACCCATCAAATAGCAAGGTGTATCTGTCTGACGAGATCTTGATGAATGCACAATCGAGACATCACATTTTTAAGGACCCATTTGTTGTGAAGGCCTTTAGGGAGGCAGAGAGGGCACATATCGGGCAAGTAAGCTTCTTGAGTCCGTCTTGGCGTTGTTATTTTGATTAGTATATTGCTCGGACCATGTTTTCGCCCTCATACTATGGATACGAAATTGCAGTATCGTGCTACTGGAGATCCGTACCTGGTTCATTGTGTGGAAACTGCGTTGATACTGGCAGGAGCGGGGGCCAGTAAATTTGTAGTCGCTGCTGGATTGCTCCATGACACCCTTGATGATTCGTTGTGGGATCAGAATCAACTGAGAGTCTCTTTCGGGGATGATGTGGTGAACCTGGTGGAGGGAGTAAGTGTTGTTTTTAAGTGGACTATAATGTCTGCCATTGAAAGTATTTTGTGGATGTGGAGCATTTAGGCATCATTTGTAACCTCCAGCATTTACAGGTTTCAAGATTAAGTGAGCTTAGCCAGCTCGCTCGCAATAATAACACTGCAGACAACTCACTGGAAGCTGATCGCTTGCGAACAATGTTTCTTGCCATGGTAGATGCCCGTGTTGTTTTTATCAAGCTTGCTGACAGACTTCATAACTTGAGGACACTGGGAGCTTTGGCAGAATCTAAGCAACAAAGAATTGCAAGTGAGACTTTGGAGATATTTGCGCCACTTGCAAGTAGGCTGGGTATTTGGAATTGGAAGGCAGAGATGGAAGACCTTTGTTTCAAGTATTTGAAGACCAAAGACCACCAGAATCTAGTAAATGAACTCTGTAACAGCTCCAGGGAAATGGATATGATTTCCACTATTGAGAGGCTAGATGTAGCCTTGCGCAAGGCAGGAATCCCCTTCCATGATCTGTGTGGTCGCACAAAGAGCCTTTATGGCATTCATACAAAGATGTCAAGGTAAGTGCAACGTGGCCAAATTCCTATTACACTATTTCTTTCACCGCTATCAATTATAACGATATAAGAAGTCTTGCAAGCGTGTTGTGAATACATTATTGAAAATGGTCTTCAATCGAAAGTTAGTTCTGGACGAGGTAAGTAAAGCTACTTCATGCGCCTGAAGCTTGCTTGTGTTCTCCTTTTGAACATAATTGACGTGCTTGAAACTGTCCAGGAAAGGGATATCCTTGAAAGAAATTTGTGATGTACGTGGACTCAGGCTTATCGTTCCGGATGTGAATAGTTGTTTCGCTGCTCTTCAGCTTATCCATGAGCTCTGGTGTTGCATTCCTGGAAAGCAGAAGGATTATATTACTCATCCTAAACACAATGGGTAATCGTGATTAGCTGAGAGGCAGAGCTTATTGGGCTCATATATTTATGTTTAGCATATTTTGAGGCTCATTTGTTTTTTTGTATGTTCCTTTTCAGGTATCAATCTTTACATACAGCAGTCATGGTTGAGGATGGTTTCCCATTAGAAATACAGGTAAGGACAATGGAAATGCATCACTGTGCAGAGTTTGGCATGGCGGCACATTGGAGATACAAAGAGGGGGATTCCAAATATTCTATGTATGCCTCACAGAGGGTGGAGTGGGCAAGATGGGTACTCACTTGGCATAGTGAAACAATGGATTCAAAGTTGAGGCTGTCTCCTTTGGAATTAGATTTAAGACCCCCTTGTCCTTTCCCCTTGCATACGGAGGGTTGCCCTCATTCGTTACAGGGTGGACTGCTCGAACATGATGAACCAGTTTTTGTTATTATTTTGGAGGATGAAAAAGTAAGCTTTACTACTTTGAAATTTGATGCTTTGGAGGTTTGAGAGTGCTGTTTCACAAGTGGATACATACTTACTCTGCTAGATGGTTGCGTTAGTTGATGAGACTGCCTGAGTTAGGATCAATAATTTGTAGTGCTTTGAGCTTGAGAAGATTCTGATTGGAACTACAGTCAATGTGATGGCATTTTTATGTCAATTTTGGCAGATGATCGTGCAGGAATTGCCCTTTGGTTGCACAGCTCGTGACTTGTTGAAGAGAGTGAGCCAAAAGGGGTCACTCCCGGATGATGAAGGGCTCAGCGTGTGGAAGGAGATGAGAATTGCAATAAATCACAAAATTGTGGACAATCTTGAACAAAAGCTAGTCATGGGGGACATGGTTGAGTTGATGCCATTTATCATTAGAGAGTCTCTTGATAAATGTCGGGAGAAAATCAGGCGCATGTATGAAGACATTGCAAGCATCAAAGATGCAAGTGAAAAGACAAATGAGGCGGTCAGTCCTACTGTTGTGAGTCTTTTTAACTGAATGGTACTGGCTAGATTAGGAATAAATTGCTAAATTTATATGTAAGATGCACACGATGTCTGTAATGTAGTGTAAATAGATGTGTATAATGACTTCGATAGATGATGTGGACATTTTATTTGTCCAAATTTCTTCAATGAGAGATGCGTAGTTCAATGTATCTGGAGGGGTTGATTCAAATTGACTTTTATGTTGAATGGTTTATGTGTTTTCACTTGAAATTTATTAATAATTATGTATTTTCCAACTCGTAGGGTCTTCTATTCTTGTGTGAGAATTGTCAGCCCATATCTGACTAACATATATGCTTCCACGTGAAGGATGAAATAAGGAATATTCCCACCTAGGGCCTCGACTATGTAGACTGCATAGTATGTTAACTGGAAGTGAAGAGGAAAAGACATTGTTTGAAGGTCTATGTAGACTGCATAGTATGTTAACTAGAAGTGGAGAGGAAAAAAGACATTGTTTCAAGGTTTAGTAATTCGCAGTCAAGATTAGGCCTAAGGTCACTAGTATTATGACTTTATTTGCCATTTCAGCAGTTTCTTTGGCTAAGGTTGGATTCAAATGTCTTTGAAGATTGAAACCAAAAGGGAAACCTTCCACAATTCAATTGGAGAAGAACAAAATCACACAATGATAATGACAAGTAGATTGGGTACAATCTCCCCTCCCTTAGATGAGTGGCTCGCGTTTCCTCATCTAAAGTATTTATAATATTTCATTAAAGCACAAGGAGCCAAAATTATCCCTCTCTTCCAATTGCTTTACATAGCTTCTTTGGGTCCAAAATTGATTTTTGTCCTCTTCAAAATATATTACTTAAACTTTAAAGAAATACATAGTTGGTCCATGGTCATAAAAGACGTGTTGTGCGACACCTTGATCAGCACCCTCGCACTAACTCCAATCCTCGTTGTTAGCTCCATCACTTGTACTCAAGTTGTTAATTACACTAGTTATTAACAATCGATTGAACGAATCATCGAATCAATTGATCTTAACATAATCGCGCTTAAAGTACAATAAGCACGCACAATACCAATAACATTGGCGACATTAGTATTAACATGGAATCACCCACAATATTGACCATCTAGCTTGGCAAAACACAGGCTAGTTAGGCGTCCTTAACTAAACCACACATACCATCCACTAGGACTTTGTCGTGTCCAATGTGTTCATATGGAATACTTTGTCATAGTCACACTTGACTAACATAAGTTAATATTCAAAGCAAGAAATATTGGAAATATAATTTTTGTAACATCGCTCTTGCTTGGATTGCTACGGACCTCAGTTGCGTGTTTGATTATAGGAACTTGTGAGGTTTTGAAAAGCTTGAAAGAATTGCTTAGGCATCCATTGAGCATTGTATCTCGGACAATTCTTAAATGAGCAAATATTTGGTAGACATTTTATTTTTGGGTCGAGATTTGTCGATGATTAATAATGCATTCAGGTTTTAATATTTCTTCTTCATCAACAATTAATGGTGCCTCTTCATAAGAAGGATATATAGGTGAGGTTCTTTGAATGGCTTCAAGAGGCTGACATGAAGATCATTATGTATTTTTCAATTATCTGGTAATTCAAGCCTATATGCTAGATCATTGATTTTTTGAATCACCTTGAAGGGTCCATAAAAACGTAGGGACATTTTGATTACTGGTAATTTCTCAACGCTCTTCAATCTTCTTTTTTGAATCGATAGAAGTACATAATCACCTTCTTTCAAAAGCATGTGTTTCTATTGCTTATTAGCTTGTTTTGTGTACTTCACTTGAGCGATTGCAATGGCTTCTCCAACTTCTTTGAGAATATTTTGATAGGTTTGGGTAGATGCATCTGCTGCTTCAACTCTATGGGTTGATAAGTATAGGTAAAACTTTCCCATATATGATCTCAAAGGGTGCTCTTGTAGTTGCGAAATGAGGTTATTACTGTAGGCAAACTGTAAGAGCTGAAGATATTTGTTCCAAGTCTTAGGTTGACTTAAGACATAAGCTTTTAACATGTCCAGAATAGTACTATTTGTGACTTCAGCTTATCCATTGGATTTGGATGAAAAGTTGAAGAGAAATCTAACTTAGTGCCTAGATTATGAAATAATGCAGTCCAAAAATTACTGCAAAACCTCGAATCTTGATCAGACACTATGATCTTTGGCAAGCCATGATGGACAAAGATGTGCTGGATGAATATATGTGTAGCTTGTTGAGTTGTTAAAGTCTTCTTGCATGGGATAAAATAAGCTTGCTTACTAAGGTGATCCACTATCGTCTATATCATTTTGATTTGACGTAGTAAAAAAACCCATTATAAAATCCATGGATATTTGTTCCTAGGATTGTGTAGGAACAGGCAAAGGCATTAGCAATCCAAGAGTTTTTGCTTTATAACTCTTGATCTTCTCGCAAGTGATACATTCGGCTACGAACTTAGCCACATCTTTTCTTATAGTAGGCCAATGAAATTCTCTTGCTATCACTTGTAAAGTGGTAGTCACTCCCCTATGTCCCATATATGGTGGTTGGTGCATTTCTTCCATAACAATTTGTTTAGAGTCTCAAGTGATGCATAATTTCTTTTAATAAAAGAGGTCCATCATTGCATGAATATTCAAACATAGGATTCCAATTATTATTCTTTAATTTGCTCCATATATGAGAACAGTTTGGATCCCCTTGATAAGGATTCCTCATACCTTCAAGAGGCTGGATTTCCACAGCAGTGATGCGATTAACTTGGCTTTCTACTGAGAGCATCAACAACTACATTCTATTTACTAGGTTGATACTGAATCATGGGCTGAAAACTTTGTATGAATGATGCCCATTTGATGTGCCTATCGGATATTAGTGGTGGCTGAGTCAACAAATGCTTAATACTTTGTTGATCGGTTTTGATAAGAAAGTCAGCTCCCATCAAATAGTGTTTCCACATTTGTAAGGCATGCACAACAATGGTTAATTATTTATCATATGTACTATAATTGCATTCTGTTGGTTTTGATTTTCAGATCTCATATGCTATAGGATGCCCATCTTGCATAAGCACAGCTGTAATTCCATATCCACTAGCATCGGTTACAACTACAAAGAATGGTATAGAAAAATCTAGTAGTTGCAACACATGAGCTTGCGTGAGAGCTTCTTTCAAAGCTGTAAATGGTTTATCTTGATGCTTGGTCCATAAGAAATGCTTAGCTTTTCTAAAAAAGGTCTGTCAATGGATGTGCAAGGAATGTGAAATTCTTGACAAATTTCCTATAGAAGCTACACAATCCTAAGAATAATCTCAGGGTTTAGGCCATATGACTATGCATTCTAGATCTACTCAAATCCTATCGGTAGATACTATGACCCAAATAGTCTATTTGATCTTAGAAGAAGCTACTCTTTTCAAGATTTATGTACAATTGATTTTCTTTTAAAAGTGAAAAGACTAAGTTTAGATGTTCCTTATGCTCCTTAATGTCTTTGCTAAACACCAAAATATCATCGAAGAATACTACCACACAATCTTGGTGTTTAAGCAAGATTCAATTCACCATTCTACTGAAAGTAGTTGGAGCATTAGTCAGCCCAAAAGGCATAACTCTAGGAATTCATAATGTCTCGTTTGAGTTCGAAAGGAAGTCTTGTATATATCCTCCTCTACCATACGAACTTGATGATAACTAGATTTAAGATTAATCTTACTAAAGACCTTGGCCCCCTTTTGATTCGTCTAAAAGATCATCAATCGTAGGGATTGGATATTTGTTCTTCACTGTGATTTTGTTTAGTGCACGATAGTCTATGCACATTTAATAGGTTCCATTTTTCTTTTTGACCAATAAGACAGGTGCCCCATAAGGAGAACTATTGGGTCTTATCAATCCTCTCTGTATTAGTTCCTCCACTTACTTTTGAATTTTTTTTTGTTCAAGTTGGTTGACTCTAGAAGGAGCTTGCATGGTGGAGTATTACCTGATAGGATTTCCATCCTATTATCTTCAAGTCAAGGACATTGTAATCTGGGTAGTAAATCCTCTAAGAAATAATCAGAAAATTGAGAAATAAATTTTTGGTGTATAGGCTTAGTATTTGCTTGAGTGGTCGTTACCGTATTCACCAAAATCAAATATCTTTTCTTATGTTTCCTAATTGATCTCTTGGCTTGTGTATGATTGAGTAAAGGACTGATTTCAGTTTTCATAGAACTCTTTAGACATATTTCTTGTTTGTCCTTCTCAATCCACATCTGATGTGCCATAATCTATGTTAGGATTATGTTGATGTGTCCATGGCATTCCTAAAATGACATCAACTCCTTGTAGGGGTGCTACTAGGAAGTCTCATCTATCTTTGTAAGGTTTGATTAAAATCTCAAGATCCTTGACTTCTCTATTGCAATTATCCTTCATCTTGGTGAAAGCAAATTTAACTAGGTTTAGCTTTGCCAAAGCTCTTTCTAAGATGAAATCATGTGTACTACCATCCTCATATAGAATAACTTCTTTACCATTAATGAAACCTTTCATTTTCAAAAGAGCATGACAGTTATACTTATCTCCACCTTCAAAGTGGCTTGGTGTCATGTCTCCCTCTTGCTTGGCTACTTTGTTCTCGATCATATGTACTTTTGCCGTTGGAGTCTTCTTTCTCTTTGGACATTTAGTTGCTATATGTCCCACCTTGTTGCACTTGTAGCACCTTATTTCCTTATGGAAATTTCCACCATTTGGCTTTGAAGGAAAGTCTGTTTTCTGTGGAACAAAACCAAATTTAGATTTGAAAAAAGGCTTTTGTCAAACCTCCTCTTCTTATGGAAGGGTACAGGTTGATCCAAGCTCTTCCCTTCTTTTGGCATTCCATTATTCCTCTCATAATTTATTGCAAGTGAAATAGTAGAGTTCAGTGAATGAGGATGGAACATATTGATCTCAACTCTCACTTTAGATTTTTAACTTGCCACATATTTTCTTCGTTGATCTTGCTCATTCACTTTCTCTAAGGATTGTAATTGAATCAAGGTTTGCCAAAACCTATAAGTGTATGTAGAGATCATTTTTTTGTGAAAATTGCCTGCAAATATCCCACTGTTGCCTAGCTTTTGCTTTGGAGTGTGAGGGAGGGAAATCTCTTTTGATAAGACTTTGAAAAGACTTCCAAGATTTTGGTCGTCTTTTATTGTGCTTAGTGACGTTCCACCAAAGTAAATGATTTGCAACATATTTAATTTTGTCTTTTTCAAGGAATTTCTCCCTTGAAAAATAATCATTTAACTGATTGATCCAAGGCAAGGCAATGCATGCATCTTTCTTTCCATCAAAATTTTGAGAATTTCCTACTTATCTTACTTCCCTTTTCCAAATCTTACAAGTGACTTTCTTTTCCAATCTCTCCCTATGCTCACACTCATATGCAACTATGTTTGAAGTGCATCTAACTGATCTTGGAGCGTGGGTGGTTGTGGATGATCCCCATGACAATGTAATAAATATGAATAATGCGGAGCAAAGGGAATTAATAATATTAAGTGTATGAGAATATAAACGGATGAAAAATGTAATTCAAGTGTATGGTAAGGAACGGATGGTGGATGTTACTAAGTGTATGAAATATAAAGCAAAAGAAATCACTTATCTCACTCTTTGATCGGATGTAGAAAGGGTTAGAATGGGAGATATGTGACCGATGATGTCGCTTGAAGTCACCTTTGTGCTCAAACACTCTCCAAATAATTGCTTGGTGACTTTGTGGTTCCAAATCCCCTTCTTGATTCGAGCTTTCAGATTCGGCTATGCTTTTTGCCTTTGTTGAGAAAAGTACGTAGATGGGGTGGCCTCGTATCTTGCATATTGCTCTTTGGAGAAAATTCCCTTTAAAGGGGCTTTATGAACCTTTGGGCTCTCTCTTAAAAAAAAAAAAAAAAGGAAAAAGAAAAAAAGGAAATAAAGACCTTGGAGTCTTATAGGTTTAGTTAAAGAAATCTTTGACTTGGCAGTGTGACGGAATGAACTATTTGCTTCGTGATCTCGTGCCCCCAAACTATTGTCATGAAGAGAAAATTGAACTGGTGCCTTTAATATTGTAGGTATTGGAGATTCAAAATCAAAAGGGGTGGCTCTGAAAGGAGGCTACTATGTAGGGCTGGCTGTAGCAAACGTGATGCTCTCATGAGAATCAAGGAGCTAAGGCTGTGTGCAGCAGCAGCAGCCAACAGCGCGGGCAGGGCACAGAAGCACATGAATTTTGAGAGGCGTACGGATCGCGATCACATCACGAGTTGTAGAGGATTGCTGATTACAGAGGCAATGGCATTGATTGCTTTGGTGGCCGAACTCTAGAGTCAATGGGATCTAGGGGCACATGGGTCGAGTTGTAGAGAATTAAATTAAGGAGTGGCGTGACTCAGGATGATTGTTTAGCAGAGAGTGTGATGGTTGGAAACTGACTGGGTGGAACATTCAATGAGCTAGTGGCTACTGTCTACGCTTGGAAGATGGTCCCATGCATAATGCGGACCCTTACTAACCATTAAAGAGTCTTGTGGAGCCCATTTCACGGGATCTCTGCTGCATGTCCGGGTCGTTGGCAGAGCTATTTTTAGCTTCTTTTTTTGTGTGAAAACTTTCTTGATTCTCCTTTTGAATTGAAACCTCTTCTTCTACCACAAGTACCACCCTAAGCAACTCAACTGAAGAGAATTTTTTTGATTCAATTTCTTTCCTCCTCCACAAGAGCGTGACCAAAGCTTTGATACCACTGAAACCAATATACAAATTATATTCATTGTGATCTTTTGCATAACATACTAGATGCACTTTTCACTCTTGGTATCAAACTTGCCCCTCTTGTCCTTCGACACATGAGCATAGGAAATTAATCCAATGATTGTGACATGCTAGAAATTTGGCTTATGTCCATTCCATGCTTACTGTGACATCATGTCGTGTAAAATATAATTGAGGGGGTTGGCTTCTAAAAAAAGTTCCTTTGCAAATTGTTTCTTTATGATATTTCTCCATGTCCTTGGTTTGCATCATGTGCGTTGTTGTACACTCAACAATAGTGTGATTCTTCCCTTTTTTTTTTTTTGGAGAAAATAAGAAGTATTAATCCACATTAACATCAAGTGTCATAACTTTTTACATAAAACCATCTTATGCAAAAAGTTGTACATTCTTGGAAATCATTGAGAAGTAGAGAACAATGAGCAACAAGGTCAGCCTTAAAGGGGTCACAAAGGGCAAAAATTGAAAGTGATGAACAATTCATAATCAACCTATAAACACTAGTAAGAGCTATCATCAGAGTCATCATTAGAAGTGCCATTAGAGTCATCATCAAAGTCACCATTAGAAGTGTCACCAGAAGTTGTGACCTCAGGGGAAGTAGGGTCTTCATCCTCAAAAGAGGGGCTAGGGTGCAAATCTTCTTCCTTAGGAGGAACCCAAAAGCATTCATGTTGGTACCAGCAACATCAAAGTGAGCTTCCTATTGAGAAACTCTATTGTGTCTAGCCATAGGGTAGCTGAGCATGTGGGAATCCAAGTCCTTGTTGCTGCTCTGTATAAAGTTCACTTTGTACTTGGTAATCAACCCTTCAATTCTCCTTTTTTATTGTCCCACCAAGAAAGAAAGCAAATGTCAGCAGAAGAACCAATTTGATTAAATTGGAAGTTATTCCTAGACACCAAGATGGACCAAAGTGCATGGGATCTAATTAGTGACCAAGTTTCTTGCTTTGTTTTTGTAGCATCTCCCAAGAGAATGGCTTTCCAGTTGACTCGTTCACTTGTTTCTAACTGTATACTTTTCTAGACTCTTCTAGCTTGAGGACAAGCCACAAAAGATGGAAAATGTCCTCATTGAAGATAGGGCGTCTCAAGCATTTCCCATTTCAAGCATTTCCCATTTGCCTTACCAATCCTTAAAGCTGTGACATTGGTCCAAACAATTTTGTGAAGAATCAACCACAATAGAGTAGACATATTGACAAGGACACTCTTCAGCCAACTACAGCTGAATCTGGCCTTCCATTTGAGTTTAATGTCGTGTAGGTTCCATCTAGCATTCATAACTCTAAACAGATCATCTATATCCCTAGATGGAGTAGGGACAGGAAAAAAATAAGAGCTCTCCACCCAACTGAACTCCCTAATGTAGACTAAAAAGCTTCCTCCCTTCCACTGTGTGTCTCCCTCTAGTCTAGTCATAATCAGAACCTAGTGTTGGTTGCTGAGAGAAAATTCTTCTTATCTCTGTCCAAGGCTTCCACCTATATTCTTCTCTATTTCACAATTGTCCCCAACATTGAAGTTCTCTCTTGAATAAGTGACAAGCCAATAGGAAGCTCTCATTAGTTAGAGCAGAGTTTCTAAAGGTTGAAGAGACCCATATAGAGTCTAAGGCCATATAAGCCCCTTTGCTAGAGAAAACAATATGGCATTTGATTTCCTCAAATGCCTTCCACAAGGAATGCTAGAGTTGAATCCCTTTTGCTTTGCAGGGTTCAGGGTTGCAAATAGCCTCCTTGAGCTCCTCTAAGGTTAGGGTCTTTTCATGGTAGACATTGTCAAAGGTGTGCATGGTCCTCTCTCTTGCAAGTTTGCATATCTCTCTTGCTCTGTTGACCTCATTATAAGGAATTATTGAGGAGGATAGCAGATTCTTGAAGTGCATTTGAATAAGCTCTACATTCTCTTCTCAAGAAGATAATAGAGAGTTATCTGCTTTTCTAAGCAAAGGTATTTCTTCATTTGACCTTTTCCTTCTTATAAGCTTGAAAATTTCTCTGGTAGGTATGTCTACCTTACCTGCCCACCAGTACTTGAAGTAAATTTCAGAATCATTGAGAATAATTGGTTCTTATCTCCTCAACTCCTTCCTTTTTCAAACAAGATTTGCCTAACCCTAAGAGTCTCCCTATCTAGCTAGCTTTTCTAAGTTGCTTATTTTTTCCTATATAATGTCCATCTTTTTAGCTCTGATTTTGGCCCTACTTTTCTAGCTTTGTTGTCTTTGTGCCAACATGGACTTAGGTAGCATAGAATGTGTGTGTAGAGTAGTGGCAAAGCTCCACTTGTACTTGTATAAGGCTAGAAATAATCTCTCTTAGGAATCCAACATGCATGTTCTACATGCAAGTTCTACATGAAATTCCTACATGCATGTTCTACATGCAAGTTCTACATGCGATTCCTACATGCAAGTTCTACATGCAACTCCTACATGCATGTTCTACATGCAAGTCCTACATGTGATTCCTATATGCAACTCCTACATGCAAGTCCTACATGCAGTTCCTACATGCAACATGCAACTCCTCCTACATGCAACTTGCAACTCCTACATGCAACTTTTAGATGCAATTTCTACATGTAGAGAGAGAATGTCTTACAACTCCTACATGTAGAGAGAGAAGCTCTCCAAGTTGTATAAATATCCCATAATGGAATGAAGCCCATACTCTTTAGGGCATTGTGTTGAGTTCTACTTTGGTATTCCAAGCAATTTTCTCCAAGTGTCCATGCTTCCTTGCACTCCATGTCCAAAAGCATGTCCTAACCTTGAAACTCCTTGTCCCCTCTCCTCCAACCTTGCAACCCCTCCTCTCCCTCTCCTCCTCCCAAATCCTTCCTCTCCTCCTCCCTCCTCCCTCCTCCTCCCTTCTCCTCTTCCCTCCTACTACCTCCTCCTCCCTTCTCCTCCCTCTCCTCCTCCCTCCTTCTCCTCCCTTGACTTCCTCTCTCCTCCTCCCTCCTCCTCCCTCCTCCTTGTCCCTTCTCCTCCCTTCTCCTCCCTCTCCTCCTCCCTCCTCCTCCTCCTCCCTTCTCCTCACTCTCCTTGCCCCCCCATGATCTTACACCTTCTTCATCTCCCACTCGTATGCTCCCTCAACACTTGACCTCCATGATCTATGAGGGAGACGAGTTCTATGCCATGTCCTCTCCCTTGAACCTTGGATCCTTCCTCTGGAACCCTAAGCCTCTTCTAAACCTTGGAACCTCCTTCTGAACCCTAAACCTCCAACTTACCCTTAAACTCCTCCTAAACCCTCAACCCCTAATGAAAGAGAAAGCCTTCATTACCCCAATCATGAGGATGCATGTTCCTTTGACACATGCATGCACTATGTTTGCTTACCACAAATAAGCCTACATCTCTCACTAGAATATGACCCGAGGTCCTAAGCTACACTTATACTATAAACGATGACACTGATATATCTGTAAGTGACAAAAAGCCTCGGAACCCTGCATACTAAGAATACCCTACTCTTCCTGTGGAAGCAGTGGGAAAGAGTCAACATTTGGCACCACTACTGGGGAGACTAGCATCTCAAGTAAAGAGTAAACATACACAAGTATGTGTAAAAAACAAACTACCATGAACTTTCATGAGCATAGCACTCAAGGGCAAGGGGAGTAAAATTTTTTCCCAACTCTAGCCAAACATATCAACCCCAAGCATCAACCTTTTGTTATTGCCTCAAGAAAATTTTTCTTTATTTCTTAAAAAGAAGCCACTATGGATACCAATACGTAGAGCTCAAAATTTTGAACATTTCACCTTTTTATAGAAGAGTGATTCGAGTTAACCATGAAAAGTTATGGCCCAAGAACAGTTTAGGGTTTAACCCTAACCCTAAACCCATTCCTATAAAAACTAACTCCACCCCCTCATTCTTCTTCTTCCACATCTAGCATCCATCCTCTTCCCCATTCCGAGCCGTACGCAAGACCCTCCTCCCTCTCCATCGACCATCACCCTACTCCTATCCTCATCGGTGAATTATTTTGAGCCCTTCTCACAGTGAGAATGTAGCCATCCACCCATCGTCCATTCGTAGCGAGAACCTAGCCATCCATCCATCGTCCATTTGCCCTCAACAATTCTATTACATTGAGAAGGACATAGGAGAGCGTTGTAGGTGAATTTTTATCAAAATTTTTGATTCGTCAAGTTTTCAAACCCCCCCTCCTCCACCTCCACCTCCCCCCCTCTCCTCCCCCTCCTCCACCCCACCCCCCTCCACACACCCCCTTCCACATCCACACCCACACCCACACCCACACCCACACCCCTTCCTCCCTCCTCCACCACCCCCCGCAATCCCACTCCACCCCCCCTCTCTCTCCAACCCTCCCTCCCAACCCCCCCCTCCCCTCTCTCTCCAACCCTCCCTCCCAACCCCCCCCTTCCCTCTCTCTCCAACCCTCCCTCCCAACCCCCCCCCTATTAGAAATGACACAATAGAGGGTACACACAGTGGAAGACTGATAGTAATGCCCAGGATCTCACACAATGTGCAAGCCAATAAAGAGACAATGCTCAGAGACAAATATAGAAGCAACACTTTATATTTTTGTCCATCCAGAAACTAGGACAGGATACAATACCAAAAGGTCCTTCTACTACAAGCCTGACACTTCTAGATCTTTGAGCCTGCATGCTACCTCTAGCATATGTAGACTCTCTATCTAGATCCCTTCCACCTTGATGTCCGGAAGCCAACCTAGGTGGGTAGCAACTTGAGCTCAGTCTGTATGTCAGCCTCCTTCTCCTCCTATGTGTAGCTCCATGGGTAGGCTTTCTACTACTGCTGTCTACTCCCCAACTGCTGCTCCAAGTGATGATTATGGAGGCCCCCTAGGGGTCCCTTTTATAGGGCAAAGCCCTACTCAAAATAGCGGACCCAAATTGGTCGACTTTAGGGTCTGTTTGGGCCCGACCCTAGTCTGTAGGAATACTTGCTATAGGCAGCCCCTTTTAGGGCCCTCTTTTCTAGGGCCTTTGGCCCACACTCCAAGGGCTTTAGCCCTTCTTCTAATGCAGGGTCCCAGCCTGCTGGATTCAACCACCACAACTAGCTCAATTAGGATGGTCGACTTTGTTGCTGGTATACCCACCTCTGTTGTGCCCCTTTTTGGCACCCTGTATTGCCCACATGTGTACGCCTTGGCTGCATCGCATGTCACCTCATTCTGCACTCCTGTGCACCTCTGTAAGGGGCATGTTCTAGCCCGTATGCATAGTCCTTGAGGTGCCTTTGCCAGGCTATTCGGCTGCCCACATGGTAGCCCATGTGCTGCCCATGTGGCAAACCCTTTAGCCCTTTCCCTGTGAGGTGCTGCTCATGTGGTAGCCCACTCTCCACCATGAGTCTTTTGGGCACATGCCCTAGGTCTCCCTCCCCCATGTTCTCCTCATATGGGGGCTTACATATAGGAAGGTGACCTTTCCAACACCCCCCCCTTCCACCTCCACCCCCCTAACCCCGCCCACCCCCCCTTCCCCCCGCCTCCTCTCACCCCAACCACCTCCCCCCCTCTCACCCCGGCCACCTCCCCCTTCCACCCTTGCCTAGTTCCTCTAAGGACTCTAAGGGCTAGGCTTATGCCCTACTTGCTTATAGGATGGTCATCACCCGCAGTGGCACAGCCTGCCCGCAGCGGTGGCATGAATCACCCACAACGGTGGACCTCGCTTGGCGCCTAGTTACATGCACCACTCCAACCTCGTTCCAGTGCCTCCTCTACCTCCCCTTCTCCTCCTCCACTGTAGCCCCCCTTCTCCTCCTCTATCAAACCTCCCCCCCTATGCAGTCCTCAAATCCCCTTTGCCCCTCCTCTACCCCACCCTCCCGACGACTGCCCCCTCTTCAAAAAAAGAAAAAAAGAAAAGAAAAGCAAAAAGTCCTAAACTAACCCTAGTTAGGTTAGTCTTAACCTAGGTTAGGTTAACTTTACTATAGTTTAGTTATGCTCGACTTAGGTTAGGTTAGTTTTAACTAACTTGAGTTAGTTATGCTAAGTTACACTAACTAGAGTTAGTTGGGTCTAACTAGCATTAGGTTAGTTTAACGAGAATTAGGTTAGTATAACTGTCACCAGGTTAGGTTGATTAACTACTGTTAGGTTAGGGTAACTGCCAATCAACGTAACTGACCTAGTTACTCTAACTAATAGTTAGAGTAATTGGATAGTTAGGGTAATTGGCCAGTTAGACTAACCAACCCTAGTCTAGTTCCCTCAAATCCTAGGGCCAATCACACCACATTTTTGGCCAAAGGAACCCCCCCTCCCAAACAAAAAAGGGCCCCATTTTATCCCTACTTTAACCCTATGTAACTATTGTACTTCTACTTGGTTTCCCATCCCAATTTTTTCCAACCTCTTTCTCTCCCTCCATCCCCCTTCCAAATGTCCGCCAATCAAAATTTTCATCGACATTACAGTATCGATTTTTCATGTCGCCCACCACATTGCTTTCCTCTCAAAAATTTATGTTCGAAAATTTTGTCATTCGCCATATTGCCAAAAATCAAGCCATATTACCAAAAATCAAACCAACACCCTTGCCATCGCCATCGCTACCACTGCCCAACATCATCGTCAATGCCCATTATCCACCATTGCCATTGCCACTATTCACCCACCATCGCCATCGCTCGCGTGCCATCGTGCATCGGTGCCATCGCTCGCCTGTCAGTGTAATCGCCACCCATGCCTGTGCTATTACTTGCCTGTGCTATCGCCTGCCCACTCGGTAAAGGGGAGGTTATCCCCTCTCCTTATTCCCTGGTGGCTACGTCGCCGGGGAATAAGAGAAGGGGTTTGTAAGGGGGTTTGTAAGCCCTCTCTCATTATTCCTTGGTGGCCACGTGCAAAGTATTGTGTCCATCGGATATGGTTTGCATGGTCAATCACACATTATACACCATTTTTTCCCTATTGTTGTGCACCACCATAAAAAAACATAGTCCTAAGTGTGTTATTCGAACAAGAACTTATCGTATGGGACATAGTCCTAGGTGTGTTATTCGTGTAGAGTGTTGTGGCCATCAGATATGCTATGCATGGTCGATCATGCATTATACACCATTTTCCCCTTAGTTTTATGCACAACTGTTAAAAAACACACTCCCAAGTGTGTTATTTGAACAAGTACTTATGGGATGGATGCACCACTTTGCATGCGAGTATATACCACCTAGGTTGAGGCACGTGCAAAGTATTGTGTCCATTCAATATGCTTTGCATGGTCGATTCTCACATTAAACATTGTTTTTGCCTCAGTGTGATGTACATCTGTCAAAAAACACGCTCCTAGGTATGTTATTTGAACAAGTACTTATCGAATGGGCACACCACATTGCATGCAACTCAATACTAAATTATTTATACTATCTTTTATAATTCTAAACCGTTAAATCACAAATTTAAATTTGAGATTCTATTAGCTAAATGCTTGTATCCTTGTATCACCATCAAAATTTAATAATATAAAGTAAAAGTAAGATAAAACAGGTTAATAAAAAAAAAGTACAACTAATAGGAAAAATGTTTGAAAGAGACTAATATTTTCTATAATTGTTCCACAGGGAGATGGCAATAGATTTCATTATGGGGATGGAGGTGATATTATGTTGCCAAAGAGAAGTAATTGCATTTGCTACAATCCATGATAGTGATCCAATTTCTCTTTTTCACTTTCGAAGACTTGGCGAAGATAAGGTTGTAGTTATTGTATAAAAGACTCAGTGTGCACATGTTGAGCTAAAGCATAAGTGTGGAGATATGGAAGTACTTGGAGATGTTATGCCTTATAATGTTTTCAATAAATCATTTATTTCATGGGATAGAGATGAGACTTATCCAACACATATCATCGGGAATATAAAGTGCAATTCTTTGGATTTTAGTGTGGAAGATATTATGCAAATGATAATATTTGCAAATAAGAACATAGCAGAAGGTCAAGTTTTGGGGTTTGAACATTGGGATCATTGGTCATTTGTGAAGATGAGGATTGTGAAAGTTACTAATGATGGTATGGATGATAATAAAACGTCATTGGATGGTCCCTATTATGATGAGGAAGGAAAAGATTTGAGATGGAGCATGCAATTTTTGAAGATTAAAAAGGGACATGTGGTTTTCAATGACAAAGATAGAGTATACTACAATTTCAAAGGACTTAAAGAATATGCCTACAAGCTAAGCTTTGTCCCTTCAGACATGGATGATTTCAATGAACTCAAGTATAGAAGTGACATCTTATATCAAGAAAGATAAAGAATTCAGAAGCGAATCCTGCTCTGAAGTGTATGAGGTCTTGCATATTGAGAAAGGCAAAGGCATGAAAAGTGTCGTCTCTTCAAAATTATATGATTTCAATGCAATCCTCTATAGAAGTGACATCTTATCAGGCATGGATGAGTTTAGTGGTACTCTGAAGGAAAAAGACTTCAAAAGCGATGTCCTATCAGGAGTTGATGAAGTCACGCACATTGAGAAAGATAAAGATATCATCGGTGAGTTCTATGGTACTATGAAGGCAAAAGACTACAGAAGCGATGTCTTATCTGGAGTCGATGAATGCACGCACGTCGAGAAATATAAATATATCATTTATGTTGTCTCCTCAAACTTGGATGATTTCAATGCACTTAACTATAGAAGTGATGTCTTATCGGGAGTGGATGAGTTCATTGGTACCAATAAAGCAAAAGGTTTCATAAGTGATGTCTCATCTGGAGTGGATGAATTCATACACATTGTCAAGGAGTGCAAAGAGTTCGAAAGTGTTCAAGCCATGGACGACATGGATATTGACTCAAATGGTCCGAAGATTACTTCAAGGACAAGAATGAAATCAACAAAGGACTATTCAGTATTTGACTTTGACAGTGATACGATAAACGATGCAACATCCCATGAAAACATGGTGATAAATAAATTCAACAAGGAGAAGTGTACAATTTCCAAAAACTTGGATGTACAGAAGAAACCAACCAAAGACTATTTGGTATTTGACTTTGATTGTAATAAGATGAAGGATGCAACATTCGATGAAAATAAAGTGACAAATAAATTTGATAAGGAGAAGTGTACAAACGTACAGAAGAAACAGACATACATATGCATGAAAAGAAAGTGAGTCCAGGTAGATGTAGAAAAGAAACCAAAGAGAATAAGAGTATTGAATAAAGATGTTATGCTAAAGCAATGTGATGTACATGTTGCAAGTGAAGTTGTATGCATTCCATTAACTTACTTGACATCAAGGGATGTAGAGAACATGTATGGCAAAGAAGGGGGAGCAAAATAAATGAATACCTACTCATGAGGCTCTCTTGCTTTTTGGTAAATGACACGAAAAGGCCAAATTTTGAACAACAGATAAAGTCTTGTATAAATGGAAAAAGTATTTGTAATAATGCATATCACATTACCATAGGATTATCATATGGCACATACTGGGATTTCGCAAACAAAGCAAAGTATGGAGTAAAGTTTAACATTCATGGAAACATTGGAAGGCCCAAAACAAGAGCCTCAACAGTCTCGGCAATAGCAATTTTAAAAGACTACATTCATGAAAATGCTTTACCTCAACCCCATCTATCTGAAATGCATCTTCTGATAGGTTTGACAAAAAAAGAAGTGTTTAAGTCTATTGGAGAAACACAAAGGCAAAAAGGGCATGCTCTGACATCTTTTCACAACTTGTACTCTTTGGAAGAAGAGCTTTGTACATGTTAAAATCCCAAAAAGGAAAAAAATGTCAAATTCTAGTGATTGTGATGATCTAAAGTGAGCACTTGAGAGTGCAACATCTCCAAAACAAAGAGAATCATACAAAAAAAAAAAGAGAATTTCATCATGGATTGGTTCGGCATTTTAGACTAAAATATGCATTTTGGAAGGAGCAAGCTATTTCTCATCCAAATGAGTACATGTGCATTATTGTAGATGGTATGGATCAGAACACAACAACATTACCTCGATTCATAAATACTCCACCTAAGCTACAAGGAAAATACTTTTTGAAGACACATCTATGCATGGATTTAAGTTTTTTGCAGACATATGAATTGATTCCTTGCATCTACATGATAGCAATCAAGTTGTAATGTTAGTTATGAAGGCAAGTCACATTCTACATGCAGAAAAAGGTCACCTACCAGCAAATTTGAGAATACAGGTAGACAATTGCGGATGAGAGAATAAGAATGTATTCTTTTTTGCATTTTTCTCAATGCTAATCGCTCATCGAATCTTCAATGAGATTGAAATTGGGTTTTTGTTGGTTGGACACACATATGAGGATATCGATCAGGTTTTTAGCACACTCTCAAGAGAGCTAAAATACAAGGACATGGAGATGATGGATGACTTGATAAGAAAATGTGGGAGGCAAGTTGGTGGCCACAAGGGAGGTACAGTATGCTCCATGGTTGAAAGGATGTATGATTGGAAGAGCTTTATTCTACCTTTGATATAAAAAGGTGGTGATGCCCTGATTAGTTAGAGTGCTCCACACTACTTTCACTTTTCCTTAAAGGATGTAAAACTAATGATGCAGTGGCAACACTATTCTCATCATGATATAGCATGGGAACCCAAAGAACCTACTGTCTCTTAACTTCAATCCTGAGCAAAGAAATGCATCTAGTATCGGCTCCTATAAAAGAATTCAGCAATAAATCTAAAGGTAAAATAGTAGGCTTAAAATCTTTTATTGCATACAAAGAGGAAATGCTTCATAGATTTCTTGATTAGAAGCTCTTTTTGAAGGAACACACTACTTTTGTAATTTAGAACACCTATTAATTGATAAAGGACCTTGAGAAAATGCAAGCAGATGATGCCAAGGCAAAACGGCCTTTATTTTGGCCAAATGTTGGTAATGACTTGCACCCATCGGTTTGATGTATTTAAAAATGAGTTTGATTTGCTACTCCCATGTCCATATTGTGGTTCAAGGAAGAGAGTTTATGCTAGAAGTAGACATAGACATCCACTGTTTTGTTACAGTTCGACCATCAGATGATGAGCATGAGAATGTTAAGTTCTAGATTGCAAAAGTGGTGGACGTGAGCATGGATGACAAGGGAAAAGTTGCAACATTTATAGCACTATGGTATGAGCCAAGGGGTAGGAAGGAGAACCATGATAACAATACACTGTATATTGGTTGTTTGACAAAGGAATGGGTTCCAAACCATGAAGCAGTTTCAGAGCTTTCCACAGAGATAGTCATCGTATCTTGGAAATTAAGGACAAAGAAAACAAGGAAGCACATGGGATATGATGTAGAAGAAAAAATCGCTACCCATTATTTTGCACATTACAGAGTTTTTGAAGATGCTCTCTAAGGAGGAAGTAGAAGGAGATAGCGCAAATGAAGAATGCTAATGAAAATACCATTCAAGCATCCAAGCAACAAGTGATGATGAATTGGACATTCAAACAAACTAGTTACCTATTTGTACTTAACACATTTGTCGAGGTAGAATTGAGTTATTGAAAAGACTGCATGTCAGACTTCTTTGTACAAAGACTCAAGGAAAGCAATATTTCTCATAAACATATGACATTGTAAAATTGCAAGCATAGCTATTACTTTTTTGGAGCACATTTAAAGAGTCTTCCATGCCTCTTATATATTTTAACCTTCAAATTTTTTGGGACTTCAAGAGTGCTATAGTTTTCTACATCAAATTTCAAGTGCATTCTTTTGGATTAAATTATATTAATAAGTATTTATTTTGAAAGTGATTTTTCACGGATTTAAATTAATAACTCATGAATTTTTTAAAACATGAAAAGGATTGTTAAAAACAAGAAGTACAAAAGTAGGATTTAATCAAAGTTTTTGCATTAGTAGTGCACCATTATAGAGATAGATTATGAAATTTATCATGTGGAAATGATAGTGCCAAAAAGTGAACTTTTCATTCTCGAAAGATATTTTCATAAAATAAACTTTTAAATTGGGAAGGATTTTTGGGATTAGTCCAAGAGTAGACATATGAGGCCAAAATGAATGAAATAAGTGTTTGATGTATATGACAGGTTAGTTGTATGATAGTTAAGGCTAGACGAGGTAGGCACTAGCAAGGAAATGCATTTTTCTTGGTTTAGGATTAGCTAGAACCCCCACAAAATATAACCTTTAGCAATTCCCAAACAACCACCACACTTGTTTCATTAACCCAATCAATAAATCCCAAAGTAATACAAAACAAGGGAAAATGTAAATCCCAAATAGTATACTAATTCAAAACAACCACCGTGCTTGTTTTAGTGACAATAACTGTGCACGAGGGACCATCTAATTCATAGTTTTAGATTAGCATTGAGTCAAAATCATACTATAATAACAATGATTGTGCATGAGGGATCATCTAATTCACATTCTCAAATTAGCATTGAGTCAGAATCAGACTATAATAACAATGACTTAGCATGGGGAACCATCTAGTTCACAAGATCAGATTAGCATTAACTCAGTTCAGCAGTCTGTAATAACAATAGTTCTCATTCTTATGACCGAGAGCTATTTTTATTACGGTCTAATGAATCGACTCAATGCTAATCTGATGTCCTGTTTTGATCTTGTCTTTCTTCAAGGGAGTTGATTGTAATAACAAAGACTTTTCATGAGGGGCCATCTAGTTCATAGGTTCAAATTAGCATTGAGTTGGAATCATACCGTAATAACAATAACTTTGCATGAGGGACCATCTAATTTGCATGCTCAAATTAGCATTAAGCTAGAGTTAGACTGTAAGAACATATCAGATAGTTAGAATTTTTCGATGACCAAGAAATTCTCCCATGGCAACCATCTAATCACACGTCATGGCTAGACGATGATGTATATGACTGCCTATGCTAGGCTGGGCTACTAGCAAGCTGGGTGCATGTGCCACCGCTCCTCCCCCTCACCCCATTGAATTATTATGATCTTAGCTCGAATGACCAAGAAATTCTCCCATCGCAACCATCTAATTACACGTTATGGCAAGACGATGATGTATATGACTGCCTACGCTAGGTTGTGTTAGATATGCTCAATGCCCCACCCTCTTGGTAACCACCAATGGTCCAAGGTGCTCAAGTTGTAAGGCCCCCATATAAGGAGAAGCCATGTGTGAGCCCGGGACATCCTGACTTGCACATCAGATGAGGTCTAACAATGAGACCGTTGATGATAGTAGAAAGGTGATTGTGTGGGAGCCCCTTATTCTTGCTAGGGCCTGAGGGGTCCCAGGGAGGCTAGCGGCCCCTTTGATGGGGGTTCACATGCGAGAGCCCCCAAAGCAACAGTATAGGAAATATTTCTTGAATATTCCATGGATGACTAGTCGGTTCCATCGACTAGGTTGACTGGTCGGCTCCACCGACTAGGTTGATTGGTCGGCTCCACCGACTATGTTGATCCGACTACTGCTCTCATAGCTATAAAGAGGCAACCTCCCCAGTCCATTATATCAGATCAGATCTTCCAACTAGTAGCTCTTCACCTAGTATCTACCTAGATCGCCATCTAAGCTCCATTGTGGGAGTGCACAGGTGGATGGAGCCATTATCTGTACTACATCAGTATTGAAGGAAAATTTTGTTCGTCTCTAGTTTGCTGTGTACTCTCTATTCTTTGTTTAGTTTCTGTTCCGCTACGCCGTGTAATTTAACATGGTATCAGAGCCAAGCAGCTCTAAGGATTGAAGAATAGAAGTGAGGTGAGGGATTCAACAACATACGGAGTGATGGCAACCTGAAGCGGCTCGAGTTCAGCAGCTGCTACACCAAAAAAAATCTAGGCATTGAGCATTTGCCCACTATCCTTCACCGAAGGCAAGCTAGATGGTATGAACTACACTCCATGGAAGTTTAAAATTACTACTATTCTGGATTCATATGAGCTTCTGGAGACAATATTGGGGACTAACCCAAAACCACAAGGAACCCCCGACCCAGCGAATCCGGGGAGTAGGATACCTCCTAATGCTGACCTTCTATGAGCTTGGAAACGTAGGAATGCAGATGCTCTGTGTGCCCTGGTTACAAGTACTACTCATAGTGTTTTGACCTTGATTCAACATACATCTAAGGCAATTGTGGCCTGGAACATATTGAAGAGTCAGTATGAGACACGGAATCAGACAAGGATCTAGAACCTAGAGAATCAGCTCGCAGAGGTGAGAAGTTTAATGAAGGAGAGGCAGCGGAGGCGTTCATAATGCGAATCAAAAATCTGCATGACCAGATGGCTGGTGTTGGGATACAAAACACTAGCGAAGAGCTAGCTCGGCAGTGTCTCTGGATATGTCCACCAAGGTTTGATGAACCGGTAACAGCACTTAACACTCAGGTGAGACCCCGACCATTGTCATTTGAGGAGTTTTGTGCTTTACTTATGAAGGAGGAATTGAGGCTTAAAGCTCGAGATGGAGATGGCAATGGGGATGCTGTGTTCTCTGCCACCACGGAAGGCAAAGGTGGTTCCTCCACCAAAGGTGAGTCCTCTACTAGTGGTGATAAAAAGAAGAAGGGCAGCATGAAGAAGTTTCAGGGAGAATGCTTCTACTGCAAGAAGAAGGGCCATGTGATTGTAGATTGCCGGGTCAAGAAAGTAGATGAAAAGAATGGTACCCTAAAGAAGACAAATAAGGGGAAAAGACAACTAATACTGCGGAAGTAGAGTTGGATCTATTTCTGGCCATTGAGGAAGAGTGTTCCTTAGTTCAAGAAGCTTCAACCACTAATTCATGGGTGTTGGATAGTGATGTCTCTTGTCACATGACCTCCAAGAAGGGTCTGTATTGCTCCATGCAGCCTCTACAGGAACCCATCACTGTGATGGTTGGTAATAATGCAAGATGCCCTATTGAGGGTACAGGTACAATTTCATTTGTTTCTATAAATGGAGATGTTAAGAAACTATCTAATGTGTTGTATGTTCCACAAATCAAGAGAAATTTGCTATCAGTTGCTTCCGTAACTGACCTTAGGCCATTGCAAACAAATGGGTATACAAAGTGAAGTACAATCCAGATGGAAGTATTCAAAGATACAAAGCCAAACTAGTTGCAAAAGGATTTGCACAACAATATGGTTAGGACTATGATGAGACTTATGCTCTAGTAGCAAAGATGGATTCCATACAATTCTTGATATCACTAGCTACACTCAGCAAATCGAATGTGTACCAGCTTGATGTCAAGAATGCACTCCTCAATGGTTATCTAGACAAGGAAGTCTACATGCAACAACTAGCAGGTTATGTTGAACCAAGAAAGGAGAATCAGGTTTACCATCTCAATCTTGAGGGGTGCACTAATAAGAAACCCTATGTATCATGTGTGTTCAAAGGGTATTAAAAAAATCCCCCAATAAAGACACCCCTCTTTACTTATGGACTAAGTGATTTTTTTCTAAAATTAAATTAAAAAACCCCTCCTGTTATTGTAATCTTGTTAAATTTTTCCAAAAAGTTGAATTAAAATACCCCTCCTTTTGAATGCACGTGGTACACTAAAATTTTATAGGGTGAACCCCCCGAGAGTCTCTACGGCTTAAAGCAAGCACCCAAAAGTTGGTACAATAGAATCGACAAGTACTTTGCTGATCTGGGATACATGAAGTCCAATGTAGATCATACTCTCTACTACAAAGTTCAAGGGAAAGACATTACTATTGCACTTTTGTACGTAGATGATCTGATTGTGACCGGAAGCAAGGATAGCTTCATCAGAAAGCTAAAACAAGACTTATCTGCAGAGTTCGACATGAAAGATCTTGGACTTATGCACTATTGTCTTGGAATTGAGTTATGGAGAGATTCACACAGCACCTTTATGAGTTAGCTCAAATATGTTGCAGCCACTCCCATGGAACAGAGTTTGAAACTTACTCAAGATTCAGAAAAGTCTACAGTCAATGACAGGTACTACATGCAGCTCATTGGATCTCTTATATATCTGACTATCACACAGCCAGATATTTGTTATGCAGTAAGCTCACTTGCATAGTTTATGGCAAATCCAAAACAGTCTCACTGGAATGCAACCAAAAGAGTCTTGAGATACATCAGAGGTACAAGACAGTTTGGGATAGAATACAGAGGAAGTCATCCACGGTTGCATGGATACTGTGATAGTGACTATGCCGCAGATTGAGATCCACACAGGGATATGCATTTTTCCTTGATCAAGGTGCAATATCATGGTTGTCAAACAAACAACCAACTATTTCTTTGTCTTCACGACTGAAGTAGAATATAGGACACTCACTTCAAGTGCATGTCAGGCTTGAGTCAAAGCCAACATCAATATAATGTGATAATCAATCAGCTCAAGCATTGGCCAAGAATCCATTCTATCACTCCAGTACAAAGCACATTGATGTTAGAGAGCACTTCATCAGAGAAAGAGTGTTACTTGGTGACATCACACTCTAACATTGTGATAGCAAAGAGAATGTTGTAGACATCTTTACCAAACCACTCGGTAAAGTGCTTTTCGAGAAACCTTAACAAGCTCCTAGTTTGACACAGGGGAAGGACATTCCCATTAAAGGGGTGTGATAGAATGTAATGTTCTCCTTCTTCGATTCCCCAGAATCATCATCTTGAGGGAAGGCCTACTTTATGATGTTGATCTTAAGGGAAGGTGTTTAGAGATCACCCTCAACATCATGTTATCATATATGCATAGCACTAACACTTATAGAGTGCTATAAAGAAAAGGGTTAGATGCCCTAACCCTAACCCTAAATGGGTTTGTATATATTCTACATTTTCAACTAAATCTAGTGTACCATTAGTCATTTGTGGTGTGCTCTCTAGTTGTGCCCTCTCTCCTCATCTCCACTCTTCTCCTCTCCCCTCTTCATATTTTGTCACATGAAGCATCATACATAAAAAACAGCCCACCATGAGCTCAAGGGGTTCACCTTAAAAAAAGTTAGTATACCACATGCATTCAAAAGGAGGGATATTTTAATGGCACTTAAAATTTTTTTTAATAGATTTACAATAACAAGAGGGGTTTTTTAATTGAATTGTAGGAAAAATTTTGTTAGTACATAATTAAAGAGAGGTTGTTTTATAAGAGGGGAAATTTTATTTGAGGATTTTTTTAAATATCCCTTGAACCCACGTGATACCTAAGGTTTCTTAGTAGTGAACCCCCCAAGACCATGAGCTTCCTATTGACCACCAACAACTACCCTAGCATGGAAATAGCAGAGAAGCTCAACAAAAGGATGAAGCTTACTATCAAATAGCATGGCTTACTATTGACAATACCTTCCTAGACACAACAGGAGCTCCAACACCAATTCCTATCGACCAACACCTCCCCTGATACAAAAGAAACCTCGAAGCTTACTATCGATGCACATCGCCTTCCGAAGAGACAACCAATACAACCACCAAAAGCAAAAGATGGAAGCAAAATCAGGATGAAAGCAAGAGGAGGAGGATGAGCCAACAATATAAAACCTTGACGGAACGAGAAGCCATTGAAGGAGGCATGACCGACCCACAGAGAACGATGGCGGAGAGCCATAGAAAACGCCATCCTAAACAATATCCTAAAAACCTAAGAAGGCTATTCTAAAACCCCAATGACTAAGCCTAGTCTCATGCTAAATAATTTTGCCTTTAAACCCACTCACCTTTAAATCCCCACTCGAACAATTCCCATAAATAACCAAAAATCACATCAAACCCTTAAGACCTTGCATGAGCTATAACTCTCTTGTTATGCAACCAACCTCATGAATAATTTTAAGAGAAAATTTTGAGTCACATTTTTTAAAAATTGTATGGGAAGTGAACACGCTTACACAACATAAGAAGAATAATCTATAAATTCCAGAATGAAACCTAGGACTTGCAAAATTTATGTAAGAATGATGATAAGAGCCTATCTACGTGTACAAAATTGATTCAATAAAAAAGACGAGGACTGAGTCACTGATGTGTACTATTAGCCTCATGCCACCGATTGGCGGCAAGAGGCTATGGCATGATTGGCGTACTTGATGGACAACCGGACGTGGTCATCTCTAATGAGTGAGATTTCAAGCAAATCTTTAGTGTAGTGACTTAGATTTCAAGCACTATTATATGGCAAGCACTTTACATGGCATTAGCATTTGCCAAGAGAAAGCCTCACAAGCATGCCCATCATCAATCAGGTGCTTGTGGCGGCCCACAGCAAAATCTTTGCAATCTATCTATTGCTCGCCTTTGTTAGGAACGACCTTCACACCATTCATCTCCATCGATCCTTCGTCCATTTCGGGAACGCTGGGTACAATCATCTTCCAAAACCAGTGTTTCCTCCATACCATTGCCATCTCTTCGATGGGGATGTTCTTGGTTTCTGGGATGAAGAGGAGCGTGAACGCGCCCATAATGGCGACCCAGCCCGCAAAGAATAAGAAGATGCCGTATTTGAAGCGGCAGAGCATCGACAGAAAAGCCTGGGCGATCACAAACGTGAAGAGCATGTTTACGCAGACTGTGACACTCTGGCCAGATGAACGCGTCTCCAGCGGGAAAATTTCACTGGGGATGAGCCAGCCTAAGGGTCCCCAAGACCAAGCAAAGGCGGAAACAAAGACGCACACAAGCAGGACTATGACAATGGCCAGTCCATGCGAAAGTGTGCCGTTGTTGTGAAGCCCAACGCCTAGAAGAATCCCAATTGCCACCTGCAGCCATGCACAATTTTCGTAAGACAGGATTGCCTGATTTGGAATGAAACCAAATGCAACGAAGGATGGCGTCCACCGCAAATAAGGTCACGTACCTGAGATAAAAACATCTGCACGCATGCTTCGAGTAGCAGGAGTCTGCGTCCTAGCTTATCTACCGAGTAAATTGACACTACCGTGGATAGCACATTCACAGCTCCTGTGATTACAGCAGAATACAGAGATGCATCGTTCTTGAAACCCAGTGTTTGGAAAAGAACCGGGGCGTAAAACATGATTGCATTTATGCCTGTGAATTGCTGGAAAATCTGGAGAGCAATTGTTATTACCAACTGTGGCCTGTTCCTGCGTTGAACCAGATTTCTAAAGGGATGTTTCACTCCTTGTGCAATTCTACTTGCTTCCAAGAGGTCTTCGAACTCCGCTTCAACGTTATCTGTGCCTCGGATCTTCCTTAAAATTCCTCTTGCCTTATCCAGCTGGCCTCTTTCCACCAAGCTGTTGGGTGTCTCAACTACAACCAAGCTCCCCAGAGTCAGGCACAACGCAGGAACACCCGCAATACCTAATGAAACACGCCAACCCCAAGGTCTTATCCTCAATGTTCCATAGTTCACTAGGTTTGCAAAGAGGATCCCGATAGTAACATTCAGTTGGAAGAGAATGTTCAAAGCACCACGCAGGTGAGTTGGAGCAATCTCTGATAAGAAGAGCGGTACGGCCTGCAAGGAACAGGTTGGTATGTTATTGAAGATTCAAGCTCGCGCGAGGTATGGACAGCGGAAAATGCGGTGCAGATGATCCGGATGTTAAAAGGTAAAAGGGCTCACCTGATTTGCAAATCCAACCCCACACCCGAGCAGTATTCTGCCGACGATGAGCATGCCTAATTCCTGCGCGGCGGCATTGAAAATGACTCCCAAATCGAAGAAGAGACCTGCAATCAGCATGGTCGTTTTGCGGCCAAACCTTCTGGTCACGACAGAAGCGAAGAAGGTTGCGATGAGAGCCGCTAAATACAGGGAAGACGTGAACAGCTGGAGCGACTGATTGTTGTATTGGCAATAGGCGTCGCCGTTGGAAGTAGCACTAATCTTCTTCTTGTTGGCCTCCACCACAGGGAAGAATCTGGCCAAGAAATCATCCATAGAAGTGACTCCACCTACAGGTGCGTTATTGTTGTTAGATGAAAGCAGCAAAATCTTGAGTAGAGGGAAACATTGAGGGAGAGCAAAGCCCAAAGAGACGGTACCAGAAATGCCCACATCGTAGCCGAACATGAGTCCACCGGTAGCTGCTATGATACAGGTGATGATAACATAGACGGTGATCTTCCCTTCATAACGATCTGCTCTACCTCCGGGAGCTGGGGCTGTGAATGCTCCGCCAGCCATAGTTGGAAACTCGGGCTGTGCAAGGTCGCTACGGGATACGAAGTGGAAGGGAGACAAAGCTTGTGTAGTCTAGGAGGCAGAGAGATTCATGTGAGCAGATGTACAAGAATGATGCTAAGGGAGATATGACCACTCGACGTAGATGAGGAGATGATGGAAGGACGAAAGAATCGATAATCCCACGCTGGGTAGTGTTTGGAAACGCAAGTTCAGTGATTGGAAGGGCCAAAGCGAGGAAAGCGTTAACTGAGGAGACTGCAAGGACTGCTGGAAAGAGATAGGAAGCTTGATGACAACCTTTATAGAATTGACAGGTTCTAAAGACAAGCTGCAAGAAACGTGGATGGGTTGCAGGTAGCCGGAGGAGGTGGGCATTGCCTCAAATTCAGAAAAGGACGAGAGATGGACGGGGGAAGAGAAAAACTTCACGTGATGTCAACTGTGTAATGACGGCCTACACGAACCACTGATGGACGGGTGTCGGGTAAGGGATAGGGATGGAAGGTGGAACGAGGAGGTGGAGATGGAACACGAATGTAGATGGCTATGTGGAAGGAGTAGGGAATCCTAGAGGGTTGGAAACCGGTGAAACCGGTTGCCGGCCTAACGGAATTGCTCCCTATAGCGGCCGCTTGCCCCGTACTTGTCGATCGGCGTTGATTTCCGGCTGTCAACGAGCAATGGATGTATGGCGCATGCAAGTACCGATGTGGCAGGTGTTTTATTGGGTTTTCGTGTTTATGATTCGATGGAGGTGAGAGAGGTATGTACAGGAGCCTTTTGGAGTTATTTCAATTTTCATGTATTAAGTAGTTGGTTAATGAGGAATGTAAAGTTTTTTATTTACACTCCCAAGTTGTCAAATGAAACCGAGCAGCGATACTCTTGCAATCCATCCACCTGCATCTTCCACGATCCCATAAATCAATCCATCTCACCAATCCATGGGTGCATAGGCGGTGGGTCATCCTTGGATGTAGTTGAATATAGGCGCTACATGATTATTGTAAGCCCATCGACTAACCCATATATTCAGACCAAGTGAACTATCTGCAACAACAAATCTTTGTGCACCTTTCCGATCGTTGTCCTTCAAACCGGAGTGCCATGAAGCAAACAACCTTGAAAGTATATCAGACTAGTGAATTTTGACAGCAAAGGGGGACAAAAGCAACTTTGTTCAATCTACACTGGTGAGGATTGCTTTTACTTGGCATTTGGGCAATGAGGTTGCGTAGAGTATGGTCGGCTACTACTTCCACCAAATACAATTTTATGTTATGGTGAGTTCTAATTTGCAAATTGCCAACCAAAGATAGATTATGTAATGGGAAGATCTGTCCTCTTTGCAAGATCTGTATGAAATCTCACTTTCATCTTTTCTGGAGTTGTCTTATCACTAAGGCTATATCGGGACGTGTTCATAGTTGGTTTGCCAAAGCTCAAATCTGTGTTCCTTTTCAATGGAAAGTAGCTTTTCGTGGTGACAAGAGCACCATGACGGTCTATCAAGTGCAGGTGTGGATTCTTCTTCGGGCAGCCTTGCTTCAATACATTTGGCAAACTCGTAATGACGTAATTTTTCGTCAGCAAAAACTACCTTAGGATTTTTATCCAAAGGTGCAAGAGCCATTTTCGGAAGTACTCAGATTTTACTCCAATGACTTAAAGATTGATTATAGAGCGTTGAAAGACGCTACTTGAGATTTGACTATACTATTCCTATTTTCTTAATAACAAAATCTTCTCTCTTCGCAAAAAAAAAAAAAAAGGTTTTTGATTTACCGAAGATTTTTGATCCAATGGTCAGAATCAAAACTTGTAGTCGAAGAGAGAGAGAGAGAGAGAGAGAGAGAGAGAGAGAGAGAGAGAGAGAGAGAGAGAGAGAGAGAGAGAGAGAGAGCTCATGTTGAAAATGTCCTTTAATGCGCTTTCTTAACATATTCTTGATACATACCTGGTGCACAACCGGTGGCAAGTCATGGAGTTGCTTTGTTTCCGTATCGTTTTGCAAAAGGAATGCCATTTGTACGAAAATCCTCTAAGAGATGAAATACATGTGCACAACCGATGGATTTCACTATGTTTCTGTATCCTTTCCCACTAGTAAAGCAAAGGAATGCCATCTATATGAAAATTCTGTTGCTCGAGGAGATTCGGTTCAAGTTAGAAGAGATGAAATTTACATGTATAGCTCTAGTAAGGAAATTTTCAAAAATTGCAAAAATATACTTTGATCTTGTGAAAGACAAGGAGTCCAAAACATTGGAGTTGCTTGTTGTGAAGGGGTCGGGTGTGGATTGTGTTGCATTATACTACAAAATAGGTCGATTTGTCAAAAGGCCGGCCATTTTAAGGAGGCATCAGAATCCTAGGTAGAGTTGGACAATTGTCTACTTAATAGATCTTAGCACCAACGAGACAAAACACCTCACATCACTAGATATGTTAGACTTGAGCCCCGATAATGGAGGCTTCTGATCAAGGGGGAGGATTCCAAGGAGATATCTGCAACACTAACTTAACTTGTACATGCTCAAGGCTACACATCAACAATCCTAGCATCACTTGCTACTTAAGGAGTGAGGGCTACTCGCCATCATGGTCCAACAATTCCCATTCCTTTTTCACAGAAATGTAGACAAGGGATGGTGGAGTATCTTTTCCAAACGAAGATTCCAGAAGCACTGTACGCTAATGAGGAGAATCAATGTTGCAATCTTTCATGCATTCATTGATCCTTCAACGTCAAGGAACGGAAGTAGTTGGCTATGGCTCGTTGACAAAAAAGTGAGATCTCAATAGACAAATTCGAAATTTTCTTTTGGCAAATTATCAAAGCATGCCGCTCACTTCCATAGATGTAAATCACAGTTCGTGTCTGCCGATTTCAAAAAAGTAAGGTTGGACCACAAATCTTCTTGTATAGACCCAAAATGTTTTGGAATACTTCAAAATGAAGCCTTGACATGGAACAAATTAGAATACTTGAAGTCACCTCTGTCAAACTTCTCAAGCTCCCTTCTCTACATCAATAGCAAGAAGAATCTAATATAGTGAGAGCAAGAAGGCAATGCATCAAGGTGGATGCAGTTTTGTTGATAGTAGCATGCCTCACTCAATTATGAGTGATTTGTACCCAATGGGTCACATAGATCACATTAAATTGAAGGCCCATGCTCTTTCACTGGTTGTAACTACATAGTCTCCTTAATATATGACTAGTAGGCAACCCGTTGGTGCTGCGGGGTAAAACATGAGACATGATACATGTGTTGTTCTATGTAAAAGACATTGACCATTGATTCTAAACACTTCAACTTGCTTATTAATATAATTATTTGCATCATATCAATCTAGAAAAGGGAATTCGCTAGATGGGTGGTTGTGGATGTAAAAGACATTGGTGTATAAACAACCATTGATTTTAAGCACATCAACTTACTAACAAACATGATTATTTGCATGAAACCAAATGTAGAAAGCGAAGGTCGCTCATAATTTCCATATTTCTATGGAGATAGTTAGGAATATGGGGAGATCTACTGCATATCACATAGCTTTAGACTTGGAATCTTGATTCTTTTGTTACGATAGGGTTTCCATATTTCTATGGAGATAGTTATAAATATGAGGAGATCTATTGTATATCACATAGCTTTAGAGTTGGAATATTTTGTGACAATAGGGTAAAAATTTTGTTCATTTCTAAAGCTTTTTTAATATATATCTTTCCTTATAGTTTCCACACCCCTTCATTCATATTTTTTGCAAGCATACCCTTATTTTACTTATCAAAACCTTATGTTAAAGGGATGCATAATAGTTTAGTCAAGGCGTTAGAAAAATTTATATAATTACAAAGAATAGCTAACAAATGTTTCCCAGTTTGTCTTGTGTGGATATTTGGGTGATAGTTTCCCTGGTAGCTCTCAATTCTTACCATATTAGCCGTGTGTTGCATATTTCCCTTCACATGATTGGACTCTAGGGCCATGACTTTCCCCTTCTTGCGTACCATCTTCGAGTCACTCTCCAAAATGATGGAGATCTGCAACTTAGGGAGAATGGTAGCTTGGCATGGAACACTAGCATAGAGGCAAGCGGTGTGAAAACCATGCAGCTACTGGTTGAGGGTGGTAATCTAGTGCTTGTGAGCTGTAGAAACTCAAATGTTAGCAAGGAGACAGCATGGTAGAGCTTTGATTATCCATCATGCACTCATAATTGGCTAGCGATTGAACTTGCATGTCACTATGTTTGTTGTTGCAATGGCCGATGTTATCTACAAATCAGGAGGCTTCTACACCATGGCAGTTTCCAATTACTCTGATGACTATGCTTCTCTACGCTGAATTCAACCACCCATCCGGTCCAAAAATATGTTGTAATGGAGACAATATTCAGCTCCCCTCAAAACGCCTCCACCAATAATGGTCTAGAAGCCCATGAAGATGTTGAAAACTACATCATCATCCAAGGCACGCATGTCAAAGCAGAACTCCATTGGGTCTTCACTGCAATAGATCAATCCTCAATGCAATGGATGAATCCGCTTATTCAAACTGAGAAATAAGGTCATGGGTGTCCTTATAATGATTTCAACTATATGTGAAAGGAGGTTCCATATTTAGAACATTGTTATGATCAGAGCATGAGTGACCTTATCCTTTAGCTGAGTTTGCATGTATGCTATTGTCCAATTAAAAATTTAAACTATTTTGAAACGTGGGTAAACGGTTTTCAAAGGCTATGATGTAGGCCAAAGGTTTGTAAACATTTCATTATTGATTTTGAAGCACAGGACTCATATACTTGTGTCCATTGCTAGTCCTACATCCTAAGCTTCTACAGCAGCTGACTCCTACTCCTCGGTAGACCTTCAATTGTACAGTAACTTCTCCTCGATTGCTTGTTTTCTCCACCAAAATGGTCTCCACGGAGAACTTCTCTTATGAGACCCATTACAATCATGTTTTTGGACCTGCCTTGCTGTGCATGCATGTATATATAGAGACTATCACCTAAGAAGACTATAAGCATGGCGATGTACTCATCTTCTTTTTCAGCTTAGCCCTCCTCTAAATGCTTCCTTACTCTGCATCCTTTGCCTCCCTCATTCGTCTCTATCCTTAATATCCATTGATGTAGTTATTTCCATCAGCGAACAGTTTTTCCACGGATATTTCGTGATACCCTCAGATTCCTCCTAATTGGATTACTCTGCCCATTGCCCTCAGTGGACCCTCATTGCTCAAACTACAAATTGTTGATGAAGAAACGGCTTGGTGGTGTGTGTGGGCTGCAGGATGCGGTGGCAATCCTATGGTGAGAGGTAGACAGATTGAGGATCTAGGGAGGATCCAAGACGTAGAGCTGGGCGGGGATGGAGGAAGAGTTATGTGAGGAAAAGAGAGAACTTAGTCCTTTGACCTTCCATCTCCTCTCCTCGCAAAGCCTAGCGTCTCTCTACCTCCATTTGTCTCTTTGCATCCCCTTCAACGGAATCCACAAAAATTACGAAGAGAGTCTTCCTTTCTGACACGTGGCAAGATCTTCTCATCCAAGCTGCCACGTGTCCTCTTTTTTTACTTGTCAGTGGTTAATAGGTTAAAGATGGATTATAGTGCATATTTCTTTGTTGGATTTCTATCTATTGAATAATAATTGATGATCAACTTAGTTTTCAACTAGATATGAAAGTGTAAATACAATTACATTTCTTTTTGGGAATGTTTGAATTTGATTGTTAAAGTTTGTAAAAGTTTTTGGAAAGCATAGGTTTGCTATAGGGTTTTTTACTCCTTTTTAGAATTATGTAAAGAATTTGAAATCTTGAATGTAGAAAATTTTGTGAAGAATGTTTGGAAAGACTTGGGCCCTAGTGTGATGTCAATGGAAGAATTCAGATTTTGACTTGGAATCGGAAAAACAAGATGAATGGTATAGATCATTCAAGAGGCTTGCCTGACTTCACAAATTAATTAAGCAAGGACTGGTCCGAAGAACGGATAAATAAATCTCCTGAAATTGTCTTGAACATTTGATGTTTGATCACGTTCAATTTACCACAGAAAGGCAGCACAACAATGTAGTACGAGATGTGATGTAAGGCCACAACTCGAAATGGAGAGAGGAAGGATATGCGAAATCCTTACGGGAGCGATCTAGCAGAAAATCTCCAAAATTATGAAATTCTATATGAGCTGGGAGGTGTTTTGGGGGGAAAAAAACTTTTGAACAATGCTCTGAAGAGTAGAGACTGAGAGCTCACGAGTAGAAATAGCAGCAGCCACTCGTGACAAGATTCTGTTGTCGTGTCGTCAGTAAACGCGATCTGAGTTTGAACTTTCTGCAAAGTTGAAAATCTTTTCCAGACTTCGTAGTAGACTTGCGTCTTCTTCCTTCCGTTGACGTATCTTCTTCGTCTCCGTGGCCTTTCCGTTTCCTGTATAATAAGAACACCGCCATTTTTTTCACCTTCACTTTCCGGATTTCGACGGATTACATTCTTTCAAATTTGCCAGTTTCATCAAATATAGAGTCCTCATTAGACGGTGGAAGCACTGAGATAGCCGATTTCTATTGGGGTTCTCCACATAGGTGTGTTTTTCTCTCCACAGACACAGCCTGAGCCTTGCAGGAAAAGCTAAAACTCCTATTAACTCAATCAATCGCCTTTCAGTTGCGCTCACTTTACTCACATAATGCACAGCTTTGTGGGAACCACTCCGCATTCTTGGCAGTCGCCGACCAAATGCGCGACCAAAGTGCTCGCCGCTTTCCTTTATAATCTGTACGTTGTACCTAGCGTCGGCCAACAGTGATCGGCAGCGGGCTTAATTGATTCAGAAACAGACAGCTTTAGATTGGCGTCGCTCCGTTATATTCAATCGCCATACAGAGGAAACTCGCCGCCCCGTTTCATATAATGATCAATGCCGACCATCGTGAGACAGGATGAGCATCGTAGATTCGTATGAACGAAAATCCGAAATCGGAATTGCCCGCGTGCACTGGGAATCGCTCCGCCGTCGCCGTACTAGCCGCTCCCGTATACACCTGTCCACACGTGTCACCTGTGTAGGTCAAGTTCAACTGTACCACGTGCCATCCTTTCATCCGCCATCGCGTACCAGTTTCTTATTTGTCGACGTTTCTTTCACCGGTTCAAGTAGATTGTCAAGGAAGAGAAGATGAGTTAGCCTTGTCTCAACAAAATAATTATTACTTATTAGTCGAATCTGTAAAAGTTGCTCCGTGTTGCACCAAAGATTCATCGTGAATATAAATTTTGAAGCATTATCACTCACTAAAGAGATTTCGATAGATTTGGATTGATGGACTGGGACCCATTTACGAAGGGGATTCTACCAATAAAACTTTTATCTTACACGTACTTCATTAAATTTGGATCTCCAAAACCAAAGAAAGAAGTCCAAAATTTTTTGATGATAATTTTGGAAAGCATTATGCAAAAAAATACAAAGTTTCGCCAGGATTTACACCTTTTACTTAAATTTTCCAACAAAAATATATAAAATTATACAATTCCAACAACATTGAGAAACCAAAAAAATTAGCTCAATAAAATTTCTCTAGAATTTTATATTAATATATAAGTACAACTTCGATAAAAACATCCCTGAGGACGAGCAGGTGAGTAGTTGGCACAAGGACGTAGGGGGCATAGACAAGCAGGCGGAGTGAGAAGGGGCTAGCATAGGGGTGACGAGGGGATGGAACAAATAAGAGGTGATGTAACATCTAAGCAAGGGATGGGATGGCGTAGTTAGGGGCGAGGGGGATGGTGCAGCTAAGAGGTGCAACAAGATGGAGAAGGGGATGGCAAAAACCACACAAAAATCTATCTTTAAGTGAAAATTGGGTGTGAAAGTACTAACTTGATGAAAAAGTTTCAAATAAAGTACTTTCACACCCGACAAAACATCGAGTTGGAGGTTAACTTGATGCAAAAGTTTCAAATAAAGTACTTTCTCACTCGATTTTCATTTAAGGACATCCCATAAGCACATCTTCAAATTGTGTAAATCAAAATTTCAACCTAAAAGACCATGGATTGAGATTTTGTCCTCTTCTACAAAGTTGTAGATAGAAATTCAAGCTTTTTAATGCATCAAAAAAATCCCCAATCGGAGTTTGGAAGCAAAAGTTATGATCAAAATAGTGATTGCAACTTTTTTCTTGGAAGAGGAGACTCAGATTGTGTAATTCAAATTTTCAGCCTAATAGATCATGGAACTAGATTTCAACCTTTTCTACAAAGTTGTAGATAGAAATTCAATATTTATAAAGCATCAAAAATATTTTCAATATGAGCTTAGGATCAAAAGTTATGATCAAAATAGTGACTGTGCTGCTTTTTTCCTCAAAGAGGAGACTTAGATTGCGTAAATTAAATTTCAATGTAATAGATCATGGATTCAGATTTCAACCTCTTCTGCAAAGTTGTAGATAGAAATTCAATATTTCCAATGCATCAAAAACCTCCTCAATCAAAGTTAGGATCAAAAGTTATGATCAAAATAGTGATTGCTGCTTTTTTCTTAAAAGAGGCGACTTGTTGTGTCAATGCAAAAATTTGAGATAAGAGGATAACTTTACTCATAGGCACTAGTTCCCGAAGTCATTATAAGCACATCTAAATTTGTTTGAAGCATATCATTTCATAGTCAGTTCAATCTAAAACTTGATTTCGAATATTGAGTGCAAGCTTAAACTAGATGTTAAACATCGAGTTGAAGCTTTGACTTAATGACATCAAACATCGAGTTGAAGCTTTGACTTGATGTTGGACATTGCCTTTAAGCTTGTAGTTGATGTTTTGCATCAAGTTTGAGCTTCAACTCCTTCAAGAATGTCAAATTTAACTTCTAAAAGTGCTTAACTTGATGTTTCGCATTTATGTAACTGTTATTTTGAAATTGCAGAGGAAGATGCTTCTTCCACTTCGTCTGGGGATGAAACCAATGCAAACAATGATAATGCTACTCTAGAAAGTCATGAAGAGTAGTCAATTTTGAAAATGTATCAGAAGAAATTTTATTGTTGCTTATTTAATGATCACTCTTCAATGGTTTGTTTGATTTTTAAAATATAGTCTTTGATACTTACTTCCAATAATAGCACAGTTACATTTCCATTTAGGATTCATGATTGCATTGAATCTATTTGCTTTCAAAAATCATGTTATTTCTTAGATTTTTTTTGTTATTTGAGTTTCGAGAAATATGGTTTTTTTGGGTCATTTTATGAAGTCCTTTAGTCATGAGTAAATCTCTTCTAAAATTTATTTTAAAAGGCAAGGGCCTTTTTTATGCAAAATCTTTCAAAGACTACAAATGTTTCTCCTAAGGAGGAAATATTACCTGAACAATCTGCAATGGTGTTACGGTATCAACAAGTAGAGCATAATATTGCTACATGAGATATGCTTATAGGCATTGGAAAAATAATCATGGCACATGGATACCTATGGATCCCAATGATGCACAGAGGTAGAGATACATATGCCAAATGGTGAAATCCAATGTCTTGAGGTTAAAGATAGTTGGAGCTTGAAGCACATTCAAGAATACATTGCTACTATCACCTTTTATGAAAATGACTTTTTCTCAATGCTGAATGAAAAGATAGTAAGAAGGTGAGTTGAAGCAACATCAGTGATCAATAAATGGAAGCCTCCTTATACCGGGTCCATTCATACTAGTATTGAATAATTTTAATAAAATTTGAAGTGTGATGTCATTTGTGAAGTGGAAGTTCACAATTTTGGGATTCATGCGATGAGTCTATATTTGATATTTTAAAATGTTGATTGCTTTTGGAAAAGCGTCATGGTAAATTATTCTCAAGCTTTTTGGTAACTAATCATGGTGTTCTTAAATTTACAAAAAATAAATTAATGTATTATATTGCCCAATATTTTATTATCCAAATTGTATAAAACACCAATTTTGACTTTTAGAGTGTTTTAAAGAGTCAAGAGTCAACTATATAAAGCCTCTAGGGCTAAAGATTGCCTTTATTGTGTTGATCTCTGCCGAGACACAACTTCTTCAACCCCAACTCATACCACCTTCCAAGGACCTCTAATGGCCACACCCCATGAGGCATACCACCACTTCATGACTCATGCTCATCATGGAGTAGAGAGGATGAGATATATGAGATTTTTGCTCGTGAGATAGACATGATGGTCAGCACAAGGTATCTTTTTAGAGGGGTGATAGCTGACAACAATATAAAAATTAGACCCTACATGACCCATCTTGACATAGAAAGAGTACAATGGGTGGCTATCAATCTCCTTATAGGTAGTCGCAACAATGATGTTGGTTTTAGACATAGGTTTTCACCGAATATGTAAAGTCCTAAGTCCAAAACATTATAGGAAAAGATGAAAGTAGGAGAAGTTAGATCTTCAAAGGGTGCTATAGAAACCCATCTTGTGTCCTGAGAATTAGCATACTATGGCATCATTTAAGAGATAGAAGACACCCCTATATCCCATTCAAATAAGAGGTGCCAACTTTGCTTACAGAGTAGAGCAAGCAAGAGATGTACAAGATGTGAATGCCTTAAGCTAGCCTTGCTTTGAAGTGGTTTAGCAAAACCTTGGACAAAGGAAAATACACTGCGAAGGTCCCAAGAGGAAGCTAGAACATCCACTATGGGAGAAGAGGAAGAAGATGAAGAAGAAGAGCAAGAAGGTATTACAAAAGATGTTTTGATGCAGAAACTTCCATATGTTGTGATCAAAGATAGGAAATGCTTGTTTTTTATTGACATTCAATATATCAAGTAGTTGAGGGAAGATAAAGCACTAGCAGTGCTCTATGCTTGGAAGAATAACATCAAATTGGGCTTCCTAGATGAAGGGCTTGACTGTTGCATGGATTTGGCACCTACCAACACTCTAGACCATCTGATCTTGCTAATATGGGAAGAAATGCATGATTCAAGTCATGTAGCAGTGACAGAGATGGAGTTTCAAGAGGTCCAAAGAAGATGTAAAGATAAAAAGGTAGGAGAAACATGAAATAAGTCATCCTCTACAACACCTATAGAAATTGATGAGAGAAAATGCTCCATCAACATTTGCACTAGGGATATAACCAAAAAGATGTAGCAAAGATTGTAAGTTAATGATATTTTGCCAATTCTTTTGATTTAATGTTCTTAGATCAATTATTTTAAACAAAGATCACTTATCTATTTATTACAACTCCTTAGGATGTGATTGAAGTCAAAATTTTGCGATGCACCATTTGGGTCAAGGCGAAAGCATAGGTGCCGAATCAGCACTAGGCCACTACATGGGTATGTTCAAGTGCCAAAGCCTTGTGTGCATCCATCCTACATTCTTGCCTCACAAGAAGGAGAAGCTGATACAATGTAGGGACTTCTTGCTACTATCTATCCTATGCCTCCATTTGTTGTCTTTGATTTTCCAATGGTTGTCTATCTTGTAAGGGTTCTTCTTGTCCTATCTCTAATCCTCCTTTTGCCTCTGATCGGCTATGAGCGTCTGATTGTTGTCCTTGGTCATTATCTATCTCTTCCTCATTGGAAGAGTTTGTCTCCTCCTCCTCTCTCCTCTTTCATTGTTCTTCAACGATCCTATTGTATGCTTCTCTATCGTTCAAGATCCTTGTCCTTGAATTGACTGGTCTTTCAGTCTGCTTTGTTCTCATCATATGGGCAAGATCAGGTGATGGTAGGGCTCTGAGGGATGGGAGATTTGATGTATAGTGGTATTGAGGTAATGGGGGCATGTTTACCTTTCTATAGCTACATTTATTTAAAGCTTCATTACATATTCTCTCCCTTTTGGCTTAAAGATTTTTGATAAATATAGTCCCATATTGAGATTTTTGATAATTAGAGCCCCCTATTGCTTGAAATAGATAATTATGAATGTGCAGGATTGTAGAAAGAGAATGATGTTAAATGTAGGTCTACGTAAGAATTTAAAGCTATTTTAAAGAAAAAGGTAGGTCAATTTATTAAAGGTGTCCAGAAAAACTACTCCAAAAATATTGATTTTTCCAAAGAGGTTTGGATTGACATAAATGTACACTTTGTTTGGCAATCCAACACTTTCCTAAATGAATTTTGAGGTTGCTAACCACCTTTCATGTTTCTGGGAAGATTTCCATGAATGCCCCCTATTATTCATTTGAGTTTGACAAAACGCTCAAGCTAACTCTGTTTGCAAAGATTTATCCCTTGCATTAAAGGACCCAATTATAGCATGATAGAACCACACAAACATTTCACAAAGAGTGTTACTTCCATAAAACCTACCTTCATGCCACACACTTTTAAACTAAGCTTATCGATGTTTGTGACGTGACTTCTCCATCCCTTGGGCACTCCAAAAATTCAACAAACCATATTGCTGCTAAAGGAACCATGGATCATGAGCATAACGAATCTGTCGCATCCATAGGAAAGGTACATGGGGTAAACACAAAAGAAATAGATTCAATTGCAATCATTAAAAAAAAAAAAGGAAGACCAAACATGCCATGTAATTCATCCACAATGGCTTCAATGAACTCTTTCACATCATCATCATCTATGGAATGATTTCTCAAGATTTATACCATGGCATCTAATGCTTTCCAAACATGTATTCTCAAGGTTCTGACATTAGGGTTAGGTTCCAGATTAGTGGTGCACTAACATAACTCTTTCCAATAATTCCAATGCATATTTAATCAAAATTTTCCATGATTGGACAAAAACCTTCATGTCTTTGAGCCCCACATGGATACTTTATTTGGAAAATTTCTAAGTTTTTTGTGTCTTTGTATAGCTCTACATTCCCTTCATATAGATCGATGCTCAAGAGAAGAGATTTGTGTTAAAGTTGTGCATCTCATTATGAGTGAAGGCTTCTATGTGGGTGTGCTTGCCCTATTAGGATAGGTTTGATTGAGTGTTTATGCCTATTTATGGGATATTTGGAAGAGCACTATGGATCGATTTATAGGGCAAGAAAACCAACCCATTTCAGGGCTTGGACCTAGTCAAGTCAACCAACTAGCAGGTTGGGCTAACACACTAGTATGTCGACCCAACTTGGGTCGGTTTACTAACCCTAGGGTTAGCAGCCCCTCAGTCAGAGCGACTTCTAGGGCTATAAATGGCCATGCCTTCCCTCATTGTAGGGTATCTTTTAGAGCTTGCTCTAGATCTCTATTTAGTGCTTCCATTGCTTTATATATAGTTACTTCTCTCTCTCTCTCTCTCTTTGTTGTATGCTTCCACGCTCACAACTCTCAGATCATATTAGATTTCAGATAGATTGACAAAGGACCAAGAGAGGGTAGCCAAATAGACAAATGTGCGCTAAAGGCATTGCAACACACTTTTGAGGACATTCCATTGGCTGGCATACTTTCTAGCAAGAACTTCTCATAGCCTATTTTGGCAAGGTTTTTTGGATCTGATTTGAGTTAAGTGGACCTGCAGCTCTCTGTTTGCAGGGTCTAGTTCAAGGTAGCTTGCCTTTAAGCCCATGCAGGGTTCGTAAGATGATTACCAGTAGAGTTTGGACATCTACTTGGCCTTTGGGCACAGATGTGTGCCCAACTTGAGCTATTTTCTAGTGAAAGAGGCAGTTGGATGGTTCACACATGGCATGGACAATGAAAGGGGTTAGCAACAAGATATTGTTTTGTCCCATATCCAACCCACCCTTATTGCATTGTGCATGGATGAAATTATCGCATGTGTCTTGATCGAGATCAGGCCAAGATCATATCTATCGAATGGGGGATGTTTCTTTTGTTGAGATCTAAAGAAGAGGTGTTAAGGGAGCAATAGGTCTATGAAAATCAAGTTTTTATGCCACCTCAATGCATGAATAAGGAGGAAAAGTTGATGAAGCTAATTATTGTCATTGGAGGCTTCAACTCAAGGTTTGGCTCATTCACAAGGGGCTTTGGGATCTAGTTTAACCAAGAAGAACAAGAGAAGGTGCTACAAGTATGTCAAAAAAGGGCATTTGGTGATGGACTAGAAGTCCAAGGGTATGTCTCAGGATGAGGATTCGTCATTAGACTCTGACCAACCAAGTGGTTCTAAGACAATAACAGCTATGACTGTCAAAGATTGCAAGATACTACTAGCTTTTTGGTGGTTAAAAAGTCTCCCTCCTGGGGTCACATCTAGATAGGACATGTGGGCAGGAGAGAGGGATGCCTCTAGCCCTAATGAGTTGAAAGTCTGGTAGGCAAGGTAACTAGATGACTTCAAGGTTCATTACTTGAGGTCGCAAAGACTTTGGACTCGTGAATTCGAGTTCATTGTACATGGTTCCTAGATCTGATGAGTTCACCATAAGGATATTGGATGTAGTGCATTCCATAGTTCATATTAGTCCATTGGGAACATAGTACGAGTGGCATGGGAAATTCCAACTGAGGTTGACCCTTGCATGGTTCAAGGTGGAACTTCTTCAATGATCTAGGCTATCCTAATCTCTCTCCTCAGACAGTCCTATAGTGTTGGAGGGTCCATGGTGGATTCTTCACTAGCTTGCTTCTTCGAATCATTTGCTCACTTTGTGCTGCAAAGAGGGTGTTAGAGTTTTGTGCACCTCATAGTGAGTGAGGGCTTCTATGTGGGTGCGATTGCCCTATTTAGGATAGGTTTGATTGAGTGTTTATACCTATTTATGGGATGTTTGGCAAAGCAATATGGCCTAGTTTATAGAGCATGAGGGTAAGACCATTTTGGGGCTTAACCTTGGTCAGTTAAATTGATTAAACCTTGGGGCTTAACCTTGGTCAGTTCAATTGACTAAAAGGCTAGGTTAATCGACCAGTACGTGTGTCAACCAAACCATCCTGGGTCAATTGACTGACTCTAGGGTCGATCATGTGGCAGCCCCTGGGTCAGCCATTACCAAGCCTATAAAACGGCCATGGATTCCTTCATTTTAGGGTATCTTTTGGAGCTTGTTCTATTCCTATATTTAGGTTTCCCCTACTGTATAATCAGTTATCATTGCCTCAATCTGTGTCAATTCTCTCTCTCTCTCTCTCTCTCTCTCTCTCTCTCTCTCTCTCTGTTGTATGCTTCCACACTCACAACTCTCACACTTCAACCCTTGGAATACAAGATGCTATTGTCTCTTCTAGTTTCATGTTCCCTACATTTACAATATGCAAGTAAAACAACTTATCAATGAGTCGCATCTCGGCATGCAACACAAAAAAATGCACTATGTATAAGGGGATTCTTAAAATTGAATCCTATTTTTCATCAATTTCATCTTAGTTGAATGCAACATCTTGATCACAACTCATCACTCCATTGCTCCCAGTGCATCTATTTATTAGCATCATCATCTACCACATCACTCATCAGATCTTTACCATACCCAACGTCTTCTACTTTTTGTATTTGCTTCCCTTCCCCTTTCCCTCTACATTGTCCTATGCTTGTACTCACTCAAAATTGTTGTGAGTGCATGCAAAAAAGGCATGGATGCGTGAGTATGTGCAAAAAAGGCATAGATATGCAAAAAGGCATGTATATGTTGCATTTACACTCAATTCAATTCCAAACATACACATCAACGTTTTAAGGTCTCCTTACATGTGCCATTCAACTTTTAAGGGTCCAAATCCTTCAACTTGAAGCAACCCTCCTTTGGTTTGGGCATCTATGACAAGACCCATTTCAAGAAAGAGATACAATAGAAAGTTCAAATGCAGCAAGACACCAAATGTGAATTTTCCATTAAACATAAAATATTATCTAGCTTCCTTATTTTTGGCATGTTCAAGGGAATTGCTCATCAAAGTATTACTCACCTACTCCAACTTGTGGCCTTTCACACCCTTTCAAAACTTCATACTCATCCACATTGATAAAAAACACCAACTTTTCTTCGCAATCTAGAAATTCGAAAGACTTACACTATTAGAAACAACCTCTAAGAGATTGAAGCTCAACTAAACAAGAGAAATGTTAGTAACCCCATGTTTTTATGTTTCAAAACTCTACCATTGCAACTTGGACCTTTTGTACATCCTAAATGATATTGTTATGCTCCATGTACTCAAAGGTGCTTGGTCCTTGCTTTGCCCCCTTGGTACCTTGTCTACCTTTTCATTGTGCTCTTATCCTTTTATCTTGTTTGTGCATTCCAACATCATGCTTTTGGAAATGTGTATAAATCCACCCAATAGATCTTAGACAATAGAATTTGTTTATTTTATTTTATTTCTAACATGTGCTAGTATCAACAACAAAGGATGATTTACACCTCGACCTCGAAGTGCATTTACAAAAACATTATATATAGCTAGGTGCCCTTGTCTACTAATGCTAGTAGCATCACATGCATGAACAAATTCTGATTTGTCTACAATATTCCATAAATATGCTAGAACCTCTCACAATATTGCATGCCACAATCCACGTCGATGGGGATCCCTAAGAATAGATGGATTCTCTCTTCTTTACTACACTTTTTACGACATAAAGTTTGTTGGATGATTCTCTTCCAATAACCTCATCCATGATATTCCTACAAAAATATGGTTACATTAGAAAAATACACAACTACATGATTGTAAGTAATGCCTCACAATTACAAAATAGTTCGAAGAGTGTGTCAACTTGCACCCTATGCCTTGTTGCTCCACCACTATATGCCAAGCTGTCCATTCATTGCATAGCCTTGATCCTATGCATGTAATCAAGAGATGTTCTTTTTAATTTTCTCTAATATCTTAGTTAATGTAAAGAGCTATTGATGAAGGAACCAAGTATTTTTCAACAATTTGACCTTGTGGCCTTTCTTTTGTAATTTTAGAAACAATAAGTTTTTTGTTATTGGGTTCGTTGTTCATGGAGGTTTTGCATTGCATCTTTAAGTCTTTTAATTTCTCCTTCCATCCTCAATAGATGCACCTGGGCAAATTGGGCTTTATCACTAGTATGATCAATGCATTTGCAATAACCAAGTAAGCCTAGAAGACCATATCCTACGTATTGAATCAAACTTATCACATTTTCAAACATAGGAGGAGAAACTATTAAAAGATCCACTGGATAGAGTCCACCAACACTCCACAAGTCAACATGCCTTGATCCTTGCTATCATAGTTGATCTAATGTATCTTTGTTGACAAAATCTCGGGGCCACTACATTGATGATTCGTAGTGTACTTTGGTGCAACTTCAATGTGCAAAGTGCTTTTTAGTGGCTTGTTGGTGTGATCTTCCAATGGAGCCATGAAAGGACTTCAAAAGAATATTCTTAGATCAAAAGTCAAAAGAGAAAAGATTTTAGATTAGAATAGGGTAGAATAGGTTTGGTGGAAGCAACAAAATTTTGAGATTACTACATAGCTAAATGGTGAGAAGAAATCAGATTTAGGGGTTGAAAAGTGATTATGGTGAAAAGGAGTATGATTTAGGGGTTGGAAGGTGGTTCTTGTTGCAGAAGAATGTGGGATAGAATAGATGCATCATGGCACAAAGAGAGAGAGCTCAAGTGGGGCAAAATCCTTTGTATTAGAATGAAGGAACATCCTCCATTATATAGAATGAGAGGATGGTGTAGGCTCCTCCCCTATATCAGTGGCAATCAACCCCTACATCAGTGGGACTGGCCTAAATCAAAGGAACCTCCCATGTGGGGGCCTTTGTACTTACATCATCACTTAGGTCACACATGTGACTCCCCTAGATGCACACATGCACCTTAGAGCAAGCCCTTGGTCACACTTATCCCAACATACCCCCCTCAAGGGTTTTCCTCTTGCTATGTCAAGGATACAGCAGGTTTATCCGAGCGTGTTTTTCAAGAGATTAAAAAAAAATTATTTCTTTAGGAAACATGGTTTTTACACTTTTATTTTCACTAGAGTTAGATCCCTTATCATAAAAATATACAGACTAATCACTCATTCATTTTTACACATCATAATTTTCTTATTTATAGACATCCCTTCGTACTCCTGTTATTACCTTTAAAAAGTGTTGAAATAATTCCTTTAAGAAACATCCCTCATAATCATTCTCAATGTAATAATACTATACATATATAATTACTTATTAACACATTTATATCATATGGCAATATCTTTCTAGTGTTTTTATAGCATAAATAACAAGATATTCATGGACATGTTTCTAAAGAAGTTTAAATTACTATAAATAAGTATTAACTTAGGCTTATATATCACTCTCATAAAATACATGTAATATTTAATACTATATATGCAAGATTTTCCAAAATATAGCCCCATAGATGTGCTCAAATGGGGTGTTCCAATCAATTTGAGTGGTTGAATGACTATATTTGGACATTGGATATGAAAGTTATGTCACTTTTAAAAGTGTCCGTCCAAGGTAGTTTCACCAGCAAAACTACCTTGGAAAACCTACTTCAAAGGGGGAAAACCTACTTCAAAGGGGTTTCGCTGGCGAAACTACCTGGATGGCTTGCTTCAATGAGTTTTCTTTGAAGAAACCCTTTCATGAAGATAGGTTGAAAGAGGTTTTTCAATGCCAACCCCTATTAAGTAAAAGTTGTAAGAAGGATCATAAGGGAATTTTTATAGAGAAGTCTACCCTACATGTGGGTTTCTTCAAAAGCCATCCCATTATATTCTCACCATTCCTAAAGATTCACGTAAAGATTTTTGTATAAAATAGGAATTGCTATAATACTTTGCATATTTCTAAGTGAAACTATGTTTTCTTTTGATCCATTTTGGCCATATTTTTGCATAGTTGGAAGCTTTTTTTTTTCCTTCGCTCGGACGCTCAGAAGACTTCGCTCAAAAAATGCTCGTCCCCGTCTACTCTCTTACAAAATGACTAATCTTGTTGAACAAAAAAATCTCGCTCCCTCACCATATAGATGTAGATTGCTAGAGATAAATTCAAAAAAGCCTACTTATTTAGCATATTCATACCTAGTTGGCTTCTCCCAAAGTTTCTTGGCTCGAATCTTCTTTACTTTGAACTTTGTCCTTCTTGTAATATTTCTCAAGCGCTTAGCATTGGAAGAAAAATTAGAACTTGGCATCTTGATAAGAGATTAGTCCCAACTTCAATCAGAAATTGCATTCTCTGATTTGTACCTGAGCATCACTTCATTCCTCAAACATCATCCTAGCATTTACTCTAGCATCAAGTTTCCAAAACTGTCAAAAATGCTTTGCAGAATACTAGCTCAACTTGGAGGGCAGAATTCACACAACTGGAGAAGAGTTTGAGAGGGTTTTCTGTGCAAAACTAAAGCTTGAATACCAAGGTAGATCTAGCATAGAGCTTAGGCGAAATAGTGCGCCATTCTATCTGGGAGAGTTGCACCATCTTTGACTGTTCTTTTCTTGTTTTCTCCTCGCTCCAGCATGCATTGGTCCTCAAAATTCACCAGCAACAAGCTCTAGACATATACTAACTTGTGCTTGAAGGAATCTGGCAATCAACACAGGTGATAGAGGCTATCTCTGGAGGAATGCTCTGAGCCAGAGGTGCGCCCCATAAGATAGAGTTTTCAGCTAAGAGGGCACGGCAAAAGGTGCAAGGGATGGAGAGAACATAGCTAAGCCATTTCTAAAGAGGAAGGAAGAAGAAAGTTTCAAAGGGAGGTGATGGAGAAGATGATAAGGTGGCACTACCAAAGTGAGTTCTCCAAAGCCTACCAGCTCTGATACCAAATGTAGAAGAATCTGGGATAGAATAGATGCATCATGGCACAAAGAGAGAGATCTCAAGTGAGGCAAAATCTTTTGTATTAGAATGAAGGAACATCCTCCATTATATAGAGTGAGACGATGGTGTAGGCACCTCCCCTATATCAGTGTCAATCAGCGCCTACATTGGTGGGACTGGCCTAAATCACAGGAACCTCCCATGTGGGGGCCTTTGTGATTACATCGTCACCACACACACACACACACACACACATACACATGTGACTCCCCTAGATGCACACATGCACCTTAGAGCAAGCCCTTGATCCAGACTTATCCCAACACTTGTAAGGAAAGTGATTTGGTGCATAGGCATGGTTTGGGGGAAGGTTTGGAAGGGTTTTAGGCCATTTTTGGATTTTTTTTAAAACACAAATTTTTTTAAAACACAAATTTTCGAAGGCATCCATTTCTTCATCCATGGCTTTCTCCCATTTTTCTTTTCCCATGTCTTACTCAAAAGAAGTGGGTTCTGGTTCGTGTATCACTTTGACCATATAGGCATAGTGAATGGCTGTAAATCCATCATATTTCAGCCTATCCACAGGATATTTAACTATGGTAGACCTGTGCAAAATAGGCTCACTACTAGGTGCTCTCAAAACATCCCTTATCTTCCTTACTTCATGTGTAACAATAGAAGGAATACCCAACTCATCATCAAGGCTCTGTTTTGAGCCACTGGATTCACAATCCACATAAGAGTGACTTGCATTCACATCAACCATGGGCTGATCTACTTTCTCTTTTCCTTTTTGTGATACTTGCATACCACTATCTGCATTGCTTTGAGGAGATCCTCTGACAAAACATGTGTGCCTCAGGATCTATGGAGCGCTCTAACGTGGATGGAACCTATGTGGAAACATGATGAAGAGAGTGCTCATGACATGTATCTCAAGTCAATTAGGTTCCAAGATAGATTAGCTTGGACTCATAAAGAGAATCTTGAGATAGTGCAAAGTGCTTGATTGATATTACTTCAAATGAATCTCCCTTTTATAGGTGAGGGTACTTACATCCATATGCTTGCTCACATGTGGGATTTCTCCTCCATGCCATGTGGCAGCTTGCCCTTTGCTCATACCTTTGCTCTACATGTACTCATGGCACCATAACTCTCAACACCTCCCCTTGGTGCCATAATCCTTTGGCTACTGCAAGGTGGTCAGATGTGAGTTACGTTCCATCACCTCCCCTTAGTGCATGCATTGCTACTTAAGGTGCTCAAGTGTGGCTTTTACATGTTAATACCTCCCCTGGGTGCTTTCATAGCTACTCTCAGGTGGTCGGGCTTGATTTACAAAATATAGGCAAGGTTGGCAAGGTTTTTGTTTCTCAATATATTCCATTGATGTCACCTTTTGGCTCATGGCTTGATGACGATGGCGTTTGCTTCTTTGCTTGTTGTAGCTTCATGCATGATGCTTTGTTCTTCCATGTGCCTTGATGTTTTATGTGTGGATGCCATGCTTTCTGCTATGGTCATTTCATGCACTTGTGCTTTTGGCATCCTTTCTGCATTCATGCGTTGCTTTTTCATTTGTTGCAAAGGTCTTACCAATTGAATTCTTTCAATATTGGCAGTGTCTAATTTCATACAATGATTCTGACATGACAGGCGCATGGAGCTTGAAAAGACGATCACTTTTCCTTTTTGGAGCGTGTCCAAATTCTTCTTGGATTGCAAGTTATGGCTTGTCGAAGATTCTATGAAGAAGAGAGCCTTTGATGATGTGGCACAGGGATTCACATGCTGAATTCCATACTGTGCTTAACAAGAGGCTGTGTGCTTAGAAGGCACTGCTGACTGTGCATGCCGATGTGGCATTCTTTTGACCCCACTAGGTAAACCCAAGGTTACATTCACTTTACCATGGTCCAACTGAACCTAACGACTGTTAAGGTTAACTAATTTTATCCACTTGTTAACCAAGGTTATCTTAACTTAGCCAACCAAATAACTTAACCAACTTCTGTAACTAGGGGTGGTTCCAAAAATGCCACGTGTTAATTTTTGGTTCACCTTGCAAGAGATAAGGACTTTGAAGGTGCAGATAGATTGCAGCGACGACAGCTCGCAGAGGATCGGTCGTGTTGGCATGGCGCAGAGCACCCTCGTGGAGATTTCGTGGCTCGCAAAGTAGAGACCTCGCTAGGACCGTTGATGCCTTGGAGGTTGTGGCATACTGCTGTGGCGGCTTTTGTTGAGGCGATGGTCAATGGAGGCGCTACAGTTGATGAAGAGCAAGGCTTGCTTATTATAGCGCTGGTGTCGCGGGAGCGTGAACAGCCATTACAGGAGTGCTGGAGGCTTGGAGCAGGGGAGTCCACCATAGCCCGGGAGCTACAGAGCTGAAGTTCCGTTGTTGAAGGTCGTGGAGAGTCCGTCGGCTTCTGCTGATGGAGTTGAGGATGTTGGAGTATTCGATGGAGAAGCTGCAGACAGCTATTGTTGTAGCCACCGTTTGCTAATGGTCGTGAAGCTCATGAGGCTTTCGAGATAGCATTGGTGCTGAAGGAGGCTGTAGTCCTGCACCTTGCTGGAGTTCGTGTATGTAGGCATTTGACTCGTTGAAAAGAGCTTGGCCCATTGCACATGGTAGCTAGTTCGCTTCTCCCTCAGAGTTGGGCTTTTTGCCAGCATTAACCTTTACTACAAGCTTCTTTAGGCATTTGAAAGCTTGGAACCAGTCTTGCTACTTTCGCATGGAGAAGAGATTGAAGGTTGATCTAAGACGTCATAGATCCTTATTTGATACGGGATTCCTTTTGTGTGTGGCTACTGCGAAGATGAGAGCGATTACAGTGATGGAAGCCGTTTGTGTCTCTTTGGAGCAGCTTGGTTGAGGTAGCAGACTTTCTAAAAGCTCTCTCTAAGAAGAAGATACTATCTCTCTCCCTAAGAAAAAGAAGAACTCCTCATAAATCTTTCAATCACAAAGAGAACATAAATCTCTCACTCTAAAACTAAAGCTATCCTAGGAGAATTCATGACTTCCGAAGGCGTGCATATAACTAATCTAAGATACTATACCTAAGCTCTGATACCATGACAAAACATGTGTGCCTCAGGATCTATGGAGCGCTCTAAGGTGGATGGAACCTATGTGGAAACATGATGAAGAGAGTGCTCATGACATGTATCTCAAGTCAATTAGGTTCCAAGATAGATTAGCTTGGACTCATAAAGAGAATCTTGAGATAGTGCAAAGTGCTTGATTGATATTACTTCAAATGAATCTCCCTTTTATAGGTGAGGGTACTTACATCCATATGCTTGCTCACATGTGGGATTTCTCCTCCATGCCATGTGGCAGCTTGCCCTTTTCTCATACCTTTGCTCTACATGTGCTCATGGCACCATAACTCTCAACATCCTCCTGATCTGAATTTGCATGTCCATGGCAAAGTATGTGAACCACTACTAGAGGATGCTACAGGTCCACTAATATTTTGTGGTTGCTGCTGTGAATTCTATGTAGCATTACCATTTTGTGCATCTACATCATCAATCACATTTACTGGTTTATACGAGCTACTCATCTCATCAAAAACAACATCTATGCTCACTGTAAACTTACGAGTAGAAGGGTTATAGCATCTATACCCTTTCTGCTGCAAAGAATAACCAATAAAGATGCACTTCTCAGCTTTTGGATCCAACTTGGATCTCAACTCATCTGGCACATGAACATAGGCAATGCAACCAAAAACTTTCAAATGAGAAATATTTGGTTTCCTACCATTATACCTCTCCTCTGGCGTCATGCCATGTATTGCTATAGTGGGAGTCTTGTTCATTAGATAGATTGCTATAGCAACTGCTTCAGCCCAATAATAATGTGGCAGGTCTTTTTCATTGAGCATGGCATGAGATACCTCTCCAATATGCCTGTTTTTCCTTTATGCAAGTCCATTTTGCTATGGGGTATGACTACATGAATATTGCTGCTTTATGCCATGCTCCTATAGGAAACTTGCAAAGTCATTTGAGAGGTACTCTCCCCCTCCATCTAACCTTAGGCATTTTATTTGCAGACATGTTTCTTTTTCAACCATAGCTTTAAAAGATTTGAAATGCCCAAACACTTCACTTTTCTTTTTCATAAAATACACCCAAGCTTTTCTGTTGTAGTCATTAATAAAAATGAAAAAATAATGACAGCCTCCAATAGATGCAGCTTTAGTAGTCCATACATCAGAGTGGATTAATTCCAATGGCCTCTTACTCTCTTGAACATGTCTAGGAAATGGTTTCCTTGCCTATTTTCCAAATTGACAAGCTTCACATACCCTATGCATTTCTTCAACCTTGAACTTAGGCAATCCTGCAATAATATTTTGGGCCTCCATTAATTTAAGTCGTTGCACATTAACATGACCAATATGTTTATGCCAGATATCGATATCTACAACTACACCGGTCCCATGTGCAAACATTGCTGCACTCAACTTAGGCGCATCCAACGTAAACATCCTGCCCTTCTTCTTCCCTTTTGCTATCAAGCAACCTTTATTTTTCATATCCTTAACAAAGCATCCATGAGGATTAAATCTGACCTGCAAGCCCTGCTCAACCATTTGACTGACAGAAACCAGGTTCTTGATGATATTCTGGACATGAAATACATCAGATAGGTATTTCTTTTTTCCATCCTGCATAAACAAAGGAATTTTACCAATCTGCACAATAGGATGTGCAGTATCATCATCAGTCTCCACAAATCCTGGTCTTTCCATTTTCCTTGCATCCTGCATCCATTTTGCATGACCTGTCATGTGGTTTGATGCACCTGAGTCAACATACCACACATCATTGCTTTCTTTTGTACTTGTTACGTAATTGTTCATGTGTTGCACCATAAACAGATGCTCATTTCTGTCATCACGTTGTCTATTAGAGGATGCATAATTGCCTTGCTGTAATTTTCCAGTCATGATTTCATTCTGCTTTTTATAGCAGTCTTTAACCATATGAGCCATTTTACCACAGTAGTAGCATTCAACATTGTTGTTTGCATTTTGTCCTCTCTGCCATCCACCACGACCTCTTTGGCTCCCCCTGCCTCTAAGGTTACCACATCCTTCTCCATAGGACTGGTTTTCTTGAATTTGTTGCATATTTTGATTTCTCCCACAGCCTCCAAATCGGCCTACTCTACCTCTGCCTCTACCTCTTCTAGCATTTGAGTAGAAGATACCTTCTTTTGAAGTTCCTCCTGAAGATGATGCATCACCATTTCTTTGCTTTTCAAAAATTAGAAGAGCAATCAACTCCTCAAAATCAGGAAAATTCTCACGAACGGCAATGGATGTCCGGAATTGTGCATAATCCTTTCCTAGACCATTCAAGGTCATAGAAACTAAATCATCATCTTCCACTGGCGACCCAATAGAAGCAAGTGCATCTGCAATCTTCTTCACCTTCATGTGGTAGTAATTGATGCTAATATTTTCTCTCTGCACATTATGCAACTCCTGCTTGAGCAGCATTTTCCTGGCTTGCGTATTTGTGCTATACAGTTTTGTCAAACTATCCCACGCCTCCTTCGGCGTGCTTGCATCCTGAATATGCACAATTATAGAAGTTGAAATACTCATAGACAGCCAGTACATAACTTTTCTGGCTCTCTCATGCCAGCCTTTAAATTCCTGCAACTCCTGTTGATTGGGAACATTAAGAATAACTGGTTCTTTCTCAGCTCCAGTAATGAACTCCCAATAGCCTTTTCCCTTAAAGAAATTCATCATTCTAAACTTCCATGCTTGGAAGTTGTTCTTGTCAAGCTTTTCAGTGACAATCTGTGAAAGAGCATCAGACGCTGTTACAGAACACTGCAAAATATTCTGTCAGCACACTGACGCATGCTCTCAGTGTGTTACATCTTATCACCAAGTTGAGTTCTCCTTCCCCAGTGCCGAAGGTTGTGCTCAATTATGAGAGACTCATCATGAAGTTGAGTTCTTTGCCAGTGCCTAACGAAACAATGATGACCCATTTCCCTTGGCTCCCCATCCTGGAATCCCTTGGTCATGGCTATGGCTGGTGGAGTGTTGCAGGATGGAGAGCCAAGGCAAACAATGGATCCCATATCTTGGGCAGCATTATGAAGGGGCATCGAGGTTGCAGTAGAAGATTCATCATAGGGGTAGAAGGGGGTTTGGAGATAGCATGGAAGGGGGTAGGAGAAAAATTTTCCTCGGTGCGATGAATTGTTTCTCTACCATTAAGGCCTTTGTATAGCTAGACTTGCCACCCTCCCACTCTTTTCCCCTTCGTTTCTTGTGTTAGTTGTGTGACTTTGGGTGCCTATTGTTGCTAAGAGCACACAATCAACATGCTAGATTATGCTGGTAGCCCATCCTAGTGTAGGCACTCATTTACATCATCATCTAGCCATGATGTGCAATTAGGTGTTTTCCATGCTAGAATTTCTTGGTCATCAGAGCCAAGATCATGATAATTCGATGGGATGAGGGGAAAGAAGTGGTGGCACATGCACCCAGCTTGCTAGTAGCCTAGCCTGTGGTTAGTTACATCATTGTCTAGCCATGACGAGCGATTAGATGGTTGCCATGGGAGAATTTCTTGGTCATCGGAGCCAAGATCATAATAATTCAATGGGATGAGGGGGTAGGAGTGGTGGCACATACACCTAGCTTTGCTGGTAGCCCAACCTAGCCTATGGGGATGATATACATCATCGTCTAGCCATGAGTGCAATTAGATGGCTGCTCATGACATGCAATTAGATGGTTTCTCAGTCATCCGAAAATTCTAACAGTCTGATATGTTCTTATAGTCTATCTCCAGCTTAATGCTAATTTGAGCATGAGAATTAGATGGTCCCTCATGAAAAGTCATTGTTATTACAGTAGTTTGATTTCGACTCAATGCCTATGAACTAGATGGTCCCTCATGCAAAGTCATTGTTATCGTAGTCAACTGAAGAAAGTCAATATATAAATAGGACATCAGATTAGCATGGATTTGGTTCATCAAGCTGTAGTAACAATAGTTGTCATTCTTAAATATTGTTATTACAGCTTGATAAACCGACTAAATGCTAATCTAATCTTGTGAACTAGATGCAAAGTCATTGGTATTATTACAGTGTCATACTGGCTCAATGCTAATCTGAGCCTATGAATTAGATGGTCCCTCATGCACAATCATTGCTATTACAGTCTGATTCTGACTGAATGCTAATCTGAACCTATTAGTTAGATGGTCCCTCATGCACAGTCATTGTCACTAAAACAAGCTCGATGGCTGTTCGGGATTAGTATACTATTTGGGATTTACATTTTCTCTTATTTGGGATTTATTGATTGGGATTTAGTGTAAAGGTTATATTTTGTGGGGGTTGCAGTTAATCCTAAACCCAAAAAAATACATTTCCATTGCCAATGCCTACCTCCTCTAGCTAGTTCCTATCTCCTCTAGCCTTAACTGGTGTTTGAGTTGACCGAATCATGATTCTAATGGTCAATAGTGTAGGGCTCAACACATGGCACTATATGCATTTAGTCATGAGTAGAGAGACTATTGCTCTGACTACATCACACATCCTTTGCCTTGCCATGTTTGCTGACCATCGTGCTAGTTTAAGCAATGATGTTGGCATGGAGAGACCACCATATTGGCATGAAGACCACCGTGGCATGTTAATCTCCAAAGGGGACCCCTCATGGTCCATATCTGCAACCACTGTGCTAGATGTTGCAGCTATTTTAGTTCTAAATAAAGGAAAATAGTATTATTTTAGAGATATTTTAGTCGTATTAATCCTTGTGCAACAATTTCTCAACCATCGCACACATTCTTGGAGCTATTTTAGTTCCAAGCTAAGGCAAATGTAGAAATTTGCAATTTAGTATAGTTTCCTTGCAACCACCATGTTGGTTATTGGAGTTATTATAGTTGTAAACCACTGCACTGGTTATTGGAACCATTTTCACTACTGTAACAACAATTTTTTCAACAATTTCTTGTGCAATGATCCCTATGGTTGCAGTCAAATGTAAATGAGGGCACAAATATGCCATTTGTTCTTCTTTAGAGCCACTTTCACTACCGAAGTAACATCAATAATAGTTTTGGCAATAATGGTTACTACATTGAAATTGAAACAAAATAAATTAGATCCGATAGTTTTTGTGATAATAGTATTACATCAAAATTGAAACAAAATAAATTACATCCGAAGCATACATTTTCCAAAGCATATTACATACAAAGATACTAGCACTTTGTCTTTGTGAAACTTCTTTAAGCACTCGTCAACACCACCACTAAGGCAGGACTGGGTGTCACTTTTTGCCCTTGTTAGCACTTTCTTACACTTTTGGCCTGGTGCCTTGTATGCAGGGGACCATACAAGCACCTCGTGGTGCTATCGTAGTAGGTAGGACTTTCTTACAATTTCAACTCGAAAACCCAAGTTATGCACGGGACAATACAAGCACCTCGTAATTGAAATAAACTTTTTCATAGCAACTTCTTTCAAGGCACTGGAAGAGGGAACTCAACTTGGAGGTGAGCTCAATCGAGCACAACATTTGACAACAGACAGGGAATTCAATATGGTGTTGACCTCCAACACACTAACACATGCTCTCAATGTGTTCGAGCTGATCACCAAGTTGAGTTGCTTCCCAAGTGCACCAAAGGTTATGGACAATTATGAGAGGCTCAACATAGGGTGGGGGCAAGTTGCAGGCACCTAATCTTCCAAGATTTGATGGGCAGGAGGTGTGAAAATTTGAAATTCGTGGGAGAAGCAAAATTTTAGCTGTCAGTTTCCCCCCCTCCGACGATACACATCAGCAGAATTGGAAATCCCAAACAAGTCCAATGTGGTCTAAAATGCTTCAAAACATAAATAGGCCAAAGGGCACGGTATTGGGTTTGATACTGTGTGTTATTAAATGCAATGACGTTTGGCATGCTTATGAGCCATATAGCAAGCAAGTGCATGGAAAAAGAAACAATTCAAAATTGTAAATATTGTTGGATTTATTAAAATATCTTTTCACATGTACAAATTGCACTTTTCCAACTTCTTCCATTTTAGGGTGAATATTGATACCAATACCAACAACTATCAATGTTTTAAGACCACCATGCACTAGTCCCAATAGTTTGAATTCCAAATTTTGAATCCATTTTGGTTTCCAACAAATCAAAAAAAAGTTATGGAGCATACCCTCAAATGAGTATGCATCACTTTAGCACAACATTGGAGGCCCATTAACCCATGCATAATTATCTTTTTTAGGTGTGTCCTTGGGTTGAGGAGAATCTCATGTAGTTTACTTTTGAATGATTTATTGGTTGCATGTATGTATAAAACAAAATTTTGATGTTTTTGAATAAATTGCTATATCCTATAGTCATCAGGATGCATGCTTCACATGCAACATAGAACTTGTAATGCTTTAATGGTCTCGTTCCAAATCCTTATTCCATAATTTACTTGAATGTGTACTACAACTTGAAGACAAAGTTTGCCGAATTTCGTTGAGCAATGCATAAGTTATGGGTCATGCAAGGTACCTATATACAAAAAAGTCCTTGAACCTCACCAAAAATGGCTACACCCAAGCAAATAATGACCATATAATGACTCTAATAGGGAGAGCTGAATCATCCTTTCATACCAACAAAGTTCTACATACCAGCTTGAAAAGTCCTGATAAATATAGTGGTGGAATGGTTGAAGCAAGCTACAATCATAGAGAAGGTTAAACTCAGGCTAAGACCCATAGAAGGCCATTGCAGAAGACACCCATGTTGAGATATCGAGCTCCACTCGTGATATGCCAGGGTGACCGTTGTGCATTTATGTCACCGACTTGTTAGCTGCAGATGCAGTTGGTACACTGCCCATGAATAATAGCTAGATGATAGCTATCTTTATGTACTCTAGTTAGTGGCTCAGTTAGTATGCCACCTAGGTTAGCTGAGTTTGGTTTGAGACCCACATATAGGGTTCACCTATTCCTTTTGTACTTAGAGAGAGAGTTCTTTTGGCTTTCATAACTAAGAAGAGGAAAACTACTTTCAGCCTCCACCTTTGTGTGTATTCCCCCATTGTGTATGTGAGAAAGCTGCAAGTGAGACTCCTTACTTCTCTCCCACTCTCTTCACAACCCATCTATGAAGCACTAGGATCCACGTCTGAGAGATGTGTAATCTAGTGATCTATTCATCTTCATGATAGAGACTGCATAAGAGCTATTAATACTATGTTGTCCATTCCATGGCCAAGCTCCATGGGTATTTAAAAATGACAATTTCAACATTCTTCTCGTTGTTCACACTATACAAACCATACCTACTGCCAATGTACCAAGTGCCAAGCGTTCTGCGATAGCACATGGGACACAAACGGCTATTCTACAAAGAAAATATCAATCAAATTTGCTGTGAAAGACCAAACATGACAAGCAAGGAGTTAGCGAGAAAGATATTAAAGTTTTAAATCCCGGCAACAATCCCAAGCTTGCCCTCTTGGCATCACAAGAACTTAAAGGATCTAATGAGAATGGGTGATGAGTGGAGCCTACCTCACATATTCTTAATGATGACAACTGATGAGATTACAGACACATGATGCTTAGAGTTTGACGATCTAGAACAACTCGTTAAGCAATACAAATGCATACTCTATTGGTAGATACCTCGAAATATAGCTATCTCTCAATCCATCCTGCCTATAACACTTATTTCATTACTTTTGGACTTGTCAATGTACAAATTCATTTTTACATATATTTTGGACTAGTTTATGGGGATAAAATCTAAGAAAAAACCCAATCTTCAAAGCATAGATGAAAACATAAAAACAAGAAACTTTTTAGAGATTTTTAAAGGAGATGAAATTAAAATTATAAAACTTAACGTGACACATATAAGTTACACCAAAAAATAAGATTCAATAGTTGTAAACTCTCGTAACAAACACTTTCAAAAGTTATAGTATTAAGCAAACTCTCACAATATTTATAATGGTGTTAACAAACACCAAAAGTTACAATAAGCCTCTCACTGGAAGGCATTAATATTTCTCTAATATTTGCCATTGATATCCTAGATTCAATCCATTCAAGAGCTACGACCATCTCATCATGATCAATGTAGTTAAAACTATAGAAGGCGACATACATGAAGTAACCTCACTTAGATAGTCTATTAGCTCTCTCCTATATGAAAGTAATCTATCTATTTCGCTAGTAGACCTAATTATTCTTCCTCTCTCCTCCTTTTCATCCCAGGTTAATGGAGCTCATTGTCTCTTTCTCTGCTCCTTGTTCGCCTCGTTTCTTGGTGATCCAATCTTTGTTGGTGCTAATGGCTTCCTCCACAGAATTGATGACTTCAAAAAGATCCATGAAGCTTTAAGCTAGGAGAATATGGACCATAGGAACAAGAGATAGTGAGGGAGTAAGGCGAGATGGAAGAAGAGCGAGAGTAAGGCTATGCTATTAGTGTAAGAATGATAATGGGACGAGTAGGCTTGAGGAGAGGAGGAAGGTAATGAGAGCAAAGTGGAAGAAGTGTTTGGCTATAAGGCTACAGGCAAGATGGAAGGAGTATAAGCTTGAGGAGAGGAGGAAGGTAACGAGAGCAAAGTGGAAGAGGTGTTTTGCTATAAGGCTGCGGGTGCTGCAGGCGATGGAAGGAGTAAGCTTGAAAAGAGGAGGAAGGTAATGAGAGCAAAGTGGAAGAAGTGTTTGGCTATAAAGCTGCAGGCGAGCAAGATGTAGAAGACAAACGACTAGAGAGGGATTAATAGAACTGTAGACTCATAATTTGAGATGAAAGATTTAGAATAAAGAATTGGGAGAGGCTGACATGTCGCTAAGATGATGGTTGGAGAATGCTAGACTACTAGATTGTGTGAAGTAATAGATGCAAGACCGTAATGCAAGACATGTGAGATGATAGATTTTGAGTACATTGAAATATATAAAATAAAGATGGAACACAAGAATGATATAATTATTAGATTCTCATCAGGAGATATTTATTGTACATAATAAGTTAGACTTGCAGATGCAAGACGGTAATGCGAGACATGTGAGACGATAGATTTTGAGTACATTGAAATCTATAAAATAAAGTGATGGAACACAAGAATGATATAATTATTAGATTCTCATCATGAGATATTTATTGTATATAATAATAAGTTAGACTTCGAATAAACTGAAACCGATTAAATAAATTTAGAGAGGTGAGTTGTCGATTGAGTGAAGTAAAAGATGCAAGACTGTAATGTGAGAGACATATGAGAGGATAGATTTTGAATACATTTAAATCTAGGAAATGAAGTTATTGAAGACAAGAATAATATAATTATCACACTCCCTTCTTTCATCCATCCTAGTCCTTCTACAAGCACTTTCTTCTTTCATCATTCTTAATTTTTCATCTCCCAGCCCATGGATGTCCTTGGCATCATCGCAAACGTGGAGTCTAGAATCGATAGTCTCAAAGAATGGATTGCTGACCAAGGAGCAAGGAGAAATGCAAGAATTCGACAAGGCTCTCCAGTGACCTGGATGGAGAGAGAGGAATTCGATGCACAGAGGCGGCAGAGAGGGACGAGACTCAGAAGATAGGAGAGAGCGAAAGACTTTTACAATGTATTATAAAAGCATGACAAGATCTCTTAGACTTCTTAAGCAACCTACGTTATTGCAGCACTCGATATGGATGATTTGATGCAGATGCTGAAAGAACAATAAGGGCCTCCCAAAGATATTATAAAGAAACAATCTGTGACTAGTTGAATTTCTTCCTTTATTGTAATTATGTTGAGGATACGGATGTGGAGTTCATGGAAGATTGGGTTGTTGAGAAGATAAGAGATACTAATGATGAGATCTTCTAGTGTGGTCTCGGCCTATGTGGCCTATAATAGTCATTAATCATATTTTGTATTCTCTGTAACAAGCCTGGTAGGGATGAGAAGATCATATTAGAATTGCTAATACAATTTATTTTTGAGTAGCAAGCAGTGTGGCTCTTATCACTCTATAATGTTATAAACTTTGACCCTATAGCATGATTTGAGTAATCTTATTGTTTTGAGTCGCAAATTCTCATCAAGTGTATCCATGATAAATGTCCCTTATGTATCCATGAGAGAATGCCCCTTATGTATTCACATATAATCAAATAATAATACAAATGGAATAAATATCATAAGTAAATATCCTAATGTATTGTAACATTTAACATAAGTTAAAAAAACACCATTGTTAGTCAACACAAACAAGGTAAAAGTATTCAAGGACTCATGTTTCTTAGGTCATCTATATGCTTTGCAATGGAATAGAGTTTGATGAATCCTCTTGACGCTGTGATGCTCTAAAAGTACATTGATTCTCTACTTCTTGTGTAGATGGAGTACACTGAGTTTCTACTTCTAGTACAATCTATAACAAGCCCGGTAGGGTTGAGCTTGGTATAGACTCAATCTCTTCCTCCTTCGCAAGATTTGATGATGTACATGCACATTGAGTCTCTACTTCTTATGTAGGAAGAATGCATTGAGTCTCTAATTCAAGAGGAGACTATAATGCTTTTGCTATAGACTCATTCTCTTCTTCCTTTGCCAGTTGCAACTCTACTTGAGGCTGTGATGCACAAGGAGACTGAATTGTCTCTTGTTTTCCTTTGGCTCCCTCGAGTTTTTCATTGACATCATGTTGTTTCCCAATGGTAGCAGTTAGTAGTCTTAGCCATAAAATCTTGTAGCTCGAGCTTTGTATGTGCTTCTATTGAGACATGTTCAAAAATTTCATTGAGAAACAACATAAAGCTATAGGAAACTCTCCACCCACTACTAAACCCATCTTTCTCGTCCTCTGTGATACATGTCTAGAAATTTGGTTGGTCTTGATGCTGCCTGATTTTTCTAATCGCAAATATTAACTTGTTTTTAGACCTATCCATCATGACATATGACAAAGTGAATTTGTGTAGTAAATAGTAAGATGCATGTTTGTAATGATATGATAAAAGAACACTTACTTGAACACCCCGTGAAAGCCTCTAAATGAATTGACAAACCAACAATGGTTATCATCAAGATCCCATACTATCAGGCTCCAATGTAAGCTACATCACCAATAAAGAAAAAAAGATTTATTGACACAATATTAAGTTTTAATTAACACAATATTACAAATAAAAGTTAGTAAAAGAAAGGTTGAGATGATACTTACTTCTCATAATATGGCATAAAGATGACTAGCATGCCATCCAAGTCTAAAGGTTGTAACATTGTACAAACATCATCTATCGTCTTCTTGGTATCACTAAGTACACCTGAAAGGAGAGAATCGACATACTCACACGATTCTATATTGATCTAGGTAAGTGAGATATAACCGTACTGCAGCACAATAAATAAACAAATGTTAGTAGCAGATTGAATCAAAAGATTGAAGTATCAAGCCAAGAGAAGTTCATATCCAACCTGAGGATGGCCATCATGACTTTGTCATTAGCCTCTTTCAAAGGGTCAGAGAGGATAGCAACTTTCTTGCTACCAAATGTCAAAACATGAGGTCACTGTGGCTAATGATAACCCTGACATCAAAAGAGCTCTCCATTTCATCCAATACAGCGGTTACATTAGGACAACTTATGGGTGTAGCAGTGAATGTTTCCTTTGGACACTCCACCATGTTATCAATAAATGCCTTAATTGTAGATGACATAAATGCGTGTAGATGAAAGTCCGTATATGTCGACAATGAGGTTTCATCGCCACTCAAATTAAAAATTTGAGCAAGGAGCAAAAAGCAGTTATTTTCGACTCTCCACCCACAACTGTGGCCATAATTCTGCTTCACTACCAGGCATGTTATACACTCTGTTTGATCTTCTAAGTCACCTTCCAATTGCATAAATGCATCTATAGGACCTACCAACTTCCGAGGTGATCTACACATCAAAATAGATAACATAAATGAATGTGCGCATTGCATATGATGCATCTCATGGAAATAATTGTGACACAGGTAGGTTATACTTACTCTAACACACTGCCATGGATAGATGCTATTGAATTGGCAAAGAAACATTGCTGCTTGGCTAAGATGTCCATAGTCACCAAGCTCCAATGCAAGATGAATTATCAAAATTAACAATCATTATTATTTGACATAATCCTCCACAATGTAAGAGATAAGCTAAGTAAGGATTGATACTCACCCTCATGATATGCAGTAAAGATAACTTGCACCTCAGTCAAATCAACATGTTGCAACCACTTGCAAACATCTGACAAAACATGTGTGCCTCAGGATCTGTGGAGCACTCTAAGGTGGATGGAACCTATGTGGAAACATGATGAAGAGAGTGCTCATGACATGTATCTCAAGTCAATTAGGTTCCAAGATAGATTAGCTTGGACTCATAAAGAGAATCTTGAGATAGTGCAAAGTGCTTGATTGATTTACTTCAAATGAACCTCCCTTTTATAGGTGAGGGTACTTACATCCATTTTGCTTGCTCACATGTGGGATATCTCCTCCATGCCATGTGGCAGCTTACCCTTTGCTCATACCTTTGCTCTACATGTGCTCATGGCACCACAACTCTCAACACCTCCCCTTGGTGCCATGATCCTTTGGCTACTGCAAGGTGGTCAGATGTGAGTTACAAATCCATCACCTCCCCTTAGTGCATGCATTGCTACTTAAGGTGGTCAAGTGTGGCTTTTACATGTCAATACCTCCCCTGGGTGCTTTCATAGCTACTCTCAGGTGGTCAGGTTTGATTACAAAATATATAGGCAAGGTTGGCAAGGTTTTTGCTTTTCAATACATTCCATTTTTGTCACCTTTTGGCTCATGGCTTGATGACGATGGTGTTTGCTTCTTCGCTTGACGTAGTTTGATGCATGATGCTTTGTTCTTCCATGTACCTTAATGCTTTATGTGTGGATGCCATGTTTCGGGGTATGCTCATCTCATGCACTTGTGCTTTTGGCATGCTTTCTGCATTCATGCGTTGCTTTTTCATTTGTTGCAAAGGTCTTACCAATTGATTTCTTTCAATATTGGCAGTGTCTAATTGCATACAATAATTCTGACATAACAGGCGCGTGGAGCTTGAAAAGACGATCACTTTTCCTTTTTGGAGCATGTCCAAATTCCTCCTGGATTGCAAGTTATGGCTTGTTGAAGCTTTTGTGAAGAAAAGGGCCTTTGATGATGTGGCACAGGGGCTGTTCACATGCAGTTTGCAAGACTGTGCTTAGCAAGGATGCTGGGTGCTTAGGTGGCACTTTAACTAACCCCATAACCTAAATCTAACCATGGTTTAGTGTGGGTTGAGTGGACCAGACTTGGGTTTACTTAAACAAACCAAACTAAGTTAAATTTAACCATAGTTAATCTTTATCCTGCCACGTGGCAGTTATCTGAGACCTTGGAGAAGGAAGAAGGAGATCTTTGAAGCTTCTGCGACGACTGCGAGAGGTCGGCGGAATGGCGTGGCGACGTTGAAGATGGCTATGGCGACGTGGTGCTTTGCAACAAGCCGCAATGGTCGTCATCATTTCGAGGGTGCATGGTTGGGTTTTTCCTCATGCGAAGGCAATCGGGTCTCTGAGGAAGCGCCGGAAGCTTGTTCGGAGGAGCTTCATATCCCACAATTAGTAACCTGAGTCATTGTAGAGTCCGCTGCAAATCTGAAGCTATGGCATGGCGCTGCTTGGCAGCTATGGCAGAAGCTCGTCGCGTTGATGGAGCAGTTCAGCCGTGGGTGTTGCAGGGTCGTAGTTGTAGGTAGTGCATTGGCGACTGGCTGCAGGGAGCTTCGGTCGATGGAGGTGTGCTCAGCCTAGAGGGTCAAAGCTAGTCGGTGATGGAGTTTCTGCATTGTCGATGGAGGGCATCCTTGTTCGCTGCTTGCTTCTATAGCTGAAGTCGTGTGGCGGATTGACGAACCATCTGATGCAGTCACTAGCCGATGCAGCTCTGTGGAGTCGCAATTCTGTTGTTGGGCATTGTTTGCTGGCTGCTGTATATATACTGGTCAGCTTCTGGCCCATAACTCAGTTAAAGGAGGCAATGGATGTCACCCGTCGGGAGCGCAGAAGGAGACTTTAGTTGGTGCAGTCGACATTGTGAGCAACAGTGCCAAACCTGCGCTCTTTGAGTCGTTGGGAGCTTCTCTTGCATTGTCTCCTTTAATCAAGAGTATGTTTAAAAACATCTCTCCTTCTCAGCAGATCCACAGGAGGTCTCTCACAAATCTTTCTTTGCAAGATTCTCCCTATCTCTCTCTCTCACACAGCAACAAGGATCACTCAAGCTCACAATGAATCTCTCATGAAATGGATGGACGGAAAATTTCTCTCTCACAGAAGATTATGAAGGAATCGCTCTCTTTCAGAATGGGAAGACGGAAATTTCATAAGAACTCTCCTTCTAAAACTAAAACTAACGTAGGAGAAAAACATGAGCTCCTAAGACATGCCTACAACTAATCTAGGAGACTAGACCTATGCTCTGATACCATGACAAAACATGTGTGCCTCAGGATCTGTGGAGCACTCTAAGGTGGATGGAACCTATGTGGAAACATGATGAAGAGAGTGCTCATGACATGTATCTCAAGTCAATTAGGTTCCAAGATAGATTAGCTTGGACTCATAAAGAGAATCTTGAGATAGTGCAAAGTGCTTGATTGATTTACTTCAAATGAACCTCCCTTTTATAGGTGAGGGTACTTACATCCATTTTGCTTGCTCACATGTGGGATATCTCCTCCATGCCATGTGGCAGCTTACCCTTTGCTCATACCTTTGCTCTACATGTGCTCATGGCACCACAACTCTCAACAACATCATCTATGGTCTTTTTTTTGTTGCTAAGTACATTAGAAACAAGAGGATCAACCATATATGCATGTCTCTCTATATATAGGGGAAGTTGTTCAAAAACCATACTACAATAAGAAGAAAAGAATATTAGGTAATTTGATCCAATGGTTCAATACAAAAGCATAAAGTCAAGAAAAATTTTGTGTCAAACTTGAGGATGTCTATTATGACATTGTCATTAACCTCTTTCTTGGAGTTTAAGAGGATTGAAATGTCCTCTTCATTGAATAGAAAAGTAAGAGGTTGTTGTCGAACTTGAAACCTAACTTGAAATGACTTCCCCATTTGCTGCAAGGTATGATTATTATCTAGACTTATCCTATGGATAGCCAGAGCAACTCTGCTTTCTTGAGATGAGCTTCCTATATTCTCTACTCTAGCTATGTCCTCCTCATCCTCCTCCTTTTCCTCACCCTATAAAAGGATTATGAGATTCAAAATTTTAAATTAATTATAATTTAAAAAAGGTTTCTAAAATAAATGAAGAAAATTAAGGATAAGTTTTCATACCTTTAGATATCTTCGTGGTTTATGTAACCTTTTGATGCAAGGTCAATGTCATATCCATCTTCTTCAGCTTCCTCACTATCGTTGGTGTCCTTACCATCTTATCCAGAGCTTCAACATCCCCTTTCTTGCTCTCATCATACACGGCCATCTCTATGTCAACATCCTCTTCATGTGAGATTGGACCTTTTTTATCATACTTTATTGTGAGAGCAGCCATGGTATCAAGGTATTCCAAGCAAGCAGGGCTCTCAATAATATTTATAGGGTGTCCTTTTTTTATAAGAGCTTCAAAAAAATGTCCCATTCGATACAATGTGACTTCCCATCCAGGCAGTAGCAAAAATTCCATCATACTAATTAAAAGATTAGCACTTTTTGCTGGCCTTTCATAGTGATTGGCGTTACAATGGAGGAGACTTGGAGCTTCATGCTCTTCTAGCATTAGTTACAATCTCTTTGCATTCCCTCTTATGTTGTTCTGTAAGGAGTGATCATTGTAAGGGCTTTTCATGCACAAGAAAAAGCTTTCAAGACTTTGTATCTTGAGACCGCATTCTCTCTTGTCCCTCTTTCTTGAGTATATACCATTGTAAATCTTAAGCTCTTGCCATATTGTTTTTCTAGGGTAGCAAACATTTTCTCCTTGTCTTCTTTATCAACAAAAAAAAATATGATGATGATCTCATGATGATACATAGCCCCACTCTACCAATGGTGGTATGTAATATTCTGTA